>NC_053487.1:18103082-18403082 GCF_015227805.2 Hirundo rustica | reverse complement strand
GCAGCCCTAGACCACGCGTCAGGAGGGGCCCCCGGCACGGCCCCCAAGGCGGCTGCAGACCAGGCGGCTGGGGCAGACAAATTCACCGGCGGGGCCGGGGCTGGGGTGTATGCGGGGACCGGCACAGATGCTGCGGGCTGCGAACCGGCGCTCGGGACGGGAACTGGGGCAGGCGGGGCTGCCGGAGGCTGCGAGCCCGCGCTGGGGGCGGGCGGGGCTGAAGCGGGACCTGGGACAGGGGCTCGGCCGCGGACGGATAGAGCGGGAAAGGAGGGGGCAAAACCTGCAAAGGATCCCACTCTATTTTCTTCTTTTCTTCTTGTTCCCTTCCCTTTTCTTTCCCCTTTTTTCTTTTCTTGTTTCGTCTCGGGCGTTTCTGATACATTAAAGATTTTTATTCTCCTAAAATCTCCTGTCTAACATGTGGCATATTCTCTTTCTTCAGGATTAAACGGTTCTTTTGAATTTACAAATATATTTAGAGCTTGACAGATCCAGTTCTCAAAAGAGCCATATCTTGGCCAATAAACGTGGTCAGATCTTATTTCCTTCTCTGCCCATTCTATCATGCAAAATTGTATCATCTTTACCTTTTTCCTTTTTTTTTTTTTTTGTACAAGGGTTTTTATCCCAGTTAGCTAACATAATGCCAAGAGGGCTATTTGAGTTATTTCTGTTGGTAATTTTTTTTACACTCTTTTTTTTCTTGCTTGTATCCAACTGTACTGTTTTTCTGTCCCTATTTTTCAAGATTTTATCTATTCGTGCCCTCACCTCTGTTTTTCACTTTCTCTTACAACCTAAAGACCACTTCTATCTATGCACACACACAAAAATCCCTTCTATCACACACAAATACAATACACTTCCCTCTAAGGAGATATAACAGCCAACATTACATGTGCTTTCTTCCATCTACTCTTACTTCATTCCTTCTTCACTTTTATACACTCTTTCACACTCTTAGGACATGAAGCTTGTCGCCAGAGAATCGTGGCTCTGTGTGTCCTCCCCCTATAGCTGGGCCTCTGAGGAGGGCTCAGAATCTGGTCGCCCCAGGTGCCGATCCACTTATGAGGCTAATTTGCGTGTCACTTACACTTTACTGCCCCCCCCACTCCACACGCCAGGAGAAAAAGGGCTGAATTGCAGGTCACGCACACGCTTTTCCACAGCCCCCCCACCCGCCCGGGGAAACTGAGGCCGTATTGGCAGGTCACACACACTTTGCCACAGCCCCCCACCCGCCCGGGGAAACTGAGGCCTATTCGCAGGTCACACACACTTTGCCACAGCCCCCCACCTGCCCGGGGAAACTGAGGCCTATTCGCAGGTCACACACACTTTGCCACAGCCCCCCACCCGCCCGGGGAAACTGAGGCCTATGCGCAGGTCACACACACACTTTGCCACAGCCCCCCACCCTGCCCGGGGAAACTGAGGCCTATGTGCAGGTCACACAACAAAACAACAACAAAACAACAACAAGGTACCTTTTACTTTTAAATCACCTATTACCATTTTAGGTGTTACTGGCCAGTCCCGGTGCTCTTGGATATCCCCTCAATCCAGCTGTATTGTCCAACCCCAGATGCTCTTGGGCACTTTAGCCCTCAATCTAGCTGTGTTGTTCAACCCCAGATGCTCTTGGGCATAACCTCAATCCGGCAAAACCCTGGGTGCTCTTGGCACAATCCCTCAACCCAGCAGGTTTCAGTCCTGGATGCTCTTGGGCATTTACCCCTCAATCCAGCAGACTTTTTGCTTCACCCTGGGTGCTCTTGGGATATTAATCCCTCAACCCAGCAGGTTTCAGTCCTGGATGCTCTTGGGCACTTACCCCTCAATCCAGCAGACTTTTTGCTTCACCCTGGGTGCTCTTGGGATATTAATCCCTCAACCCAGCAGGTTTCAGTCCTGGATGCTCTTGGGCACTTACCCCTCAATCCAGCAGACTTTTTGCTTCACCCTGGGTGCTCTTGGGATATTAATCCCTCAACCCAGCAGGTTTCAGTCCTGGATGCTCTTGGGCACTTACCCCTCAATCCAGCAGACTTTTTGCTTCACCCTGGGTGCTCTTGGGATATTAATCCCTCAACCCAGCAGGTTTCAGTCCTGGATGCTCTTGGGCACTTACCCCTCAATCCAGCAGACTTTTTGCTTCACCCTGGGTGCTCTTGGGATATTAATCCCTCAACCCAGCAGGTTTCAGTCCTGGATGCTCTTGGGCACTTACCCCTCAATCCAGCAGACTTTTTGCTTCACCCTGGGTGCTCTTGGGATATTAATCCCTCAACCCAGCAAAGTTTTAGTCCTGGATGCTCTTGGGCACTTACCCCTCAATCCAGCAGACTTTTTGCTTCACCCTGGGTGCTCTTGGGATATTAATCCCTCAACCCAGCAAAGTTTTAGTCCTGGATGCTCTTGGGCACTACCCCTCAATCCAGCAGACTTTTTGCTTCACCCTGGGTGCTCTTGGGATATTAATCCCTCAACCCAGCAAAAGTTTTAGTCCTGGATGCTCTTGGGCACCTAACCCCTCAATCCAGCAGACTTTTTGCTTCACCCTGGGTGCTCTTGGGATATTAATCCCTCAACCCAGCAAAAGTTTTAGTCCTGGATGCTCTTGGGCAATCACCCCTTAATCCAGCAGACTTTTTGCTTCCTAAGGGTCCCACCCCTTTTCTAAAATTCAGTCCCAGTTTCCCTGGGGGGGGTTCTCTCACTCTTCTTATCACTCGCTTCGTCTCTTTACTGGCCGTCTTTCTCGCGAAAGAACGGAAACGCAGCGTCAGAAACTCCGCACTCGCTTAGCAAGTCTGGGATAACCAGCTGCCTCTCATTCACACACATTCATCCCCCCCTTAACCGCCCCTCCAAACCAATACTTACCTGTCCTTTGTCCTTGGGTCTTTGTCTTCGTGTACACTTTGGTCTTAGGGGCTAACTACCGCGGTTTTAGGGAATCTTTTCCCTTTCTTTGTTTTATTGTCTCCTCTTGTCCATTGATCGTAACCTGCATCTGCCGGTCACAGCAGGAGAACACAGAGCGAGGCTGCCAAACTGGGCAGGGCGCGCCGTCCTCACTCTGATTCTCCTAAGGCACCAGCAGTGAGGTGTTATAACCATCCTCTGCTACCATAATTGTGATAAACGCCAATCACTTGTTTTAAAATTTTAAAAGTTTAATAGTAAATAAGATGGTTATAAAAATAGAATCAGAGTAAAAAATTTAACAGTTTTAGAGTTAGGACAATACAAGACAATAAAAACAAAGTTACAGACGTCTGGGTGCCTCTCCCGAGCTACAAGCTCTGAAGAAGGACCCCTGTTAACAAAAAATTATGTCTTAAAAGCAATAGCTTGTTGAATATTCATACAATTTATACATAATGCATAAATTCCATTCTAACAAAGAATTGTCTCTGGTTAGTATCACTTTTTTCCTTTAATCTCTATGGCGTCCACTAGGCTGAGAAAAGCAGGAGGAGCTGGTCTCTTCTGATAAGAAAGTAGTAAATTCTTTCTTCTTTGAAAGATTTATATTTTCCTGTGGTTGGTACATAAAAACTACATTTTAACTACAAAACTACATTTACCATACTATCAAAATATTAATACCACATTAACAATTAGCACAACATAACACATATAGTAAATATCTTGCGTAGAGCCATATAATATGCACTTTTCACAACAGGAAACTGTAAGTTCTACCAAGGAATCATTTGTCATGAATGCATTGAAAAGGTAGAAAGGTCAGGACGAGGAAGACTCATCTTACTTCCTCATTTTAGGTGACCCCTCCCCAAAATAGACCCCTGACTCATTTTAAGAAACAAAGTATGCATGCTTAATAGCCTTTTTGCCAATTAGCATACGAAGCGAGGAATGGGAGGTGACAGGGGTATGAATATGCATTTGTATTTTGGATATTCAACACTTTTGTAAATAAAAGACTTTGTAATTACCTGTGAATTTCACAGTGCGAATTAGGGAAATATCCCGCGTGCTGCCCGGCCGTAATAAACATACACTTTCTAACTTTAAACTGTTAGAGAGTTTTTGTCTGTCACAGTTGGGTATTGATACTAGATCAAGACCCATATTTCTTTAATAAGTCACAGGGAACGGGGCCAGAAACAGCTGCCAGTTCTGCTCCATTCCCACTCTTGCTCCTGTTACCCTCCACAATGTCCGCGGTGGTAACAACAGGGCAGAGTACCACCCATTTCCCTGAGCCACCATCAAAGAAATCTGCAAAGCTCACAGAACATATGGCCGGGATGGGCCATATTTCAGGGGGCTTCTCAGAGCAGATCTTTCTGCAGAGGAAGTGGTGCCTGCTGATTTAAAGTACCTGTTTTCTTGCTTGCTGAACCCAACAGAGTACATCCTATGGGTCCCAGCTTGGAAACAGCTGCTCCAGGATGCCTTACCAGGGCTCCTCAACCATGTTAACACTAGAGTGGATGCTCAGGGAAACCCCATCACTCTAGAACTCCTCGCTGGTGAGGGGCAGTGGGCAGAAGCCACTGACCAAGTGGTCATTCCTGTCCAGTGCCTCCATGTAGTGAGAGACACAGCCCTGACTGCATTCTTCAGCATGCAAACACAAGGTCCTGTGATTTCATATTCGAAAATCAGGCAGGACCAAAGGGAGTCTTTCACAGATTTTGTAGAGAGACTGTCCCGAGCTATTGAAGCTCAGGTCAAAAATGAAATGGCTCGGGAACACATTTTAACAGAGATTGTGTTTTCAAATGCAAATTATTTATGTCATGCTGCAATTTTAAATTTACCCCTAAACCCCAAACCCACCTTACCAGACATGCTTCAGGTATGTCAGGTAAACGTGCCTTTTATGAGCTCATCCACAGGTCCACGGCCCAAACCTCATCAAGTTGCAGCCATGGAAGCTGAAGATTCCTGAAAAACACCGAACACCAGGAAGAAGCCTTCTGCTCAAGGCTCCCAGAAGTGTTTTTTGTGCTGGAATTTGGGGCATTGGGTTTCCAAATGCCCCCTCAAGAAAGAATTAGAAGATCTCAAAAACAAAAAAGGGGGAGGGGAAGGGGAAAAAGGGAGAGGGTTTAAACCCTCACAAAAAAACTGGTGAAAGAGCGCAGGTCCACTCTGCATGAGGAAAAAAATGGGGTGGACCGGGCAGGAGGGGAGGGGAAAGGGAGCCAAGGGAAAAAGAAGGAGAAGCTGCATTGCCCCATTCAGGGTGGCAGCAAAAAGAACACACTGGAAATTACTTATACGTACCATGACATGGCACAACCGATTTTGACAACCACTTCTAAGTATACCCCCTACAGGTTGCAGCTCACGGAGTGTTTGCACCTGAAAGATGACAACTGGAATTTTGTGTCAGTTGACAACAGTGAGCAGGGTACCTGGCCCAGGGTCAAAGGTAAGCTCATCGTTGTGGGGGACTGCAAACACACCCCAAAAGAGATCGAAATTCTTCCAGGAACACTTGATAACAATCCTGGAAAGTTTGTTCTCTGGCTACGCTGCACCCACCCACCAACATTCCTACCTAAAGGGCAGATAGTTGCCCAGATCATACCCACCTGGGAACGCCTGGAAGAAGACAAGATGCCAACAGCTTGTCCCGTGCACAAGATCATAGAAGTGAAACCCCAGGTGGGATGTGAGTTACAGGTGGGTGATGAGGCCATTAACATCACAGGCCTCCTAGACACAGGCGCACACGTGACTGTGATCCCAGCTAAGCACTGGCCATCATGTTGGGCCTTGGAAAACGTGGCAGGACACGTGCAAGGTATAGGGGGAATGCAATTGGCCAAACAATAAAGAGTGTGGTACAAATTAAGGGGCCAAAAGGGCAGTTGGCCAGTTTACGCCCTTTTGTTTTGGATTATAGGGAACCCTTGTTGGGAAGAGACCTGATGGCCCAGTGGGGAGTCACAATTGACATCCCAGACCCCCCACAGGATTTTTGGGCGGCGGCCGCTGAGGAGCGCCCTACCCACAAGCTGAATTGGAAAACAGATTCACCAGTGTGGGTAGAACAGTGGCCGCTTTCAAAACAGAAATTGAAGGCACTCGAAGGGCTCGTGGAGGAGCAGTTAACTAAGGGTCACATTGTAGAGACCACCAGCCCTTGGAATTCGCCGGTTTTCGTTATCCAGAAGCCAGGGAAGGACAAGTGGAGACTCCTCCTGGATCTCAGACAAATTAACAATGTGATAGAAGACATGGGCTCTCTTCAGCCTGGGATGCCTACCCCGACCATGCTCCCACAAAATTGGAAATTGGCTGTAATAGATATAAAAGATTGTTTCTTCCATATTCCCCTACACCCTGGCGATGCACCACGTTTTGCATTCTCGGTTCCCACCACTAACCGAGAGTCCCCGAGGAAACGCTACCATTGGCAGGTTCTTCCCCAAGGGATGAAGGTGTCACCTATCATCTGCCAGTGGTATGTGGCTTCCTTGCTGTCCCCGGTTCGGGTAGCCGCAGAGAAAGCAATCATCCATCATTATATGGATGATGTGCTTGTGTGTGCCCCCACCGATGATGTCTTGTCACACGTGCTTGACATGACAATTAATGCATTGGTTGTTGCAGGGTTCGAGCTGCAGGAAGACAAGGTTCAAAGGATGCCACCTTGGAGGTACCTCGGGCTGGAAATTGGCAAGCGGACCATTGTGCCGCAGAAATTGGAAATCAGAGCCAAAATCCAGACCCTCGCAGATGTCCATCAACTGTGTGGGGCATTGAATTGGGTGAGACCCTGGCTGGGCCTCACAACCGAGGACCTAGCCCCTCTTTTCAATTTATTGAAAGGGGGAGAGGAGCTGAGTTCTCCCAGGGAACTAACCCCGGAAGCAAATGAGGCACTGGAAAAGGTACAGCATCTCATGACCACTCAGCAGTCCCACCGGTGTGATCCAGACCTGCCTTTCAAATTCATAATAATGGGGAAATTGCCACACCTCCATGGAGTCATTTTCCAATAGAGAAATAACATCAAAAAGGACCAGGGCATAGAAGACCCGTTTCTAATTATAGAATGGGTCTTTCTTAGCCATCAAAGGTCCAAGAGAATGACACGTCCACAGGAACTGGTGGCTGAACTGATCCAAAAAGCCAGAGTCAGGATCAGGGAATTGGCAGGGTGTGATTTTGAATGCATTCACATTCCAATTGGATTAAGATCGGGCCAGATTACAAAGGCAATGTTAGAACACCTGCTTCAGGAAAATGAAGCACTGCAGTTTGCTCTAGATTCCTTTACCGGGCAAATCTCAATTCATCGGCCAGCCCACAAAATTTTTAATCAGGATGCCAAATTCACACTGAATTTGAAAGATGTTTGGAGCAGGAAGCCTTTAGAGGCCCTGACAGTTTTCACGGACGCGTCCGGAAGGTCCCACAAGTCAGTTATGACTTGGAAGGACCCTCAGACTCAGCAGTGGGAGGCAGATGTTGCCGAGGTGGAGGGATCACCTCAGGTTGCTGAGTTGGCCGCTGTCGTCAGGACTTTCGAAAGGTTCCCCGAACCCTTCAATTTAGTAACGGACTCCGCTTATGTAGCGGGGGTGGTGTCCAGAGCAGATCAGACAATACTGCAGGAAGTGTCTAACACAGCACTGTTTGAGCTGCTTTCTAGGCTTGTTAAGCTTGTCTCCCACAGAGAGCAGCCATTCTTTGTGATGCATACAAGATCAAACACTGATTTGCCAGGGTTCATAGCTGAGGGGAACAGAAGGGCTGATGCCCTTGCTGCTCCTGCAGTGATGGCCCCATTGCCAAGCATTTTTGAGCAGGCAAAGCTCAGCCATCAGCTTCACCATCAGAACGCGCCTGGCCTTGTTCGCCGGTTTCACATCACCCGGGAACAGGCTAAGGCAATTGTGGCTACGTGTCCCTCCTGCAATCAGCATGCACTTCCCACCTTAAGTGCGGGAGTGAACCCCAGAGGTCTGAACAGCTGTGAGCTGTGGCAGACTGATGTGACACATATTCCCCAATTCGGCCGATCTAAATATGTGCACGTGTCAGTGGACACCTTCTCCGGTGCAGTTTTTGCTTCCGCCCACGCGGGGAGAAAACCTCAGAAGCCATTAAACACCTCATCCAGGCTTTCTCCTTCATGGGCATCCCAAAAGAATTAAAAACTGATAATGGCCCAGTGTACCGTTCCAGGGAATTCTGCAGCTTCCTGCAACAGTGTGGAGTGGGACATAAAACCGGCATCCCTCATTCCCCGACAGGCCCAGCTGTTGTGGAGAGGACCCACAGTGAAATCAAAAGGGTCCTCAACCATCAACAACCGGTGTTGAAAACAGAAACACCACAGACCCGATTGGCCAGGGCTCTATTCACACTGAATTTCTTAAACAGCACCTTTGAGTTTTTAAACCCTCTGATCGTTCGTCATTTCGGGGCAAACCCTCAACAGAACATCAAAGAGAGGCCGCCAGTCATGGTCCGGGACCCTCAAACTGGAAGGACAGAGGGACCTCATGATTTAGTCACGTGGGGCCGTGGGTACGCTTGCGTGTCCACCCCCACGGGGCCGAGATGGTTACCATCAAAATGGGTGAGGCCCTATGTCCCAAAGGTCTCAGGGGAGGAAAAGAAACTGCCACAAGTTACTCAGGCAGCATTTAGGAGGAAAAGGAGGGAAGATTTTTCCCAGGACGGTTTCGCTTTCCTGAATGACCCCTGCTCGAATGTTAATTGTTTGTTTTAGTTCTTTTAGTCCTGTCCGAGCCTGTCCAGCGCCAGTCCCCTGTGCTGAGGAAGTTCCACCTGCTCCTCAGCATCCTCCTGCTTGCCAGTCTCGCTGCACCTGTCTCTGGATGGTTGGTGCCCCAGCCCAAAGCCACCAGGGCAATGGGGTAGGCCACAAAGCCAGCCAGAGCATCCAGGACATGGGGAATGACATCGAGAGAGACTGGTGACTGGCTGAATGGATTGTTTGGGAACTGGGGAATCTCGGGCTGGGTGGGTTCAATTTTGAAATCAGTTTTCTTATTTTTGTTTGTTATTCTGTTAAATTTAATTGGATTTGGCATCATCCAAAAAATGTTAAGTAGATTAATTTCTAGCACCACACATGCCCCCTCTGTGAACCAAGTTGCTGTATCATCTGAGCCTGGATGGGAGGAAGACGTGGAACTGGAGGAAGACCCAGAAGACAGGAGACACCCAGAAGAGGAACCTCAGATGGAGTGGCCCACTCAGCCAGAGTGGCTCGCCGAGAGTTACCCAGACTTCGAATATCATCTTCCTCCGTTCCAGCACTCCTCCTGTTATTAAAACAAAAAAGGGGAAGATGTGGTGGTGCAGAACTGTTTTATTAGGTTTTTATAAGAAGTTTATGTTATGGTTCATTTCACTGTATCCCCAATGTTGTAACCCTTTTTGTGTTGTCTGTATAATAAGGTGTTTTGTGTCAGTCCTCCCACTCCTCACCTGACTTGTAACATCCCCTCTGCCCCCCCCCCCCCCCCCCCTCTGGGGCAGCCTGTCTATCACTTTGAGGAGACCTCCCAGACTGCGAAATCTCAGGGAGAGAGCTTCAGGTGATAGGTCCCCTGGGGGGAATTCCTTTAGCTGTGGATTTTAGTGGTCCAAGGCTTGGGGGTGGGCACACCTTGTTACCCCCTGAATCCCCTGATTTGTTGTCTTGTTGTATCCTCCCTGGAACCCCTCCCCCGCTTATAAGGGGCAGGAGGGAGATTCAAATCCTCTCAGCTCAGAGCTCTGAGCCTCTCTGCTCCTCAGCTCTTGAGCTAATAAACATCTTTTAACCTGCTAAGCTGAGAGCCAGCCTTTTCTCTTTTGCTGCTGTTGCTGTCACGACACTACTGGGTCCAGCTGCTAAGCTGAAAAGCCGAAACAAACTGGGACCTTCTGTGGCTGTGTTGACCTGAGCTAGCCGGAGGTCAGCTCCCGCCCTGTGCGGGGACAGAACCAGACACCTGGGGGAGGGCTTCCAGGGAGGCTACAACAAGACAACAAATCAGGGGATTCAGGGGGTAACAAGGTGTGCCCATTCCCAAGCCTTGGACCACTAAAATCCACAGCTAAAGGAATTCCCCCCAGGGGACCTATCACCTGAAGCTCTCTCCCTGAGATTTCACAATCCGGGAGGGACCCCTGGAGTGACACACAGGCTGCCCCAGAGCAAGGGGGGGCAGAGGGGATGTTACAAGTCAGGTGGGGGGTGGGAGGACGTACACAAAACTCCTTGTTATACAGAAAACACAAAAAGGGTTACAACATTGGGGATACAGTGAAATGAACCATAACATAAACTTCTTATAAAAACCTAATAAAACAGTTCTGCACCACCACAATTCACTACCACTGTTTTCACATGGTTTTGAAATTTTTCCTTTTTCCTTTTTTCTTTTTTTTTTTCGCATTTTGTTTCTTCATATCCTTACCCTGTCTCGGAATTTACATTTCTTCCTGCCTTTAAGGATTGGATTTGGAGTAATTTCAGCAAGTTATGGTCTTTTTCAATGGCCCTCATTTCATCTCAGTCCTCTTGGCTCTGATCCCTCCATTTCCATAATTTCTGGGGCTTTTTCATTATCTCTTTTTGATCATATCACCTTTCCAGAGCTCTTGTTAGACTTGGTTCTGTGAGTTCAAGATTTCATTCCCTTTCATGAAAGGAAAGACTTACTTTCACCAAAGGGAATGAAATCTTGGAGTTTCAATGCGGATTAAACTAGCAAGCTTTGCTCCATTTCCCTGCACTTCTTGTCATCCCATTCACTACCACTGTTTTCACATGGTTTTGAATTTTTACTTTGGTTTTTTTTTTTTTCACATTTTGTTTCTTCCGATTGCTCTCTTGCCTCTGAATTTACATTTCTTCCTGTCACCCGGGTTTTTCTGAGTTTTTAAAAGCCTTTTGATTGTTCATAAAATGGAGTCAGACTTTTTAGCTACTGTACAATATTAGGAGCAGTTTCTGCTTTTTCTCACACATGTAACATAAACAAAACCTTTTCTTTTCATTCTCTGTCCTTTGTTAGCATATTTCTAACCTGAAAACACTTGTAACTGACAGCTGGCCTGGCCATTCGGCTGAGGGGTGAAAACTCCAGAAGCAAACCCAGAGCCAGACCCACAAATGTATAAAAAGTAAGAAATAAACCAGCAGAGGGGCTCTTGGCTTGGCACGGACTCAAGTCCCTCTTGGAGGAACACTCTGCCCTGCCAAATCTCTCGTCCCCGTGTGATTGCTTTGCGTATCCCAATCACATCTTCCCGCCTTTAAGGATTGAATTTGGAGTAATTTGAGTAAGTTATGGTCTTTTTTGCTGGCCCTCATTTCATCTCAGTCCTCTTGGCTCTGATCCCTCCACTTCCAAAATTTCTGGAGTTTTTTTCATTCCACTCTTTTTGATCATATCTCATTTCCAGAGCATTTGTTAGACTTGGTTCTGAGAGTTCCAGATTTCATTCCCTTTCATGAAAGCAAAGCCTTACTTTCAGCAAGGGGAATGAAATTTTGCGATTTCTATTTGGATTAAACTGGCAAGCTTTGCTCCATTTCCCTGCACTTCTTGTCATCCCATTCACTATCATTGTTTTCACATGGTTTTGAAATTATTCCTTTTTTCTTTTTTTTCACATTTTGTTTCTACAGATTGCTCTCCTGTCTCTGAATTTACATTTCTTCCCACGTTTAAGGATTGGATTTGGAGTAATTTGAGCAAGTTATGGTCTTTTTCACTGGTCCTCATTTCATCTCAGTCCTCTTGGCTGTGATCCCTCCATTTCCAAAATTTCTGGATTTTTTTCCATTCCACTCTTTCATCATATTTCCTTTCCAGAGCATTTTTTAGACTTGGTTCTGAGAGTTCCAGATTTCATTCCCTTTCATGAAAGGAAAGCCTTCCTTTTAGCAAAGAGAATGAAATCTTGCAATTTCAATGAGGATTAAACTGGCAAGCTGTCCAGGGGTGACTGTGTATCCCCCAATCGACTATTGGGTGCAAAGGGGAGGGAAGCGCGGTTTGTTTTTCCCCAGGAAAACTCTGCTCATCGGAGTGACCTTGAAGTGGGGGAGTTGGAACACTGCAAGACGAAAGAAGCTCTTGTTTTTTTTCCCCAGCAGTTAGTCAGTTTAGTGGTAGCGTAGTTAGACACTGTAGAATAGCTGAAGCTTTTTGCTTTTTTTTCTTTTTCTTTTTTTCTTTTTTTTCCTTCCTTTTTTTCTTTTTTGCCCTCTCCTCAGAACTGTTCCAACCTCTCCGGACTAAGGACCTTGGGAAGCACCGGGGCATCCACAGGGGACCTACCCCACCAAGAGCAGCCCTGCACATCTCCTTTTCTCCCAACGTCAGCGGAGACGGAGCGGTGGAGCACAGTGACAGTCTTCAAGAGGAGACTTTCTTTAAGTTTGTTATCCCTCTGTAAGCGGCACGAAGCTCTTGTCATCTGGTGTTGTGCTGGGAGTGCTTTGCCTGTTTAATAAACAGGTTTTTTCCACTTCTCTCTGAGGAAGTCTTTTTCCCGAACCGGTTGGGGGAGGGGAGGGGGGCCCCGTGGGAGGTTTTCTCCCAAAATCTGCCTGAAACTACCACAAACTTCCTGGTGCCCAAACGTGGGGCTCGAGAGAGTGGAAAAACCCTGTACTGATTAGTATTTAGCCGTCAGTAACAATGCTGCTTGAAATCATGTCTCTTGGGTTGGGGGCCTTGATGTGTTTTGGATCCTTAGGCTTCTTTGAGGTCTTAATACCTTTGTGGTCCTTAGGTTTATTTGCATATCCAGAGATAGCCCCAATATTGTCATTAATACGCAGTTTTTACAGTAGAGGGACACGGATTAGAGTAGCTATTGGCCTTGGTTTAATGATAATAATTTGTAGGAAGTTTATAAAGGTGCTGAGATCTTTTCCTACTATGTATGGATCATGGTTATGGTTATTCACCCTGTTTGTGGGAGGAGGAGCAGAGGATGAAGCGTTGCAGTCTTTCGTTTCCTTCTTCTCCTCTGAATTGGTTAAATCATTGCTGGAGAATGTTGAGTTTCCCCTGAGTGTTAAAGAGACCATCTTTCTGGTATGTCATCTGGTAAGCCTCCTCTATACAGTCTGCAGCTTCTCTAGAATATGGGCTGAGATTTCTAGAGGGGCTGATGAAACTCCTGACCCAGGCAGAGGAAATCCTGAGTGGTGTGGAGAATGGGAGGATATGGGCCAACTCCTCAAGGAATTCTCTGACCCTGTAGTCTGGGATTTTCCACGGGAACAAATTCAGAATCAAGTGGAGCTGGGGAAATACCTGAAAGAGAGGTACCATGATGGCTCTAAGGGGGAAAAGGTGGCTGCAGTAAGCTGGGCCCTGGCATATGCTTATCGCACATTGCTAGAGACTGTAGGGCAGCAGACAGAGGCAGGGGGGAAGGGATACAAATCAACAGCTACCCCAGTCAGTCAGGCTGCAGCCAACACCCCAGTTCTGAAGCCAGCAGCTAAACTAGAACCTGAGCCTGAGTCAACAGCTAAACCAGACACTAAGCCTAAGCCCTTGGCAGTTGCTCCGGCAAAGAAGCACACACTCAAAACTCATCGACCAGTGGACGATGATGACCCAAGAGAAGGACCTTCACCAAAATCAAAAGCCAAAGCTTCTAGCACAGGATCAGAAGCCAATATTGATTCCTTTTCCCTGAAGGACCTTCAGGGCCTAAGAAAAGATTACCAGCGACAACCTGATGAATCTATAATTAGTTGGTTAGTCCGTCTTTGGGATGCTGCAGGCGAGGCTACAATTCTGGATGGCACTGAGGCGAGGCATCTGGGATCCCTGTCACATGATCCAGTCATCGACCAAGAGATGATGAGAGAGGCTAGTCCTTGCAGTCTCTGGATACGGGTCCTAGGAAGTGTGGCAGAAAGACACTTGTGTGCAGATGTTTTCTATATGCAGCAAACCCCATGGAAGACCATAGAACAAGGGATTCAACACTTGAGAGAAATGGCAGTGGCAGAGATGGTTTTCTCAGATGACATAAACACTAGGAACCCAGACTTGGTATCATGTACATCTGTGATGTGGTAAAAACTTATACGACTCGGGCCATTAGAATAGGCTTCTGCTTTAGCAGTAATGAAGCGGGAGGACATGGAGGAGACGGTGCTTGATATGGTGAAGAAGCTCCGAGCATATGCAGATGTTGTGCATGGCCCAACACATGCCAGAATCGCAGCTGTAGAAACACGTCTACAGAAACTAGAGGATAAGATAGATGAGAATCATAAGAGACTCAGGGAGGAGATTAGAGAGGACCTTCTCCAAATCTCAGCAGTACAGATCAGAGGTTCTGGTACCCAACGTAGACGCTCCCCAGCTAGGGAGAGAGGATACACTCCAGATGCTGAACTATGGTTCTTCCTGCGGGATTGTGGATAAAATATGAACAGGTGGGATGGAAAATCTACGGCTGCCCTGGCACAACGGGTGCGTGAATTGAAGGAAGTCAAGACTCAAAGAGGGAGTTCCACCAAAAGGGAAGCGGCTCCAGTTGCCCGTAGCCGAACTGCCAGGTATGACGATGATGACATGTCCGACCCCCTTGAAGGAACCTCTAAGACATATGCTCAAGGAAAGAAGGATAACCAGGCTTAGAGGGGCCCTGCCTCTTGCCAGGTAGAGGCTAGGGAAAACCGTGTATTTTGGACTGTGTGGATTCGTTGGCCTGGCACATCTGAACCACAAGACTATGAGGCCTTGGTTGATACTGGTGCGCAGTGCACATTAATACCATCAAGACATGTAGGGGCAGAATCTGTCTCTATCGCTGGCGTGACAGGGGGAACACAAGATTTTACTTTGGTGGAAGCAGATGTGAGCCTAACTGGAAAGGAGTGGGAGAAACACCCTATTGTGACTGGCCCAGAGGCCCCATGCATTTTGGGCATAGATTACCTCTGAAGTGGGTATTTCAAAGACCCGAAAGGACTCAGGTGGGCATTCGGGATAGCGGCTGTAGTGACAGAGGGCATCTGGCAATTGAACACCTTGCCTGGACTGTCCGAGAATCCATCTGCAGTAGGACTCCTGAAAGTACAAGAGCAACGGGTACCAATTGCCACTTCTATAGTGCAGCACCGACAGTATAGAACAACTCGAGATGCTGTGATTCCCATCCATAAGATGATTCAAGAGCTGGAGATCCAAGGGGTGGTTAGTAAAACCCACTCACCCTTCAACAGCCCCATTTGTCCTGTGCGTAAATCTGAAGGAGCATGGAGATTGACTGTGGACTACCGTGCATTGAATGAGGTGACACCACCACTGAGTGCTGCCGTGCCAGACATGTTGGAACTCCAGTACAAGCTGGAGTCCAAGGCAGCAAAATGGTATGCCACAATTGACATTGCCAATGCATTTTTCTCCATTCCTTTGGCAGCAGAATGCAGGCCTCAATTTGCCTTCACATGGAGGGGAGTGCAGTACACCTGGAACCAACTGCCCCAGGGGTGGAAGCACAGCCCCACCATCTGCCATGGACTGATTCAGACTGCGCTACTCAAGAGTCCTTCTTTAAAAGCTTCAGGAGATCTCAAGCATCAGTACCTTGTTATCTAAATGTCATTCATGCCCTTTCTACATTGCAGTCCCATGAGCAACCCCACACAGCTCTGATTCTTTCTTTCTACTGCAGTTTCAGCTTGCTGTCCCTGGCACGGCTGCCTAACCCTGTCTATCCCTTGTACGATGTCTTACCCTTTCTGCCCCTCACATGACCTCCTGTCCCTTCCACTTCACAGCACAGCCAGCAAACTCCAACTAACTCACTCTTTTATCACCCATAGCTGTGAGGGCAAGGCTGTTCCCACTCTTTGATAATTAACACAGCTGCAACACATCAGGGGCAAGAGTGCCCCCAGCACCATCTCTGCCTGTTCTCCCACATTCTCCCACACTCTGGGATGCAGGATGTAGGTTGCAGCTCTGGCTCTGGGCTGGGGTGATGGTGTCACTTTTGCTGCCACCAAACCTCAGCATCAGCTGGAGGGGCAGCTGAGTCTCAGAGAGTGACACACTTATCTATACTTACACCTGACTTATAAAAAATGCCTGCATAACTGAAAATAACCAGCTTAATAAACAGGAAAGAAAGTTGAGATATATTGTTGAGTTCAAATAATAGCAGCTTAAAGGTGTATAGTCATTTAGTGAGATGTGAACATTTAATTAAAAAGAAATTATAATGTACTTTTACTTCAAAAAATGTGGTTTTTACTCAAACAGTGCACCTTATTTCAGCAAAAATCTGACTTTTGTTGTCTGCTGTCTGTGACGACATTTCAGCCACAGCTTTTCTCAGTAAAAGCCACACCAATGTAGTTTTGCATGAGTGTTTAAATTCAAATTTCCTATACCCAATTTGATTAGTTAATGAATGTCTACATGCAGTAGTGGGCTTGAGCTCAGCTGTGATGCCTGAAACAGAATCTGTCACTGTGGGAAGACATAGAGATAGTGCTAAAGGCAATCTTGCACCCCATACATTGCAGCTGTGTTAATTATCAAAGAGGGGGAACAGCCTTGTCCTCACAGCTATGGTTGTGATAAAAGAGTGAGGAGGAAGGGACAGAAAGGGTAAGACTTCTTATGAGGGACAGGAAGCATTGAGCTGGAAATGCAGAAGGAAGGTAGAAGAAAGACAGAAAGAGCCAGAGCTGTTTGGAGCTACTCATGGGACTGCAACATAGAAAAGGTATGAAAGACTTTTAGATAACAAGGTACTGATACTTGGAGCCCTCTGAAGTTTTTAAAGGAGCACTCTTGAGTGCCATGGCTATCTCAATGATGACATGTCTCTAGGTATTAAACTTTTCCATGCAATTTCCCTCACTTTGGAAGGGAAATCAAAAATGTGCTGTGCATGTAATGTAGGAAGAAGGCTGTTACCTGGTGCAGTAATGCTGAGGACTTGAGTGATTGCGCAGTTAAAGTGAAATTCACCTCTTGCAGACAACTTTCAGGAAGTATTGATGTGGTTGGAGAATTTCTTTCAAAGGAAGCTCATTTTTCTGCATGCTTCTTGATATTTCTCTCACTCCCACCTCTGTGTTTTTAAAATATTGGTAATATTGTGATGGTGTACTGCACATGTTTATCTTCTGATGAGAGCAGATACTTTTTCCTTGAGAAAAAAAGTCTGTATGTGTTACAGTGTATTAATTTGGTTAACATTGTGTTTCATTTGATTTGTAATGTTTCCCTTGGAAACTGTATCACGTGGTTTGTCCATGCTCAGCCGTGCCCATCCCCCACACTGGAATGTAACCCAACTCTGTTCCACTCCCACTTTATCCCTGATTGGGCAGTGGCTTGGCCCTGCCCCCCGGGGAAAAAGCCCCGAGATGGGCGGGGCCTTAGGCACTCTGGCACCGATGTCCACGGGGAAAGAACTGCAGCCAGCAGGAGCAGGACTCCAGAATAAAGCAGTGATATCCCCCTGGTGAGAGAGCAGGCTCTTTCCTTTTGCCATTGGCGGTCGTCTGGGTCTCACTAAAGAAATACCACATGTATGTTTCAAAATTTATGTATCAAAATATCAATATTTTTCTTATATTTTTTTATAACTTTTGTTATTATATGTTTTCTGGTGAAGTTTCTAAATTACCTGTAAACATCACTGTGTTTCCTCTCTTCTCTTCTCCCACCTTCAAATTAGGTAGTAAATTTTTAATTAAACTTGCATTGACATTTTAAGGACACTGGATATCTTTGTCATTTACACAACAGATAACAAAGTAATCCAATTTTATGGTCTCCCACAAATTATCCCTTCAAAGAATACAGCTCTTGCTTCCAGTGTTTAAAATAAGCATTACCCTTAGCCTGGTGACCACTGTTGATTACTAATCTTTTATTGCTGGTTCCAGTGAAGATGAAAGGAAAAGCTGAAGCATAGCTGACAGTTTGGTTATTGCATCTGGAGTAAATGAAAAGCATAGCCTGAATCCATCAGGGGAGATTAGGAAAATGGTGAGAAAATTACTGATGTCCTTTTACACGTGGAAATTCAAACTCATTCAGTGTTGGGGAGGAAGAAGCCAAAAAACCCTATAAATATGATTGCCTCTATTCTGAGAATGAGAAACCTGTAAGTGAGATAGAATTGAAAGTAAGTTTTGATGTTTGAGATGTATTAGATACTGGATCTCTGGGAAAACAGTTATGTGACCATCTGAAAGTTACCTGCAGCCAGACCCAGAGGTCAAATGGAATGTTCTGTCTCACCCCTCAATGTATGGTTCATCCCACACCTGTACCCCTCCCCTGAAGTATCAGGTATCTGTAACCCCATTGGCCCAAGTCCTGTTCCAGCCCACCTTGAAGACCCCTGATAAGGGGTCCCAGGGGGGCTGGACGGTCTCTCTTTGCTTGCACCCTTCCCTGAGGACTTTCCTCTCTTGGAATTTCCTCTCCCTACTTCTCCCTTCCCCCACTTTCCTAGGCCTTGCCACGAGCTGCAGCCTGGCAGCTCAGAGCAAGGCCCCCACATCCCTTACAATAAACCTCATCTTCTAAAACCTAACTTCAGAGATCTCTCATCTACATTTATCTACATCGTCCTGGAGTCCTCAGCAGCAGGAGGAAGCAATTTCTACAATTCAGAAATTGAGGTCTCTAACTTTTGTCAGATCTCTGCCATTGCTGCTTTTGCTGAGGGGTGATGCAGTGGATGGCAGAGATAAAGAGGAAATGTGTTCTCCTTGTGGAGCACACGCAGCAGGGTTGCTTTGCTGAGTGTCCCAGGAGAGAGGGGAATGTGCCAACAGCACAGAAACCATCCCAATTCCCACCACACCTGACAGCAGGAATGGTTTGGGGGAATGCTTTTTCTCTGTCCTTAACAAAACTGATTAATCAAATATTCATTCTTAGCAGTAAGAGAAAATCGTAAGCCATTTCCTTATAGAATCTTGATAAAAGTGATCAGCTGTCTACAAAGATTTCATAGAATGGCAAAGCTTATTTTTAATAAGTGTAATAAAATTGTCTCAGAATATGCTGAGCTCAAATTGACTTTCTATAAGTTAAATGGTAATTTTTTTCAGGTTTTGGCAAAGATACTATCTGATTCTGTGCCTGCATAACCTCTAAAGTGATGGGACGCTACTCTTGACCTGAATTTGGGTGCAGCTGCAGCACTGGAATAATCCTTTGGGAGGAATTGTTGCTCTGTAGAATAGATAGCATCTGCTCAGGTGCAACAGTAGATGGAAAGCTAAATGCTTTCTTTTGGACTTCAGATTTTCTCCTGTCTTATCAAATTGATCTCTCACTCTTTAGTGGCTTGAACTGTAGGTTTACCTCCTGCAATCTGTATCTAAAACCTCACACTGCTTTTGAATGAACAAAGCACTTACAGTGGATGTTCTGGGTGAGGTGGGCGCAACCCAAACCACTCAAGGAACACAGATAAATTCAGAAAGAAGAAGAAGAAATTAGCTCTTCTGTAGCATATAGATTTTATGGGTAGTAGAACAGAAAAGCTTTATTTCAAATCTGATGTGATTTGGGTAATAATCTTAGGCTAAGTCCCTATTTAATATAATTTAAGAGTTTAAATGTCATTATTTTAGTCATGCTTGCACAGGGACATACTAGTTTTTTATTTATTTTTTATTTTATTTATTTTTAAGTGTGCAATTCATGTTTCTGAAATATTTCAGAAATATCTTCATCTCCAGGGGAGATAATAAACCCTTAAACCAGCATTCTGCTGTCTTTGAAGTTTTCTAGTAGTCTGAATTTCACAGAAAACTAAAACTGCAAAGCCTGTCTTTATTGCCTGGAGGTCTCAGGAGGTCCTCATACAGGAATATTCACTGTTGTTTCCATTTTCTTGATCCTGGCCCTAACATAAAGATACCAGATACAAGACTTTAAAAGAAGTCCCAGTGGTGAGCAGAAACTGATCAACTCTGATATTAAGAATTCCTTATTCCTGTCAGGAAACCTCTCAGACAAAAGGATTGAGTAAAAATAATGGGAATTAGACACCCTTCAGTCCTTGTATTTTAAAAATGCAATAGATGTGTCTGGAATTCATTCCTGGCCAGGTTGCTGACAGGGGCTACCAAATTCCCAGAAAACCAGGAGTTTCCACACTAAGAGAAGTGTGCCCCTTTTACTTTACAAACTTAGATATGCATATGAACTATAGGTAACTTTCATAGTTAATCCTTTTAAAATTTGAATTTCTATTTCTTTTTGCTATAGTATCACAGCCTAATCTAGATTTAGTTATAAAATTCATATTATTAAAGAGAAATCATAGTGTAATTAAGGGAATAACTTTAATATACATAGAAAATCTTACAAATGTTATGATCCAATAGAAAAGCCAATTGAAAATCTTGCAGATAATAAAATTTTCCCTCTGTTATCTTTGCTAACAAGACTTGGGGATTTTTTGGAATAAATTCACAGGAAGCTATATGTCCGTTTTCCTCACATAATTTCAGTATTTCAGTGGAAAAGGGATACACAGATTTATTTGATTTCTATTTATAAGGATGTCTTTTCTCACTAGACATGGACCTCTCAATCATCTTTTAGTAGAGTGAACCAATTTTTTCACACTTAAAAGTGTTCATTTGGAGCAGCCTCTGCTGTTGAATCTGTAAAACTCCAGTTTATTCTGAATTCAAATTTTACTACATTTAACTACATTGATATAAATTTCAGGAACCTTCTGGGAAACTCTGCACTGTCGTTCTCTTAGATGTGTTGAAAGTCTGAAAGTTGAGAGAATAATGGTTTATTCACATCTCAGATGACTGATTCAAGGCAGTTCTTCAAGGGATGCAAACTAATCTGTGGTGGTGTGAGAATTGTTTTTATTAAGTTATTTTTGTAAGATTTTTAATTTATTTTTATAATGGTTGAGTTCACTGTATACCCCTGTGTTCTGCATTGGTTTTCCCTTCTGCATTGGTTGTTTTGTCTACTGTAAAACCAGACGTTTTCTGTCATTCATCCCTTCCCTGCACCTGTCGCTGTCAATTCCCCCCCTCTCTCCTTGTGGTCGCCCTGTCTGTCGCTCAGAGACCCTTCCCTGGCTTCTAGAAAACTCCGGGAAAGGTGCCGAGTGATAGGCTGGGGCCCGGGAGACTCCCTCCCATCATTTCGTGGTTGGTCCCCAGTTCTATGGTTCACACCCCCGGTTAACCCCCCGATTCATGTGACTGGCTGACCGGTTGTCGCCACCCCCGTTTCCACCCCCCCTTAAAAACTGCCGCGCGCCTGGCCTCAGGGTCTCTCCTGGGCAGCAGGTGCAGCGTGCAGAGCCCCGCGCTTCCTCTGCCTCAATAAACCTATGTTACATCCTGCTCGGGAGAGTCCGCCTTTTATTCAGCTGCCGAAGTCCCTTACGTCATCTACGTGCCCGTCGCTGATGGTGGGGTTCAAGTTCCCACAGGGAGGAAGCGGCACGCTTCGTCCGCCGCTCCGACCATACCACGTTGCCGCAGTGAAACTCTGAGCTAGCCTGTGGTCGCGCGGGTCAGCGCGAATTGGACACTGTGACACTAATCCCTGGCTGACTTTCATTGCAAGCACACACATTTTGAATTGAGTTGGTAATTAGGCACTCAGATTTTATTTGCCAAATTTAAATAATCACCTAAGATTTTCTTCTGTTGAAGAAGACACTGGCATCTTAATTTATTAATTCTTTCCTTTAAAATGTTTTTGAATATTTTGCAATGTAAGATGATGAATACAGAAGTCACATCAGCTCTGCATATATCTCTTTCCATCTTCCTGAATGCTTCTCTTTCCTGTTCCTCTCTTCCTAATGGGTTGACTTCTTAGTAGTTTGTGTCTGAGGATTCCATCCTGAATGTTTCAGAGACCAGGCTCCCCTATTTGTTCTGGCTCCCTGCAGCCTTCTCATACTGCCTGTTATTTCATGGTTAGGTTGATGTTAGAATGGTCTTTCACACCCTGTCCCAATGCTGGGGCCCTCACTGCACAAGAAATTCCAAATATACTATTACAGGAGCATCAGGCAACTTCCATGGGATGTGGGACATGGGGCAAGTCTGATGAGGAGCAGCTGAGGGAGCTGGGAAAGGAGTTCAGCCTGGAGAACAGGAGGCTCAGTGGGGACCTTGTGGCTCTGCACAACTCCCTGACAGGAGGGTACAGCTGGGGGGGGAGGGGGGGGGGGTTGGTCAGGATCTGCTCCCAGGGGACAGGAAGAGAGGGAACGGCCTCAAGCTGGGTCTCAGGTTGGACATCAGCAGGAATTTCTCCATTGAAAGGGTGGTCAGGCCTTGGCAGGAGCTGCCCAGGAAGGTTTAGAGTCCCCATCCCTGGAGGTGTCCAAGGAAGAAGTGGATGTGGCACTCAGTGCTCTGGGCTGGGTGACAAGGTGGGCATTGGGCACAGCTGGGTCCTGGAGGGCTTTTCCAACCTCAGTGGTTCTACAAGAAGAACAAATGAGTTCTGTGTGGAAGAATAAATGTCAACGCCTGAACCCTCCCCAGAGACACCACCAGGACTGGCTCCACTTCATGGTTCCCAATTTGGTTAGGTTTGCCTAGGCCAGAATTAAATGTAACACTTTCTTGGTTAACGGAGGTTGTGCTTTGCACTCTTAATCTGAACAGCAGCAATGGGGAAATTGCTGTGCTGGAAGCTTTACCCATCTGAGGAAGCTTTGCCTGTTGGGAAGCAGAAGGAATGTTTCTCGTGTCCTGCACCCCTCCTCTCAGCATTTTGTCAAAGAGATTCTGATAACCCTCTCTGAATCTCCGAGTTGTCCTCTGAGGTCATTTGTCATGAGAAGCTTGTCACCCAAACAGGAGCCACTTAGTAACTCTCACTCTCAGTGCCTTACCTTCCCTGCGTGAAAGAGTTCCTTAAATACTCAAATTTCCTTTGGCTTGGCTGAAACATTATATGACAGCTTGCAAGCAGAATGCATGGTTTTCCTTCTCACAGAAGGGGAATAAAAGCTTCTGTTAAGAAATATTGGTTTAAGTGGCTTTGCCTATGAATAAATTATATTTCTCAAAAAAAAAAAAAAAAAGGAAAATAAATATTTAATATTCTGCCTGAGGGCATCATGTTTCTGACTTCTACACTGCATATTTCTTCTCTGGGTCTGTGCTTGTGGTTTTTAAAGAGATCTCCACTCTCCACAGCAGTAACATCAAAACAGAGGAGGTAGTGGCTGAACTGGGAGATGTTCAGAGAAATAAAAGAATGCATATTTCATTACTTATTCACCTCTGGTTTTGCTTTGAATTAATTTCACATATATCAAGGTTTGCATTTTGAAAACTAAAGATAAATAAGTAAATAATAGTCCATAGCCTTGAGGAGTGTGAAAAACGAGGTTCACTTTCTTGGTAAAATTTAAAAAATTTAATAAAAAGACAATTATGAGACAGTAATAAAGCAAAATAATAATTATATGCCTGGGTGACTTGGCATTCAGCCAAGAGCACATCTGCTAACAAAAAGGCTCACTCCTTAAAAGTACCAGCCTGTTACATATTCATAAATTCACATGCATGATTGAAACATTCCTCTTGAGTTTGAATTTTCTCTGTTCAGTTTCAACTCCCCCCCCCAACCATTTTATCTTGTAGACCCATCTGCAAGTGGCTCCATTTTGTCAGATAGCATAGGTTCAATAAATTCCTCTTCTGGAGTCTTTGGCCATCTTCATCAGGATAAGATACTGATAACAGAGGTCCAATAAATTCCTCTCCTGAAGCTCTGGTCAGCAATCTTAATCTGGATAAGATAATTCAGGAATGCAGGGGATTTTCTCTGTCCTTCAGTTTAGCTGGTTTAGATGTTACAAAAAAGTCTTTACTTTAATATCATGTTATAGCATAAGAAGTATATATATTCATCACACTGCTTATTTCTAAGTTTCATTAATAGCAGAAGTAAAAAATACACAAAAACCTTCCCATAGCATACATATAGCATTCATTTTAATATTTGCAAAAAGCCAACTTTATAATATGTATCTGTAACAAGGAGAGAAAGGCAAGATCAATTATAGCAAGATAGCTGGACAAGGAACTAGAAAATTCAAAAAAGGGTAGGCAAAGGGACATTAAAATACAAAGACAAATCTGAATATGCTACAGAATCACCACACTTTGTAATTGCTGTCCCAGAGCAATTACTCTGTGTTCTCTTTCCTATAAGAGTTATTGAAAAGGACAGTATTTTTTAACTCTGATTTCCCTGGACACGAATGGTGCCCGTTTCCTGAGCAGTGTTTGTGCTGCCATGGCTGCAGTGAGGATGTTATTTCACTTATTGTATGCACCTTGCACTCGGAATAGGGATGGCAGCTGCTTTATGATTCGAGTCTCTGGGCTCCAATCACATTTTAATCTGTGAAAAGTGAGGGGTTCTGTCGTGAGGCACTTCTGAGACAGAAATCTGGCAGAAAATCTGTTTCAGTCTTCGATTTCAAAATTATTTCAGCCCTGTGTCACCCATCCCCTTGCCAGACTGATCTGTGTGGATGGAGCCTCCCTGCCCTGGAGGATTCCTGTTTCCTGCAGGGATCCAGACCTTCACCCTTGCTAAAAACCCTTTATCTGACACATGGGTGGGGGAGTTGCTGCCAAGCTACCAGAGCTATCAACAACTCGATTTCTCTTTGTTCCTTTGCTCTGTGTGAAATGATCTTTAGGAAGTTTGCAGGATGTCAGAAGAGCTTCGAGAATTCCACTCCAGGTTTTTTTTTTCTGGTTGGTTTATTCCTGATAGAAGTTAGTGTCAAACACTCACATTCAGAGAATATGATCAGCTCACCTTGTTTCAGTGCCTTAATTTGGGTAAGCACAAGCCAACAGAGGTGTTTCCTGACATTAATCTCACCTAGGAAATTCCAGAGTCTCCAGGATTTATACTGTCCTGTATCTTTGGCAGAATAAGTGCTGGCTATGTGTCTGAAGTAGGGGCTTTGGGTGGTTTGTTTTGATTCTTTCTTTCAGAAAGCAATTTAATTTTTTTTTTTTTTTGTGTTAATGGCCTGAGACCAGGCATCCAATTAACACTTTTTAACTGGGAAAAAGCAAAAACAAAGCATCTTTTTCTCATCTTTAATAACAAATAAAAGTGAACATGTATCTTAGAAATGAAAGGATGCATGTCCCATATCTATTACCCTTCTCAGCATGTTTCCTGCTAATTAATTGCTGTAACACTCTTGCGAACTCTGACTACATAAATAATCATAATTTTGGTTTAAACAAAACTTTTTCTCATCATATCTGTTATACCTGAAAAGTATTTGGAGACTCAGGATTTAGCTGAAAAAGTTTGACAGAGAGAAGGGCTGTCACGCATTCTATTTAAAGTTGTGATAAAACCAGCATAAAAATAAGGTATGTAGTAGCTGATGAAATATCTCATGGCCTAACGTAAGGAAATTATAGAAATTGAAACTTCATTCTCCTTTATCTTACTGAGGTATGAATGTATCTATGAATAATACAACACAGTACTGATAAATAAGCTATGGGACATTGAGCTTTTTCTGCCATGTGAATATACCATATATATCATATATAGTCTGGGATGCAAACCACTGCTTATGCACACCTTAATTATTAGCTTTCAGCATCTCTTTAGGGTACCTTCTTTAGGTAAATAATATTAATGAGAGAGGCTTCTAACTTGGGGGATTTTTTTTTAGTTTTATACTTGTCTGTTGGAGTATGTTTTTATGTTAAATGGGTTGTTTTGCTGTCCCCTATATTAATAAAGTCCTAATTTTACCCCCTCCCTTCCCTGTACTGTTAGTACTGTCTTGATTGCATTCACCTATGTAGCTGTCAATCCTTCCCTAACCCTGCCTTTTCTTCCAGACTGTTCGCTATCAACCTCACAATTTTCAATGCCTTATGAGTTGTTTAGATTGTTCCCCTCCCTCTATGCTTCTTTATTGGTTTCAGTATTGCAATCCCCACCTTGTTCCCCTCTCCCTATTGGATCCTTACCCTGATCTCTGCCCCCAAAGCAGTCCTGACATGAGGGGGCCAGGGGGTCTGGATAGCTCTCACCCCAGCCACACTGGTCAGGAGTGGCTGTCCTTAGGCTGCAAGCAGTCCAAGTAATGGTAGAGAGCAGAGCTGCTTTCTGCTCTCTTGGTCCTGGATATCCTCGACGTCTAGGTTCAAAGCAAGGGTCAGAGAAGGCTCTCTCTTACAGAGGTCTTTATTCTTCAAGGTGGTACAGGAGAGAGCAAGTGGGCAGGGTCCTGTGCTAACATTTAAACCGGGGGTGCAGAGGGGTTGGGGCAGATAGGTGATTGGCCCCAGGTTAGCACAGGGCAGGGTCAGGAGAGGGGACAAAGGGACAGGGGACGAGATACCTTTGGATGGTACCTGAGTTATTGGAGGGGGGGGGAAAGCAGGGATGAACCATTGGGATAAACAACTCCAAAACACCTTAAAAAAACCCACCACCACACAGTCCCTTAAAACCTACTGTCCTGTGTTACCCTGGTTTTTCTGAGTTTCTTTAATAGCCTTTTGATTTTCATAAATGGAGTCAGATCTTTCAGTTACTGTAGAATATTAGAGCAGTTCTTCTACCTTTCCCACAGAAGTAATATAAACAAATCCTTTGTTTTTCATTCTCTGTCTTTTGTTTGCATATTTCTAACCTGAAAACAATTGTAACTGACAATTCGTCTGGCCACTGAGGCTGAGGGGTGGAAACCCCAAAAAACCAATCTTCTGCTAGACCCACAAATGTATAAAAAGTAAAAGAATAAACAAAGGGCTCTCTTCTCTCCACCCTTTGAGCTGGGAGCTGGATCAGAAGAACCTCTGCAGAAATCTCTTGTCTGCGTGTGATTTCTTTTTGTGTCTCGGTGACAGTCCTGCCCTGAGAGAGGTGACTTTTGCTTTCATTTTTCTTTTAGTTAGACCTTTTGCTTTCACTTTTCATTTAGAGATTTTTAGGTCCTAGCCTCTGCTCTGTCTTTGAATTAGGTTGCGTTTTATGTTATGCTTTTATAATAAATGAATCTCGGAGCTGAAAACTAGGCCTATCCCACATTCTTTATGCTGATCCACCAGTGACTGCCTGGGACACACAGTGCCCTGGGGGAATGTGTTGCACCCCCATAGAAGAGCAGTAATATCGAAGAGTGCCACGACACTTGTCTTATTATTTAATAGAATTGAATAAATGAGAGAGGTTTCATAGAAAACATTAATAAAAATTCCACTGGGTAGTCGAATTAATATTTATGTCTTGCTGATGTAAATACAAAGGGTTGTTTAATTTATTTATAATTTGAGGATAGCAATAGTAGTGAACATTATTCAGGAAGGAAAAATAACATCCTTTTGACTAGTTAGCTTGACATTTAATGCTGCTTCAGTTATAAAACATTATCACAAAGACAAAAAAGAATCACCAAAAAATAACAAAGCAAAATGTGACTCCTGTGCTTTATGAGAATATTGCAGTTACAAAAGGAATATCATCTATCTTTTGCTGGACCGTACTCAGACCTACCAGTGTAATGCTGCTGCAGAATTTTTGTTCAGGAGAGATGCAGAAATTTCAAAATTAGCTCCATGTGAGGGTTTGGGATCTAAAGAGCAGAAACTCTGATCTATTTTCCAAAGGAACTTTGTTCCTCCTTTAACTCAAGCAGGCCCATACCTTGTAAACCTTTGAAAGCCTTTAATGAGAGGATTGTACAGACAGGTGTGCACAGCAGTGGGGATAATCTCTCCAGTAATGCTTTTTTTATGGAGAAGGAGACCTGGGAAGCATCAAAGTAGGAAGAGCAGCTCTGCACATGATTTGCCTTGATTTTTTAGAAACAAAAATTGATTTTCATACCTTTTCAAACTATGCTTGTAAGAAGTCAGTGCATTTCTATTTTTCTTGTATAAAAGGGGACTGAAAAAAAAATAACATCTGAAGGAGGCAGCTATTTTTTTTGTCTTTGCAAAATTGACATATTAACTTTGAATTAGATTTTTATGAAATGGGAATAGCTGTAACTTAATTCACTGCAAGATAACAGGTGTAGCCAATTAAAAGCTGTGCTGGTGGATTTATTTCATGTTTGCAATTTGCATTGCTGCTTATAACAGTGGACCAAAGGTAGAGCTTTCAGAGCAGGTTTGTATTCAGAGCTTTCACCAAAATCAGATCTATTTTCCGAGTTAGCAGTTATGTTCTGATATTATCTGACAGTTTTCTGTGTTTGTTCATTTTTCTCTCCAGCATGACTGACAGATTTCTGAAATTACCAATAGATAAATTAGATACCAGAAAAACACTGCTAAAAAATAGGCTATGAAAAAATCCAAGAGACTTTTCACACTGATAAAAAAAAAATCCTTTATAATAAATTTTATAAAAGTAAAGGCAGGAAGATTTTTGTTTTCCTTCAGTCTTTTGCCCTTTATTTTCTAGTTGTATCTCTACATACTCATAAAAATAAATTGCTGATATTTTGTCTCTGTTCCCCCCCCCTCCCCCCCCCCCCCCCCCCCCCAAAATCCTCAATATTCACATTGGGGTCTCTTGGGTCACACCTGGGCTTGGTCTAAGATGGGGATGATCTGTTCTGCCATGGGCAGGGACATCATTTTGAGGTGACCTGAAAAGCTTGTACTTTAAATACCTGTGAGGTGACAGAATTTGGCTCTTTAATATCTAATCTTTTCATAATTATCTCAAATGGAGGGGACAAGATGGGGGACAGCCAGCAGTTCTTTCTGCTGGAGAAAGTGTGTCCTTAATTGCCCCAAGGAAATGTAAGAGACTTAAAGGTGATGGCATGTTAAGTATTAACTTCTACCTTTTAAAAAATATTTGGAAGCACAGACAGGCCTGTGCAGATAGTTTTATTGTCCCTGAGATAGCATCTCATTTTTACTCTTGACACTCTGAATTGCTGCCAACAATTTGAGCTAAGGAATTACTGCAAGGAAAACCTTTTGAAAATTTATCTTCCCATCCTTTTGTTTTCTACAATAAGAAAAGTTAAAGTGTGTCTGGTTCCGTCCCGCACCGGGCAGGAGATGACCTCCGGCTAGCTCGAGTCAACACAGCCACAGAATGGTCCCGGTTCGTTTCAGCTTCTCGGCTTAGCAGCTGGACCCCAAAAGTGTTGTGACAGCAACAGCAGCAGAAGAGAAAAGGCTGGCTCTCAGCTTAGCAGGTTAAAAGATGTTTATTAGCTCCAGAGTTGAGGAGCAGAAAGGCTCCGAGCTCCGAGCTGAGAGCTCCGAGGCTGAGACGCTGAGAGAGAGCGAGAGGCTGAGAGAGTTTTTTCCTCCCTCCTACCCCCTATATGCGGGGGAGGGGTTCCAGGGAGGATACTACAAGACAACAAATCAGGGGCTTCAGGGGGTAACAAGGTGTGCCCACCCCCAAGCCTTGGACCACTAAAATCCAAAGCTAAAGGAATTCCCCCCAGGGGGCCTATCACCTGAAGCCCTCTCCCTGAGATTTCGCAACCTGGGAGGGTTCCTCAAAGTGATAGACAAGCTGCCCCAGAGAGGGGGTGGGAGGACTGACACAAAACACCTTGTTATACAGACAACACAAAAAGGGTTACAGAATTGGGGATACAGTGAAATGAACCATAACATAAACTTCTTATAAAAACCTAATAAAACAGTTCTGCACCACCACATTAAAGCATAAAGGTATGGCTTCAGATTTTCTCATAAAATCAGTCTTTTAAAAGATGTGGGAAAAAAATTACGTTTTTCAGCCAATAACTAGATTTGCTTTAGTCTGTCCAAGAAATGACTTTAAAGAATGTGTTACTTCATGTTGTATTACCATATGGGGTCACGTAATATTAATGATCCTTAATAAAGAAAAGAGAAAAAATTAAATTTTGCAGTTTAGTTTTTATGCTTTCAGAAGCTCAATGCCAGTTAACAAGGGAGAAAACAAAGTCACAAGATTCAAAGTTTATCTCAAACAATGTGACATTGTTTGAGATAAGCATTTACATTTATGAAATTTGTTAAGCTGCTGTTTCCCATATGTCATGTTGTATTCTGAAAACTATTATGCATAAAATTAGCATATTAAATTAGCATATAAAATTCTTTCTAAACAAAATTAAACTTGCTAGGAAGGTAAAAAGTAATTTCGTGGATTACAAAGGAACCTTGGCTGCCAAGCAAAATTCCTTAGCTGAACTGAGGATCTGGAGGTATATCCTATGTTTTTCTGATGTAGATTCAGAGCATTTCCTCTGGCAGAAAATCAGGGTTTATGCCCAGGGTCTGAGCTGGACACAGCATGAAATGGGTCTTGCAATCTTTGGCTGGATCAGCTTTTCTCCTGAGGAGAGCAAAAACACAAGAAATGCTTGATGCATGTCTCTGAACTTTGTTTATGGTCCCTAAAGAGGCAAAGACATTTCACCTATGGAGAAATAAGAGAATATTGGCATCTATAAAGACACATGAACTAATTATGTAGCAGATATATACACAGATTTAGGTTTCAAATAAATTACTTCTGCAAATCTTATTTACTGTTAATGGCAGTTGGGGCTTGACTATATTTTCTGCTCTTGGTGCTCTCTCTCATTGAGGGAGCTGAAATTATGGATCTGTAATTGCTCTTTAGGGAAGGATTATTCATTGTCTTATTGGAGAACACAATATGGAATAGAGCACTGGCGTGCCAAAAATGATTCTCCAGCAGAAAAACTGCATTGAGCATTCCTAAAGATGCTGCCCATGATTAATGGACCTCAGAACAGTAATATCCTTCCTCTGCAGTATGGTATTGTAATGGTTTTCATTTAATAAAACCAGGCGGAAACATTAATTAATGTAGGGGTTTTAGCATTTATTCTCTTTTTGTGGGAGGGAGAGATTAGGAGAAAAAAAACTAAAGCAGGCTTAAGCTTAAAAATGAACAAAAATAGTTTTATTAACATACATTAAAAGAATGAAAGAAAAAATAGTTGAGAAAAAAGAAAACAAACTAAAACAGAATGACACTTTAAAACATGCTTCTTTCCTCTTACAAACCATTAACTTTCTTATTGAACAACATAGAAAGACACAACTTGAGATTTTCAGTCAGTTTCACTATTTAGATATAATCACTCTAATTTTTAGAAGAGTCTTTCTAAGATCTTTTATGAAGACGTTTGCCACAAGACAAAATAGTCCAGTGCTCCCAAAGTCATACATCTACTGCTGTCCGGAGTTTTCGCAGACTGATGTCCTATCAGCAAAGCTTCTCAGTGTATCTGGGGTACTATTTACGAATACTTCTTCTAGTCTAAAATCATCTTTGTCTCAAAGGCTGAGACATCCTTTTAACCCAGGAGCAGGGGCTTTAAAATTCCTAAATAAATCTCAATTACATCAGTCCTTAAATTTGATTAGAATAGCATTCTACCCAATGACACTAAGATGCTGCAAAGAACAGTTCATTTCTCCATAATTTACCTTAGAGAAGTCTGGTTAAAAATGTCCACTTCTTCAATCCCATTCCAATATTATTAGTTCTTTCACTTCTAATCTAACTGACTTCATGCAGTGTCTGTTTCTATGTACCTTCTGTTTTACTTTCTTCTTTCTCTCAAGGAAGAATTGTGCTTTAAAAGTTCTGTGTTGCTAGGGTAAGGTTACATCCGCCTGAGCCTGCAAAAGCCACATGCAAGCACCAAGGCTGCAGGGGCTGAAGAAAATGCAAAGCTGTGCTGATGGAAGAAGCTGGTAGATGTCCTTTTTTCCACCCGTCGGTCTCATCCAGGGTGGCTCGGCTTAAAGTTGTTATGGAGCTGTAGGCTTTCTTTTTCCGCTGCCAGCAGCGATTAAGCTGGGCCATGTCTTGGCCCCTTCTGCCACAGTCTGAGCACATGGCCCGCACTGCTGAAATGCAGCTGCCTCTTTTCCCTGCCGGTAAGGAGAGGAAAGGAGCTCAGCCAGCCCAGGCTCTCCCTGTGCGGGCAGTGGCACTCAGAGGCCCAGCTGAGCCCAGCCTAGCCGCCCAAAGGGGCAGCAAGGCCCGACCTGAGGCCGCCCGCTGCCCACGATGTTACCTCATGGCTGATTTCTAAAGCGAGGGAGCGATCATCAGCAGATTAGTTTTAAATGTCCCTTCCAAAGTCGCATCAACACTTCTCATTGGTCAACCCAGCTGCCAATATCCCGGCCAGCTTTTTGATAGGTCCCTGTCCTCCCCCCTCAAACCACTGCACAGTCAGGGCAGGGAAAAAACATTTCACATTTCTAAAACAAAATTGTGCCAACCCATGATAGGTGTCAGTCAGGAATTGTTTCTGCCTTTTTTATAAAGTTTTAATAAAGTGCTTAAGCTGCTAAAATTGCCTGAAAGTTCAGCTCTTTGCTGCTGTAATGGTTTTAATTTAATAAAACTGGGCAGAAACACCAATTAATGTAGGGGTTTTAGTATTTATTCTCTTTCTGTGGGAGGGAGAGATTAGGAGAATAAAAACTAAAGCAGGCTTAAGCTTAAAAATTAACAAAAATAGTTTTGTTAACACACACTAAATGAATGAAAAAAAAGTTGAGAAAAAGAAAACCTAAACTAAAACAGAATGACACTTTAAAACACGCTTCTCTCTTCTTACAAACTATTGACTTTCTTATTAAACATAGAAAGACAACTTGAGATTTTCAGTCAGTTTCACTATTTAGACATAACCACTCATTACTTTTAGGAGAAGAGTCTTTCTATGATCTTTCTATGAAGACGTTTGCCACAAGACAAAATAGTCCAGTGCTCCCAATGTCACACATCTGCTGCTGCCCGGAGTTTTCACAGACTGTGATGTTTTATCAGCAAAGCTTCTCAGTGTATCTGGGGTACTATTTACGAATACTTCTTCTAGTCTAAAATCATCTTTGTCTCAAAGGCTGAGACCTCCTTTTAACCCAGGAGCGGGGGCTTTAAAGTTCCTAAATAAATCTCAATTACATCAGTCTTCAATTTTGATTAGAATAGCATTCTACCCAATGACACTAAGATGCTGCAAAGAACAGTTCATTTCTCCATAATTTACCTTAGAAAAGTCTGGTTAAAAATGTCCACTTCTTCAATCCTATTCCAATATTATTAGTTCTTTCACTTCTAATCTAACTGACTTCATTTGGTGTCTGTTCTATGTACCCTTATGTTTTCTCTCTTCTTTCTCTCAAGGAAGAGTTGTGCTTTAAAAGTTCCATGTTGCTAGGAAAGGGTTAAATCTGGCTACGCCTGCAAGGGCCACGTGCAAGCACTGAGGCTGCATGAGGCTGAAGAAACTGCCAAGCTGTGCTGATGGAGGGAGCTGGTAGATGTCCTTTTTTCCACCCGTCGGTCTCATCCAGGGTGGCTCAGCTTAGAGTTGTTATGGAGCTGCAGGCTTTCTTTCTCTGCTGCCAGCAGCGATTAAGCTGGGCAATGGCTTGTCTCCTTCTGCTGCAGCCCTGAGCACGTGGTCAGCACGGCTGAACTGTAGCCGCTTCTCTTCCCTGCCAGCAAGCACGGGAAAGGGGCTCAGCCGGCCTATGCCCTCTCTATGAGGGCAGTGGCCCTCAGAGGCCCAGCTGGGCCAGGCCCGGCGGCCCAGAAGGGCAGCAGGGCCCGACCTGGGCCAGTCTGCCACCCACGATGTTACCTCATGGCTGATTCCAAAGCGAGAGAAAGCCCGATCAGCAGAAGATTAGTTTTAAATGTCCCTTCCAAAGTCGCATCAAAATTTCCCATTAGTCAATTTAGCTGCTAATCTCCTGGCCAACTTTTTGATAGGTCCCTGTCCTCCCCCCCCAAAACCACTCCATGGTCATAGCAGGGGAAAACATTTCACATTTCTCTATAACCAGAAAAGAAAATTGTGCCAACCCATGATAGCTGCTTAAAACATCTGTAGCACATTTTGCTTCAAAGAAGGTGAAGGATCATGTGGGAAGTTTGACTGGTAGACATTGGCTGAACACAAGCCCAGGTGGGCAAGAGGCCAATGGCACCTAGCTTGGATCAGGAATGGTGTCCAGCAGGATCAGGGCAATGCTGTCCCCTGTGCTGGCACTGCTGGGGCACCTCCAGTGCTGGGAGGAGGTTTGGGACCCTCATGACAAGAGGGATATTGAGGGGCTGGAGCGTGTCCAGGGAAGCAAACAGAGCTGGCAAGGGGCTGGAGCACCAGGAGCAGCTGAGGGAGCTGGGAAAGGGACTCAGCCTGGAGAAAAGGAGGCTCAGGGGGGACCTTGTGGCTCTGCACAACTCCCTGACAGGAGAGGACAGCCGTGGGGGAGTCAGGATCTGCTCCCAGGGAACAGGGACAGGAGGAGAGGGAACAGCCTCAGGCTGTGCCTGCAGAGGTGTAGATTGGATATTAAGGAAAATTCCTTAATGGAAAGTGTTATAAATAAAATGGACTAAATTAGATAAATCAAAATTTGGAATTTTTATTGTGAGACAGAATACCAGTCTCGGACAGCCACAATTAAAAGGACAGCGTCGAGCCCGGGGTCGCCGCTGGGTGAACAATGGTAACACACTCTGTCAGTTTGTTACCCCCCAAGTTCACATTTTTGGTTTGCAGCAGTCTCTTTTTATACACTGGATCGCAGAGAGAGGCTCGGGATGTCGATGGTCCTCCCTCCGAGGCATCTTCATTAAACATGCAGGTTTCAGTTCTAAGAGTCTGAATGGATCAGCGGAGGAGGACAATGCTGTTAATGGTTGGGTCCAGGTGTGGTGTGGAGATGTTAATTCCAGACGGAGACTATCTAGATACGGATCTGATACAATCATCGGGTCCTCCGGGCTATCATCCCCGTTTTCCGTTGCCTTTTGTTTTTTTTCAACGATTCCTGGCAGTGACAGTTTTCTGTCCTCCTTTCTGGTAATTCCAATCAAGCTTTCTTCGTGTCCCTCCCATGCCTTTTCAGGCTAGAGAAATTCTTGTATTTTATTAAGCCACCTTCCCCTGAGTTAACTCACAAAATGCTATTTTAAACAAAACTTAACTTCCAACATGCTAGTTTATAGAGAACTTATATAGTTTGTATTACATTTTATATTCTATTAACACGAATTAACTTTAGGACATATATTACATTCCTTTTTAATGATTCCCAGCAGAGGCATGTTTGTGTCTCCCTTTCTGGTAATTCTAATCATGTTTTTTTGTCTTGTGTCCCTCCCCTGTCTTTTCAGGCAAGAGAAATTCTTGTACCTTTACTGAGCTACTTTCTTCTGAGTTAACTCATAGCATATTGGATTAAAACAAAACTTATAGGGATGGTATTACATTTTATATCTTTTAACACGAATTAACTTTAGGACATATATCACAATAGGTTGTCAAACATTGGCACAGCTACCCAGGGCACTGATGGAGTCACCATCCCTGGAAGTGTCCTAAAACTTGAGGCCATAGATTAATGGTGAGCATGGAGGTGGTGCTGGGTGGATCCTTTGATTCTCTATTCACGCATTTGTGGGCATCCTCAAGCAATAAAAGAAGAAAAATGTAAACCCAGCGTTTTCTCAGTTTACTTTGGCAGCTTCAAGGAAATTATGTTTATAAAGAATTTGTAGTGCTGTTAAAAACTCACCATTGCTGGACAGCACCAGGATCCTTTTGTGAAATGAAGGATAAAGTCATGGAAGCCACAAAGGGGCTCTTACAATGCAGGATGTGCCCAAAGTATGTATTCTATCACCATCTACATGAGCTGTTGAAACTAGGTTGGGCAGTGTTTCCCTTGCCCCCTCCCTCTGGACTATCTTCTGTTAATGGGCAATCAATGCCCTGCTGCATGACTTATAGGTAACTCCCTCCGGGAGCTATCTCTGTTTAATGGGCAATCAAGGACCCATTGCAAGGCTCATAGAATGATATCAGCCCATTGTGAGATGCTCTGCCCAGGGGGAGAAGCCAAACATTCCCACCTGGATATAATCTGGGTTTTGAGACAGCACAGGCAGCCTTACCCACTGGATTCCCAAAGGATCAGAGCTACCAGGCCTTTCTATGGGATCACTGCTTCAACAAGACCACTTCATCTAGACTGCTACCGCCACTACCTCAGGGAATCAGGTTGTATTCTGACTCTGTCAGTGATCTTTTGTACTATTGCATGTATTTTATTTTATTTTATTTTATTTTACTTTTTTTTTCTCTCCTATTAAATTGCTTGTCTGACTTGGAGTCTCTCGCTGATTTTGCTTTCAAGCCAGCACATTTCTAAAGTTGCTTGCATTGTCTGGGGATGAGGATTAAGGCTTAGACTTTTAATGTTTGATCTGTCTGTGTCCAGGAGGTATTATTTATATGGCATGGGATTTAGCATAGGATTCACATTTCCAGAAGGAATAAAATAATTTGCAATATTTTCCGGTGTTATTGGAGATGTGGAGATCTCTGCTTGTAGAGTCCCTAAAGCCGATTGAAATAACCCCCAGGTTTTGGCCTTGGAAGGACATCCTGTAATTCTACCCCTGCCTCCTCTCCCTGATACCCAAATTCTCCTGGTTTCTTCTTTCCTTGTTAATCCATTGGTTGTAGGACCCCGGTGACCAGATCTGTCTTCCCTATAGGACAATGACCTTACCTGCCCTAAATTCTGCCCCTGTGCTACAAGGTCATTGGATGCTGTCAATCATACTTAAGCCTGAGCAAGGCACATGATCCCTCTCTTTTGCACTGGATTCCCTTCGGCACCTGGAATAAACCTTGCTGGAACTTGATCTTATGCAAAGGGCCTTCTTGCCTCTCTTTTGCTGAGCTAGCCTCGTGGCGTGTGTGGATGTGAGAGCTCAATTGCCTGCCCAAGTTGCTTCAAGCAGCCTTTCCACTAGAGAGGTTGATTGGAGCCTAGGCAGAGGCTTCACTCCTAAAAGACACACTGTTACATCTTCTCCCTAATTGATGCTAAATTTTCCCACTAAAATTGAGCCCTGAAAGAGTTGACTGACCAAATTTCACACCAGTCTGTTCCATATCTCTAAAGTGTAATTACAAAAATCAAATCAGTTATTTCTGAGAGATTTCCATTGTGAAAGAAGAGCCAGAACCTAGAGGTTAATCTGTTTTAACCTTCCCAATTGTAAATTTCCTGTTGTGTGGGACGTCAGGACAAACTGGTGAACGATGGCTTTGGTAAACAGAGGGAATGGGTAGAATTTCCAATCTGTGAACAAAAAATGTGTTATATAATTAAAAAAAAAACCAATCAAACAAAAAAACACAAACAAACAAACTTGTGGAGAAAAAGATAAAAAATCCTGAATAACTTGCTAGACCAAGCAGAGACAATCCCTCAGCATCCAAACCTACTGCTATGGGTGATAGGGTGGAACGGTGTGTCCAAGAACGGTATGGAATAAAATAGAGGTAGGGGACAGAGCAATTTCAGCTGTAAGACAAATTTCTGTGCTCTTTCACACATAAATCAGGAAATACTGAGGGAAAACAAAGAGAAGGACCAGAATCCAGGAGTCTGAGTGTCTTTCTATTCAATTGAATTATTTGGAAAAGGGTGAATGTTTTTATAGGAAAAACTATTTAAGGGATGAACTCTGGATGACTCTGTAAGTAAAAAATATAGGTTTGTAAGTTAAACATTTTGCCAAGATTAACTTGTTTCTCCTGCCAAATCATTATTAGCTATGCTTTGGAAGAAGGGTAAAAAGTCTGTGCTCAAATAATAGTCTTTCCTTTCTTAGGCTTGTGTGCTGGCTTGAAGGCAAAACCAGCGAGAGACTCCAAGTCAGAAAAAACAATTTAATAGGAGAGGAAAAAAAAAGTAAAATAAAATAAAACACATGCAATGGTACAAAAGATCACTGACAGAGTCAGAATACAACCTGAAACCGTGGTGGTGGCAGTCCAGATGAAGTGGTCTTGTTGAAGCAGTGTTCTTGCAGAAAGGTCTGGTAGCTCTTGTCCTCTGGGAATCCAGTGGGTAAGGCTGCCTGTGCTGTCCCAAGGCCCCAATTATATCCAGGTGGGAATGCTTGGCTCCTCCCCCTGGGCGGAGCATCTCACAATGGACTGATATCATTTTATCAGTTTTGCAATGGGTCCTTGATTGCCTATTAAACAGAGATAGCTCCTGGGGAGAGTTATCTATGAGTCATGCAGGACGGTATTGATGGGCCATTAACAGAAGATAGTCTGGAGGGAGGGGGCACGGGAAACAGTGGTGCACAACAACATTTCATGTAGATGGTGATAGAATACATACTTTGGGCACATTTTACATTGTAACCTAGGACAGCTTGGCAGCACTAAAAGAAATTGCTTTATAATATTTGTGAGAAATTATATTAACCTTTTACATGATTTTGAAAAGTAAATTCAGTTCTACTTCCATACTTTCCAAGGAAGGAAAGAGAACAAGATATAGTTTTAAAATGAAAAATATGAGAGTGAAAATCATATAGAGAGGTAATCAGGTCCTCAAAAAGACTAGGCCAATTTTAAGACTGTAAGGTCAATTTTACTGAAATAAAAACCCCCTTGGTTCTAAATACCTTGAGATTCCATATTTTATCACTTTAGGTGTTTTTCGTGGCCACAGTTAAAAAATTAAAATATCTTTTCTATTTTAGCCTAAACTCAATTAAATAGAGAGTTACAGTTTAATAGGCCAATGTTTAAACAAGATTTGAATGTCAATTAAAGTTACAAACCCATTATCACCGATACACTTCTTGGATTTTCTGCCATTATCCAGTGTATATCTTATGATCCATTGCACCAAACATTACCTCCAAGTTATTATTTTTAATATGACCTAGAAAAAATGGATTATTTCCATTTTCAAGCATTGAAAGAATTTCATTTATCTTAAACTGATATACTTTCCTTTGTCAAAGTCTTGGTGATCCTTTCCCCTCTGCCTTTAAAGAACTCACTGAAAAGCAAAGCACACAAACTCACCTGGACAAGGAGTTACCACTTTCAGCAATAAATTCCCTCTGAACAGAAGTTTATTTCATGGTCTGCATGAACAACAATGCCTTCAAGACCTGTTTTGGGTGAGAGGAGCTGATCAAGGAAAGCAGAGTCTGAGTAGCACTTGAGCTAAAATGTGCCAGGGAATTACAGTTTATTCAGAACTGCATTATTTGAGACAGAAATCAGATTAGAAGAAACATATAAATGCATTAAAATGGCTGTATGGGAAGAGAGGAAACACAGAAACAGGAGACTGCAGAAACAAAGGAGGTGACACCAACTGTGATTTTCAATGCATTATTGGAATTTGATGTGCTGAATGATATAAATGGACTATTAATGAAAATGAGTAACCCAAGGAGCCATGTAAAGGTGAAATTTGGAGAGGTAGTATTATGTCAAAGGAATCTTGTGTTTTGGCATGCAAAATGAACCACCAGGGGAAACAGCAGTAAAATCTTTGGGAAGAAAAGAATGCACTAGAAAAAAACCCGGGTTATCATTTACCTGTGATTGCTAATGCTGAAGGGTGCAGAAAATGAAATTGGAGGAGGTGTCTGAAAATTTATGAAGTTGTGCTTAGAATTGACCTAGATAACTAAGATCAAAGGAGGGAATATACAGAAAAGAAATTAATACTGTCGCAGTGTCCAGTTCGCGCTGACCAGCGCAGCCACAGGCTAGCTCAGTGGGTCTCACTGCGGCAACGTGGTAAGGTCGGGGTGGCAGGCAGAGCGAGCCACCTCCTCCCTGTGGGAACTTGGATCCCACCACCAGCGATGGGCACGTAGATGTAGCAAGCAACCGCGGCAGCTGAATGAAAGGCAGACTCCTCTGAGCAGGGTATTGTGTCCAGTTGTGTCCCCGCTCCGGGTGGGAGCTGACCCCCAGCTAGCTCGGGTCAACACAGACACAAAGTTTCCAGTTCATTTTGGCTTCTCGGCTTAGCAGCTGGACCCAAAGGTGACAGTCAACAGCAGCAGAAGAGAAAAGGCTGGCTCTCAGCTTAGCAGGTTAAAAGATGTTTATTAGCAGAGATCTCCAAGCTCCGAGGCGAGCGGCTGAGAGCTTCCAGGCTGAGAACCCAGCGGCTGAGAGAGCCTCTTCCTCCCTCCTACCCCTTATAAGCAGGGGAGGGTCCTAGGGAGGATACAAGAAGACAACAAATCAGGGGATTCAGGGGGTAACAAGGTGTGCCCACCCCCAAGCTTCAGACCACTAAAATCCAGAGCCAAAGGAATTTCCCCCAGGCTACCTATCACCTGAAGCCCTCTCCCGGAGATTTCACAATCCGGGAGGGACCCCGGGAGTGATAGACAAGCTGCCCCAGAGAGGGGGGTTGGGGCAGAGGGGATGTTACATGTCATGTGAGGTATGGGATGATTGACACAAAACACCTTATTATACAGACAACACAAAAGGGATACAGAATTGGGGATACAGTGAAACGAACCATAACATAAACTTCTTGCAAAAATCTAATAAAACAGTTCTGCGCCACCACAGGGTATTAACGAGGGTTTATTGAAGGGGGGGGAGCACAGAGCTCTGCACCCCACTACCTGCTGCCCAGAAGAGCCCAGATCAAAGCTTGACAGCCACTTATAAATGGGGGAGGGCTGACAACGGGTCAGCCAACCAGGGAACATGGGGGTGGTAACAGGGGTGTCAACCTTTGAACCATTAACAAATCACAGGAGGGTAGGAGGGGATTCCCCGGGCACCAGCCTATCACTCGACACCTCTCCTGGATCTTTCCAGAATCCAGGGAAGGGTCTTGAAGTGACAGACAGGGCGACCACGAGGAGAGAGGGGGGATTGACAGCGACAGGTGCAGGGAAGGAATGACTGACAGAAAACGTCTGGTTATACAGTGGACTAAATAACCTAACTCATAAGGGGAAAACCAATACAGAACACAGGGGTATACAGTGGACTCAACCATTATAAAAGTAACTTAAAAATCTTACAAAAATAGCTTAATAACTTAATAAAACAACTCTCACACCACCACATAATACTAATTCCTGGAAGTCCAGATTATGAGCATCCTTTGGGTATTAAGGAAAATAGCTAGAAATGCCCTGCTGTACAACTGAGATTTTCATTCTGAAAAGTCACGTTTAACTGGGAAGGTAAGCAACTATTAGAACAAAGAAAATGAAGTGGCAATTTTCTGAGGACAGAGGAGTGAACCTGGCAATTAAAGATAATTAGTTTCAAAATACCTAGGCTTAGTTTACAAAAGACATTTAAAGTATGACTGGAGCAGAATACAGACATTTAGTGTCAGAAAGTGTAATCCTTCTAATTTGTGCCTGAATGTGAAGAGGCAGCAATCAGCCAAGTGCTCCTGGAAGATTTATCCAAATCCTGATCTGTTTTCATACACAACATTGCTTCTCCTATATTCCAGCTTGGCCTCAGTTTCACAGCTTGCCCTAGGTGAGATCTCTCCAGTTATTCCAGGTCTCTCTTACTCCAAAAGAAAGGGCATCTGTGCTCACACCATACCTGATACCAAGAGTTCTTGTACCCTGCATTCATAAAATAGGTATGAATCTGTGGATCATGAAGTATCAACACTCCTAAAAGAATTCAACACAATCTGATTATAGGGGGGAAATAATATTATACACAGAAAACTGTGTAGAAGATCCTAAGAAAAGCATGTTGGATTTTTTTCCTCCTGGGGAAGTTGGTCAGGATGAAAAAGTTTAGACGATTCAGTGGCTTCAAAAGAATTGGGACTGAATAGGGAGATGAGTAAAGGAACATTGTTGCTGTGTATTATTTGGTTTTATATTGTATTTCATTTTTATACTGGATTTTGTAATGGTTTCTTCTGTACCCCCCTGTTCCCCTGGAAAATGTACTATCCCGAAGTTTGTCCCTGCCCATATCCCACATTGTTCCCTTCCTGGAATGTAATCCAACCCTGTTCCACTCCCACCTTATCCCTGATTGGGTAGTAGCTTGTCCCTGCCTTTAGCCCCTTCCTTGGATATAAGCCGAAGCAACACGTGGGAAAACCCCCTTGGCTCTGGGGACTGGGATGGGGTTCCTGACCCAGGCTGGGGCAGGACCACAGAAGAAAGACTGAATAAAGCCCTGATTTTCCCCCGGATCAATTGCAGACCTTCCTTTGCCATTGATGGGGATTTGTTCTCTCTCCTAAGGGAAAGGTTCCCGGCCACTCCTGGGTTTTGGGATCCTGAGGAAAAATCCTTCCAACTGTGGTTTGTCTCTCGAGCTAGCTGGAGCAAAAATGGAGCTGGGGCTCCAAGAGAGAGACAAGCCACAGGTGACGCCCAGGCATGGTGCCCGAAGCCACTGGCGTGGCTCCCAGGAGTGAGGTCCGAAGAACCAGCATGGAGCACGTGGCCGAAGGAATTCACGCAGGCACGTGAGTCCAAAAATGTGGCCCATCCATGCAGAGACGGACCCATCAGGCTTGGCGTTCGCTGTGGCATCCCCGAAACAACGTACTCCACAGAGAGAGGCTGTGGTTTTCCTTTGCACTTAAAAAGCCCATCGGATTTCTGCGAAGAAGCCCCCCAAAAGGCAGGCTGCTCCCAGAAGAAAGCGACCACGTGTGTGGCCAGCCAACCTTGGGAACCAAAACCAGAAGCTCTTTTAGACCAAAGGGTCAGTTTCAGGCAGAGGGGCGTGACTGGGGAATTTTTTCGTCACCACACCGGAGTTTGGTAAGTATTCCCACTCGGGAATCTTAGGAAAAAAATCTTTCAAAAGCTTAAAACCTCAGGGAAAGGTTTTTCCTTTGGGGGATGGTTCTCACCTTCAGGGCAGACCTTCAGGGTTGCTTTTAAAAGCAAATCGGTTTAGGCTGTGCAGTCCCTCGGGGGGGGGGGGGGGGGGGGGGGGAGGTAAAAGTTTCTCCTCCCGGGTTTTTTTCTTTTCTCCTTCGGGGCTTTTTTGTTTATATTTTTTTTTTTTTTTCTCTCGGTTTCCCAGTTGCAGACAAGGGGGACACAGAATCTTAAAATCTGAGCCAAAAATAGGTGCTAGGCTGTCTGTGTCCCAGAAAAAGGTCTTTTACAAAGTTTTAGGTGCCTTGGATGATGGTGGGACCCATTGTTTAAAGAAACAGTTGAAAAAATTTATTCACTGGTTGTTTTTTCACTTTCCCCACGTGTCCTTAGAACAAATAAGCAGCCCGCAATTTTGGGAGTCTGTTGCAAACAAATTGGCTGAATCAGGCACCCCTAAGGACACAGAAACTGCAAATTTTGCTCTCTGGAGTTTGCAAATTCAGTTTGCATTGCAAAAGCAAAATGAAGAAACAGCTAGTTCCTAGTGAATCTGCCCCAGTTTCCCCAGTTTCTCCACCTCCCGACCCCAAAATTCCTTCTCCAAGCTTGGGTATTCTGAGGAAAGCAGCCCACGAGACAGTGCAGGGAAGCTGCAGTCCCCCTGGAATTCCCTGAATCCCCAATTCCTCCTGCCCAAGTGATCCTGGCCAGACTGCTTGAGAAACCCCTAAACCTACCCCAAACCTCCCTTCTTCCCCAGTTTGTAAATCCCGTGTTTGGTTTACCTTTGCGGACAGTTCGGGTGCCCAAAATCCCCATTTTAGTGATTCCCCAAGTTAGTTTCGGTTTTGTGGGGGGTCCACAAGATGGACGGGACTATGCGGCATTCTTCTCCTTTGTTCCCCAAGATGGTGGGTGCCATGAGGCATCAAAACATGTGGAGCCTCTTTCTTTGTCTCTCCCTCCTTCTTGCCACAATCCCTTTTCTAACCTGAGCAACCCCTTCCTCTTCTTAGACCCCTCCTTCTCTTTGGCACCGGCACCGCCCTCTCCCCCAACTCTGCCCCCATCCTCAAACCTCTGCCCTCCAACTCTGCCCCTTGTGAGTCATGCCTCCAGCCCCTCCCTGCCTCTGGTTCCCATGGTTTCCCCTCCCACAATCCCAGTTCCCATTCTCCAGTAGGGGAGTGGGGGGAGCCAGGAACCTGGAAGCAGGAACCGATCCCAGCTTTTCTGCTACCCCAGTCACATATCAATGGTCAAAAAGGGGGTGTGTTGTCCATGGTGATTGGGAACCCTTCCCCCAGCAAGCGATTCGGGATTTATGCAAAGCTCTTAAGGAATTTGGATGCGAAAGTGAATACTTTCGCAACCTTTTAAAAGCAAATTTAGCAGGCAACATAATTGTTCCGTTCAACCTACGACAACTTTTTTCCTGTCTTATATCTTCCACAGAATTCAGACTCTGGGAGGCAGCATGGAAAAAGCTCTTAAGAGATTTACTTCCCGAGCTTTGGCAAAATCCTGAAACGGCTGTTGATAACAACTTGCCAATTCGATTACAACATCTATGTGGTGATGGTGAATGGGTCTCAGCACTCAAGCAGGCTCAGGAAATTCCTTTAGTTGTTTTGGAGTGCATTAAAGATGCTGCTTCCAAAGCATTCTTTTCAATCCAGCCCGATGGCCCTTTCCAACCATGCAGTAAAATAAAGCAACTGCCATCAGAATCTTTTATAAAATTTGTAGTGTTTAACCAGAACTATTGAGTTACAGGTTAAAAAGGAAGGAGCCCGGGAAGAGGTCCTAGAGGAAATGGCTCTGGCCACTGTAAACGAGTAGTGCAAGGCAGCCATCCTCAGCCTCCCCATGGAACTGGTGCCAACCTTACATGACATGCTCCAGGTGTGTGCCAGGAAGGCTCCCTTCATGACAGCTCACCAAAGCCAGAGTTTGAGAGATGCATTCAAGCCACCACAAAGAGCTGCTGCTGCAGACACTGTGCCTCCTGTGCCACAACCACTGCCGAAGAGAAGAACAACGTGTCTCCTGTGTGATCTGGCTGGACATTGGGCATCTCAATGCCCTTTAAAGAGACAATTTTTGGACTTTCGGGACAATGGCGGGGGGAGATCTCAGGGGCCCAAAGGGAATTTTTCAAAAAGCTAAAGAAGGATGAGCGCCAGCTTGGCCAGCATGCCGATATAAAAGGGGCAACACCGAAGGGGGGGAGCTGGAAAATGCGAATGTTCACCTAGCTAATCCTGCTTTAACAAGTTCTGCTTTTCAGCAGAAGTCACTGGACGTGACCCTTTCAGATCATGACGTAAACAGACCCAATCTAACCACTAAATGTCTCCAGGAGCCTTTCAGGTTGCAGCTGACAGAGTCCTTGCACCTAGGTGACACAGACTGGTATTTAGGTTCAATGGATCTGCAGGTGCCAGGCTCTTAGCAACACGTTGTCAGTAAGTATGTCATCCTTGGGGACACCAAATACACACAGAGAGAGATCAAGATCCTTCCGGGTCTCGTCTCATCAAACCCTAAACAACTAGTTTACAACTCTGGCTGCACTGTGTCCGTCTGCCCTGATTTTTGCCTAAGGGGTAGATAATAGCTCAGGCAATTCCAGCACCTGACCCGTTCCCTGAGAAAGACATCGCGAGGAACAGACACCCTGAGGTTTGCCCCACACAAGTTATTGAGAGGGACAAACTCATAATATGGTGTGAGGTCCATCAAAGTGGGGAAGTCATAAACATCAAGGGGGTTTTGGACACAGGGGCAAATGTAACAATTGTACCAGAAAGGAAGTGGCCCTCACATTGGGAACTGCAAAATGTTGCAGGGCATGTGCAAGGTGTAGGGCGGATGAAAATGGCAAAACAGTCAAAGAGTGTTGTGCAAATTAAGGGGCCAAACAGACAATTGGCTACACTACGTCCATTTCTTTTGGATTATTTGGAGCCCTTGAGGGGGAGAGACCTGATGGCCCAGTGGGGGGTCATGATTGGCATCCCAGATGCTGCCCCGGTTTTTCAGGCTGCGGCCACTGAAAAGCGCCCTACCCAGAAACTCAATTGGAAAACTGATTCACCAGTCTGGGTAGAGCAGTGGCCGCTCAGTAAAGAAAAATTGAAGGCGCTTCAGGAGCTAGTGGATGAACAGCTAGCTAAAGGCCACATTGTGGAAACCATATCTCCATGGAATTCCCCAGTCTTTGTTATCAAAAAGGCAAACAAAGGCAAGTGGCAGCTCCTCCACGATCTCCATCAAATTAATAATGTTATTGAGGACATGGGTTCTCTCCAGCCAGGGATGCCATCCCCAGCGATGCTCCCTCAAAATTGGAATTTGGCAATTATTGATATCAAAGATTGTTTTTTCCAGATCCCTCTGCACCCTGACGATGCCCCACGTTTTGCCTTCTCGGTCCCTACCCTCAACCGAGAAGCCCTGAAGAAAAGATACCACTAGAAATTTCTTCCCCAAGGGATGAAAAACTCACCATCTATTTGTCAGTGGTATCTCTCTTCCCTGCTGTCCCCAGTGTGCGCAGCTGTAGGAGAAGCCATCATCCTGCACTACATGGATGATGTGCTTGTGTGTGCCCCCAATGATGACTTACTGTCCCATGTGCTTGACCTGACAATCGATTCTTTGGTTGCTGCAGGGTTCGAGATTCAGGAGGAAAAGATTCAAAGGATGCCGCCTTGGAAGTACCTGGGTCTGGAGATTGGTAAGCTGACCATTGTGCCACAAAAATTAGTTGTCAAAAATAACATCAGGACCTTAGCAGATGTCCAGCAGCTGTGTGGGTCTTTAAATTGAGTAAGACATTGGCTAGGTCTGACCACTGAAGACCTAGACCCCCTCTTTAATCTTTTAAAAGGGGGAGAGGAGCTAAGTTCTCCTAGGACCCTCACCCAAGAGGCATGAGCAGCCCTAGAAAAGGTACAGGACTGTATGGCCACCAGACAGGCCAACAGGTGCAAATTAGACTTGCCATTTAAATTCATCATTTTAGGTAAATTGCCACACCTACACGGGATGATTTTTCAGTGGGAAAGAGTGGAAGAATCAAAAAAGGACAAAGACTGTAAGGATCCCCTCTTAATCATAGAGTGGGTTTTCCTCAGTCACCACCGGTCCAAAAGAATGACCAGGCCACAGGAATTGGTAGCAGAATTGATCCGGAAAGCCAGGACCTGGATCAGGGAGTTGGCAAGATGTGATTTTGAGCGTATTCACATCCCAATTGAGGTAAACTTGGGGCAAATCACAAAGGCAATGTTGAAGCACCTGCTTCATGAGAATGAAGCTCTGCAGCTTGCTCTGGATAGCTACACAGGTCAAATTTCAATTCATCGGCCTGCCCACAAATTATTCAGAGAACAAATTCAGTTCAAATTGTCATTAAAAGGTGTTCAGAGCAGGAGGCCCTTGAAGGCTCTAACCATTTTCACAGACGTGTCCGGAGCATCCCACAAGTCTGTAATGACTTGGGAGGATCCTCAGACTCCGGTCAGAGGCAGATATTGCCAAGGTGGAAGGGTCACCTCAGGTAGCTGAGGTGGCTGCAGTTGTTAGAGCTTTTGAAAGGTTTCCTGAACCATTCAGTTTGGTTACCGATTCAGCATATGTAGCAGGTGTAGTATCCAGAGCTGAGCAAGCTGTACTGAGTGAGGTCTCCAACACTGCACTTTTCAACTTGCTCTCAAAACTAGTAAATCTGATCTCCCACTGAGAGCAACAATTTTATGTGATGCACATCAGATCACACACTGATTTACCAGGGTTCATAGCCGAGGGCAACAGAAGGGCTGATGCTCTTGCTGCGCCTGTGGAGATGGCCCCACTCCCGAACATCCAGGCCAGTGCTGCCTGGAGAAGGAGAAAGCGCCAAACCCTCTCCTAATTATCCTTTTTCCCTTAACAGTATTTTTCTGGACAATTTGTTTGCACTGGATGTCATTCTTTTATTTTTTCAGCTTTAAAGGTACTCAAGATCTGAACTCTCAGCATCTCCCACAGGCTGAGCTTTCCTCCTCCTAAATTTGATAAGAAAGGGGGAGATGTTGCTGTGTATTATTTGGTTTTGTATTGCATTTCATTTTCATATTGGGTTTTATCATAGTTTGTTCCATACCTCCCCGTTCCCCTGGAAAATGTACTATTCTGAAGTTTGTCCCTGCCCATCTCACACATTGTTCCCTTCCTGGAATGTAATCCAGCCCTATTCCACTCCCACCTTATCCCTGATTGGGTAGTGGCTTGTCCCTGCCTTTAGCCCCTTCCCTGGATATAAGCCCAAACCATGCAGTCCCCTCTCTCTCTTGGTTCGGGCAGTGAGACAGGGCTCCTGACCCAGGCTGGGGCAGGACCACAGAAGAAAGACTGAATAAAGCCCCGATTTCCCCCGGATCAATTGCAGACCTTCCTTTGCCATTGATGGGGATTTGTTCTCTCTCCTAAGGGAAAGGTTCCCGGCCACTCCTGGGTTTTGGGATCCTGAGGAAAAATCCTTCCAACTGTGGTTTGTCTCTCGAGCTAGCTGGAGCAAAAACGGAGCTGGGGCTCCGAGAGAGAGACAAGCCACAGAACATGGAGTACAGTAAAATGCAGGGTTGATTGTGGTAACCAGACAGTGAAGGGAAAGGAAAACCATTATCAGGTGAGGGAATTCTCAACTAGGGAATCAAAGCCACCAGACAGTGAAGGGGATGAGTTATGTTCAGAGCCACAGGCATCTGCTTTGTTGCTCTCTGTGCTTCCTTAGTAATGACAACTATGAATACAAGAATGAAAATATGCATATGTTCATGTGATTTTGACAGCAGCAACTTCTTCATTAGCTCTTGACTGAAATGACTGATTCTGCCTGTGAGAAAAGTTGCCTGTGTGCTCAGATTTCAGAGCTGTAGTGTGTGACAAACAGTTATTCTCCTGGCTAGGAAAGGGGGAGCAACCAGCGGAGCCAGGATTCATCACCCCCCTACTCCATTCATTTTCAGAAATAATTATCATACTCTGCCTAATTGTGATTTCTGAAATCTTCATTGTCTTGTGTCATTCTTTCAACAGGAAGATTTTTAGAGTGGTATAAAGGGGCGGAAGAAATGTACATTTAAATCAGCTTTGGACCTGACTACTGTATCTAATGTGTTATGACTAGAACATTCTACATAGAAAGAAAACACCATTATCATACTTACAATTTCTCAGGTATATTACTGTAATCATTCTTTCTACATAAAGAGTGGGAAAATTACTCTAGTGCTGGTTATAAATTTTGAATCCTGACAGGAACTTCTTGAAGGCCTCAGCAGTACAGACCTGCTTCAATTGATTCGGGTAGAGCCATTATGCATTTTTTCCTAGTCAATACACCAGAAGCTGTAAATACCATTTTGGAGCTATGTAACTCCTCTATATACAGTCATTGACATTGAGGATGTTGATTTCAGTGAGAAATAGATTTCAGTTAAAGAAAAATCACACATTAGACTACAGTTAAATTGTGGTCATGGCCAAAGTCAGGAATTTTCTCAGTCTTGGTGATTCTGGGGTTAATCTAAGAGTAATTAGGACCTTTAATCATGTGAAAACCTCCACTTTCACTGAAATATTATTCTGAATGCAGTTTGAATGATCATTGGGGGTTTGGTTTGGTTTTGGGTTTTTTCTTTCCCTATAGAATTTTCCCCCCCATAAATTGCTAAGAGATTAAATACTGATGCTTAGAGGGTGCTTGACTCACACAAAAGAAGTGGCGAGAGTGGGGGAAGATCACTTAAGTTTGGGGAAAGGAAAGGCTCAGTGTTCTGGGAGCTGAGTGTGCTCTCCTCCTGCACTCAGCATCGGAGAAGACAGTCGGGCGACTGCTAGCTGCATGAAGAGTCCACTGTTAACAGAGGGTCCGGTCCTAAGATTTCTATTACCATCCATCATCTGCTGGAGCACCCAGGAATTCAAAGCTCCTTGCCTGCCCATCCAGCTATTGGGGCTTCTTCAGCACTGCTCACTTTGCCTGCTGGGACATTCCCCCTGTCTGCTGGGGACAATCCACCGTTTCCAGTCATCAGCCCTGGAGTGTCCCACCGTTTCAGCTTAGTGCTCTCAGGGTCCCAAGAGATCAGACTGCCATGGGCTTGTGAAACAAAGCCCCTCGAGGTTCTTAGTTCTGTTTATTATTATTATTATTGCTGTAGCTGTTGTTGTTTGTTTGTCCTGTTATACTTACTAGTAAAGAACTGTTATTCCTTTCTCCATAGCTCTGACTAAAAAGCCTCTTTAATCTTCTAAATTATAATAACTTGAAAGGAAGGGATTGGAATTCCCCATTCCTAGAGAGGCCCCGCCTCTCCCTAGCAGATACCTGTCTTTCAAACCAAGACAATGATCCCTATTTAACAAATTGTGAACAGCAAATAGCCATCAAGCAAAAGCAGATGAATCTAGCCTTGAACCAACCTGGCAAGGGTTTCTGAGAGTATAATTTCAATATACCAGATTTGTGTACTTAGGACCTAAACTGTTCTGTCTGTATGGATATGCAAAGGCAAGCTGACAAGTGTTCCTAAAGTATATTCAAATTACAGCATTTCAGGAGCAAAGAACAAACTGATTACAGTGTCTGAACAAGGTTCAGAGCATGGAGATCGGGAGGAATGTTATTCAGGAACTCAGGTAAAACAGGATGTTTATTTTCAGAATAGTAAATGACAGCATGATTTCCTTAACAAAATATTCATGATTTTTTGGAATTACTCATAAAGGGTAGCTCGAAAGAGTATAGACTGCAAAATTATGTATCATTCATGCCAATTTTACAGATATTTTATTTAGGTCGGAAAGTGCAACGCCAAAATAAAATATAATAGAAGTAAATATAAGAGGCATTTGTCAGACCATCTCAATAATTAGTGAACGTATTCCCATGAGAGCAGAACCCCAGTAATGTATGCAAGCAGCATGTTTGAAAACAACCCTCTTAATAAATGGAGTTGACAGAAAATACACTGCAAAAGGATTACTGGCAGAGGCATGGAAAGTAAGAGATTTGGCAGCAATTTTAAGAACGCAAATATGCATCACACAAGGGAGAATGTTTCTATCCGGGGAACAAGCTGTCTTTGGAAACAGGATTATACCCAGAACAAGCATCTGAAAAACATATATGAATGTGTGGTGGTTTCAGGCAGATTTTGGGAGAAACCCTCCCACGGGGCCCCCCTCCCCTCCTCCAACTGGTTCGGGAAAAAAGATTTCCTCAGAGAGAAGTGGAAAAAACCTGTTTATTAAACAGGCAAAGCACTCCCAGCACAATACCCGATGACAAGAGCTTCGTGCCGCTTACGGAGGGATAACAAACTTAAAGAAAGTCTCCTCGAGGGTCGTCACTGTGCTCCACCACTCCGTCTCTGCTGACGCTGGGAGAAAAGGAGATGTGCAGGGCTGATCTTGGTGGGGTGAGTCCCCTGTGGAGGCCCCCCGGTGCTTCCCCAGGTCCTTAGTCCAGAGAGGTTGGAACAGTTCCGAGGAGAGGACAAAAAAAGCAAAAAGGAAGGAAAAAAGGACAAAAAAAGAAAAAGAAAAAAAAGCAAAAAGCTTCAGCTATTCTACAGCGTCTAACTACGCTAGCATTAAACTAACTAACTGCCGGGGCAAAAAAACAACAGAGCTTCTTTTGTCTTGCCGTGTTCCAGCTCCCCCGCTTCAAGGTCACTCCGATGAGCAGGGTTTTCCTGGGGAAAAACAAACCGCGCTTGCCCTCCCCCCTGCACCCAACAGACGATTGGGGATACACAGTCACCCCATGACAGAATGCCATCAAAGAAAAAAAAATTCATCCAACAGAAATGAGGGATAGGAGTATTTCAGTGGCAATTCCTTCAGTTTGTTGCTCGAAACAGTTACATTTGTAAAATCGGGTTTTTATAATTTTTGAGTTTATTTAATTGTTGCATTAACCAGTCATTTTGCCTCTCTCTGCCCATAACAGATGTTCATTATAAAAACTGAATACATTAAGATGATTGCATTATTCAAACTCTTTGATAATTCATTTGTATTAAAACCATAAGACTGTTGACATTTCCCTAGGGTACATTTGGTGAGGTTAAGCAGGATAAATGTCATAATTAGTAATGCTGTTAAGATAAAAACCTTGCAAAGGAACTACATATTATTTTTCTTCTTCATGGTCCTTAACAGCAACTTTTAGAGCTATATTTCCTTTTTAAATAATGCCTTACACCTTGAAAAGTAAAATAAAAATACCTGAAATTATGGTTCTTGCTCATTTCCTCAAGAATAAATGAATAGAGGAGAAATCTTAGAGAATTAGGCATGATTTTTTAAAAACATTTGGGAAAAAAGTGTTCTGTTAAAGTATAACGGCCCTGGTGAGACATGGTGTGGAATAATGTATCTTAAAAAGAATGTAAGATGTGCAATATTTTCAGTGAAAATGCCCCCAAAAGAGGAAGTGAGCCATAAAATCTCAAATACAGCACAGGCATCAATATTTGAGAAATACTTCAGTATACAGCATTGTGTAGCTGGAACTGGAGGAAAAGTGAGGTTGGGATGACTTGTACAGGTCTCATGTTTCATCCTCCTTCTCAAGCCAGGACTAAGTACTAAGATTAATTCAGCTAAAAGTATGCTCAGTCAATTTATATTAATGAAATTTTGGAAGTAAATTTGGGTTGGCCATGGCCTCCTCCAGGCAAGTGGAAGAGCTGCTGGTGCACAGGCTCCCAGGGCTGGTGGGCTGATCCATGATTTCCATGGCATCCATCCCAACTCTCCAGTTCTCTCATGAACCCTTTCCATGATACTTTAGTGGATTCCTCACTTTGGCCCATCTCTTTTACTGGAACCCAGCACAAGACAATATGGTGGTGTCTTTTTGATAAGTTATTGTTAAGTTATTCTCCCAGTGGTTTATCCCTGTTACCCACCCCCCCCCCCCCCCCCCCGTATGTTTGGTTTTACCCTAAGTGTCTCCTCCCTTGCCCACCTGTTACCTCATTTACATAATGTCAATCCTCCCTAGTCACTGCCCTTATTTCCAGAGGGGCAGTCCTAAACCCCGCCTGGGAATTCCCCATTTTCTCGACGTCCCGTTGGGTCCACGTGACCTTTTCCACTCCCCTTCTTGCTTTCCCTATAGGTTGTCAGATTGTGAGTCCCTCCTTACCCCCCTCCCCGTTGTACCCCGGATTGGTTGGATAACTGTATCCTCCCCCTGTTCCTCCTCTGTTTAAAAGACTCTGCAAACCACGGGCTTTTCGGTTTTTCATCGCTGCACCCCTTGGGGGAATAAATCCTTTGAGACGCACGCGAGAAACCCCTCCCTGTCCTTTGTTCCGATCCACGGCACATCACAACCGATTGCCGTTGAGAGCAGGCAGCGCTGCTCTACACCGCTACCCGAGCCCGATCCGGACTCGGGAGCGGCCGCTCTAGGCACAAGTGCCGGGGTGTGCGGGCTAGCCGGGCGTCTCCGGCAGTCGCGTCAGGACAGCATTTTGCCTCTCCCAGTTTTCCCACTAGAGAATGGCAGTGGCTGTGAGTATTCTCAAATACTAACTTGGTTTATACCTTTCCATTAATCTCAAGGCTGTTGCTCAACCTTCAGTGAAATGTGATCATTGTAACACTGAATTGTTTGTTTCAGGTACTGAAAGATTTTCTTCAGTCTTTATTCAAAAACATAAAAAGGTAATTAAGTATAACTTATTAAAAGAATAATTGCAACAGCTCCCGTTGGCAATAATATTAGATGGATGTAGAGGAATATAAAATGTTTTGCTTATTTTTTAATTCAGGAAAATTAATGAGAATCTGACTAATAATGAAAGTTAATTTGATATTTTTCTGCTGTTATGTGGGGTTTTTAGGTTTGATTTGGTTTTTGTCTGGGTCATGTCAAATAACAGAATAAAAAAATTAATTATAAATATTACTGCTTATAAAATAAGTGACAATTTTGTAGTTCTCTTTAATTGCAATATCTTTTACTACACTGAGGAGAAACAAAGCTGGTCCTGAAAAAAATTAAAATTGCTCATAATGCATTTTTGTGACAAGAGAGCCACAATGTCACAGAAAATCAAAAAATGAAGTGGAGGAGTTGAATACTAAAGGATCCCCGGAGGTCTAGTCCAACATCAAGATGATCTCACCCAGAGGTTGTTTACGGTTGTGTCCACTTAGGCTGTGTAGATCTTCAAGGATGGCAACTCCACAGCTTTCCAGGCAACCTGTAGTTTCCACTCTCACAGAAAACAAAACACACCAAATTAAAACAAAAAAACCCCCACCTTTTTCTTACGTGCAATTTTCTGTGTTTAAATTTGTACCTACTTCCTCTTGTCCTGTTTCTGGGTACCACTGGGAAGAGTCTGGTCTGAGCTGCTCTCACCAGGTGGTTTTGCACACTCCCATGATCTACCCTGAGCCCTGACTTCTTGGGGATGAGCAGTTTTGATGCCTTAGGATTTTAGCTTTTATATTTTTCATATATTTGTAATCCAGCAGTTCTTTAGTGTATAACTCTAAACTCCATATACAGTGTTAGCTGCTGCTTTCCCACTTTGGTCAGACACAACAGTTTCTCTCCAGGCCTGGGAATCAAGGACACCTCACTGTCTCAGGCCCTGAGAAATGTAAACAAAAGTGAGTTGGGGGGGAGCAAACTGGGGGTAAATTACTACCCTAATATGCAAATGGACCAAACTTATAAAAGTGTGAAAACCCCTAACCCATTTTTGGGTGTAGCCCCCGGGGGGCTTCATCTGCCCGAAATGTACCAGAAGACCCTTCAATAAATATATCTGCTTTTTATTTTCTTAATTTTGTCTGGCCTCTGTTTTTAGGTAGTCCCAAAAAAGGCATCAGTGCCAGCTCTCTTAACTTCTTGTATGGGAGATGCTCCATCCCCTTAATCCCTTCCTGGTCCCAGTATGTTCCTGTCTCTCCTTTACTGGGGAGCCCAGAACTGCACAGAGATCTCCAGCAGGGACTGAGAAACTTTGGTGGCTCCATATAAGTTCTCTTAAATTAGTACTTTGTGCTTTTAAAAGTGCTACTCACAAATTTCAGCTGAAAAGTGCCGGTAACATAAACCCAAATTATTCTCTGCTGTAAAAATGCACTTTGGTGAGATTTGGCAGTTTTTTTCCTGCTCTATCAGTTTTGTAAATGGATTTCTTTTTTATGTTTAGAGCATGCAGATGTTCAGGGATACTGGGGAAACCAAACACACTGCAAAGTTAGTGCAGGAAGAAACTTATGATAAAAAATCTTTCATGCATGACTTTTTCAAGGATATGAGGAATGATTTAAGGGCTATTTTGATATTTTTGGGGTCTTAAATTAAAAGCACTTGACAATTTCTGTAGTAACCATGATAAGAAGCAAAGAACCAAGTAATTTAGGTCAGAGACAGTGATCACTGGGAAACAAGTGAAGCATCTGTTCCTACAGTAATTGCATGTAACTTTTTAGATTGGGAGGAACAGCTTATTCAGTATCATTGTGAAAAACTCCTTGATATTGGGGAAAAAAGTTCATTTTTTCATATGTGAAGCTTTCTCTATAGGAAGTTTTAAAAGCAAGTATTTACTGCTCTTCAAACATTTTACAGCACATTTTCAAAAAATTAACAGGAAGTTTGTAAAAATCCCTCATGAATGTAGATTTTCAGGTCCGTATATATTTTCAAAAATAGAGAGGGAACAAGTAGATGCACATGGCAGAGAACTGCTCATGAAAAAGTAGGACTCTTAGAGTGTCTGGGGGAGGTGGTGATGTGCTAACTCAGTCTCCCCCCACAGGTTTCCCTTCCTGGATTATAGAAACATTGTCCAGAGGTAAGAGCTGTTCCTTTTGTTCCACACAAGTTTGAGCTCTAGATCCTTGTTGTGCATCCTCCCATTCACGCCTGAGTATGGTGTTTGGTCACCCCTTTCTAGTGCATGCTGCCTGTGGAGTAGAATCATGGATTGGTTTGGGTTGGAAGGGACCTTAAAGATGATCTTGTTCCAGATCCCCTGCCATGGAAAAGAGCAACTTCTACTGGAGCAAGTTGCTCCAAGCCTTGTCCAACCTGACCCTGAACCCTTCCAGGGTTAAATGAATCTTATTTCCATATTACTTCATTGGGGTTACACTCCACATGGCAAAATTTAACAGTAGCAATGATCCATGCCAGATCCCTAAATTCCCGGATGTAGAAATTGCTTCTTCTTGCTGTTGCTGAGGACTCCAGGATGGTGTAGATAAATGTAGATGAGAGATCTCTGAAGTTAGGTTTTAGAAGATGAGGTTTATTGTAAGGGATGTGGGGGCCTTGCTCTGAGCTACCAGGCTGCAGCTCGTGGCAAGGCCCAGGAAGGTGGGGGAAGGGAGAGGTAGGGAGAGGAAATTCCAAGAGAGGAAAGTCCTCGGGAAAGGGTGCAAGCAAAGAGCTTGTCCAGCCCCCTTGGGACCCCTTATCAGGGGTCTTCAAGGTGGGCTGGAACAAGACTTGGGCCAATGGGGTTACAGATACCTGATGCTTCAGGGGAGGGGTACAGGTGTGGGATGAACCATACATTGAGGGGTGAGACAGAACATTCCATTTGACCTCTGGGTCTGGCTGCAGGTAACCTTCAGATGGTCACATAACTGTTTTCCCAGACATCCATTAGCTAATACATCTCAAACATCAAAACTTACTTTCAATTCTATCTCACTTACAGGTTTCTCATTCTCAGAATATAGGCAATCATATTTATAGGGTTTTTTGGCTTCATCCTCCCCAACACCCGGAGTTCATTCTGTTGTGCAGACTGCTTTTGTTGATCAGTAGTAGATCCCCTAGTGTCAAGTAGTAAGTTCTGCAGATTATTTTAATTACAGAATGAGCTTTCATGGTGAGCAAAATGAACATTGCCTTTGAAATACACTCATGCTTTGTTGCTGTTAATAACAATGGTGGTCGGAGGTTTATTTCCCAAAGAATGAAGCATTTCCCAGTATGCATTACACAGCTTTTTATCAAAACCCTTTAGCCCACAGGCAAACCTGGGCTAAAGTCTTTGATATATAGCTTGGATGGCATAGTAGGTTACAGCAGAAAAAATAAATGCAATGATAACTACTCCACCCCCCCAACCCTACATATAACTTGTGCTTACAGGTTGTTTAATTTTAAATCTTTCAGCGTAAAAGCACTGCAAGTTTATCACTAACTTCTGCTTCTCTTAACAGTTCATCTGCTTTGCATTTGTATGGGTTTAATTAGCTGCTTCTGCTTCAGTGTTCTTGTGTCATGTTGTCTTTTTCATTAGATCTCTCTCCTTCATCCATGTTAGATGTTTGCACATTTCCTAGCTTTAAGCAATGTGGGCTATAATTGGAATCTAAAGTTGGAACATCTCTTCAGTTACCATTTTGTTAATTCCTTTTATTTCCCTGTCAAAACAGTATGCTATTATGTATTGCCAATGAAGTGAAAGAAAAGTCAAAGGTAATCCACATCAGCTTTCTTGCTTCTAGCAAAGGTTTTTGTCTTTAGACTTGTTTTCTGTTATAAATGTTCTGTGAAAGTATCCATACTATTTTCAGTTCAGATTTTTCATAGAGACTATACACAAGCACATTACAGAATGCTGGAGGCTTTTAATGTAAAACCAAATGTATCAGTGACAGTTTTCTCAAATCCTCTGCAACTCTTTTTATCACTCTTTTTCCTACCACATATACATGTAATTTCAATTTTTTAAAAGAATATTAAATTGGGATTGTATTAGTGTGAACAACTGAGTTGAAATCCTATTAAAATTGTTAAATTAAAAGGAGGAAAAGAGAAAATAAAAGACAGAAGTAGCAATCTGGAAGATGGAGAACATGGTCAAACACAGGAAAAGCAGTCCCAGCAGACAGGGAGTTTATCAGGTATATGGAATGGGTTTTGTTTTCCCATATGGTATTTGAAATGACTGTGGGGCCTGCTTTGATTTTGAACAGTGATGTTTTAAGGTGAAAAGATGTGGAGACAGCAGTCATCTGTAAAGCTCTGGTCTTAAGGTGCTGAAATTTTGGAAGATTTAAATAGAAAAAGTAATGGAGATGAGACTTGTTTAATAATTTAAGGGCAAAATGACATTCTGCTCTGAAATTATTGGTTTCATCAGCATTTCATGTAAGGTCTGGACTCCTGTAAGTATTCTTGAGGTTGGACATAGCTACAGGTGATTATTTTGCTGATCTAAAAATCATGCAACTTGCAGAAGTAAAGTAGAAACATTTTAATATCCTTATTCCATTTTTTACCATTTTTCATCTGAAAACAAATTTTCAAACATATGATTCATTGTTCTGTGCAACAGATTTTGTGTATGATACTTATTTGTTATGTGTTGTAGACAGTAATTAAATAAAAAAAAACATTCAAAATATGAAAAAAATCATGAAAATCTCTGCTGCTGTCATGAGGATGACATGACCTTATAGATGAGAACTGAGAATGAAATGGCTGCCATGGTGGAAGGCACGTTTTTGGTTTTGTGAAGGGTTGCATTGATCTGATACAATAAATTAACAACCAGCCGATGTTCTGCAGTGCTGCTTAAAAGGGCTGGGTTTGATTCTAAGAGAGTGATTTTTTTTTTTTTTTTTTTGTATGAAACAGCCATTAAAATGAAATTAATTGCAATGACATGCTTGACATTGGATGGGAGCTCAATCTCAGCAAGTGCTTGAGAATTCATTTTGAGTTGAAAAGGAGCTGAGCAGTCAATGTCAAGTCCAGGTCCAGGTTCCCAGTGTCTTTGTGCAGTCACAATCCCACTCAAGGACTCACTCATTCTGACCAGAGCTCATTGTGGCAGTGCAAGAATTGTTTTATTAGGTTTTTATGAGAAGTTTATGTTATGGTTCATTTCACTGTATTCCCAGTTCTGTAACCCTTTTGTGTGTTCTGTATAATAAGGTGTTTTGTGTCAGTCCTCCCACCCCTCACCTGACTTGGAACATCCCCTCTGCCCCAACCCCCCTCTCTGGGGCAGCTTGTCTATCACTTTGGGGAGCCCTCCCAGATTGCGAAATCTCAGGGAGAGGGCTTCAGGTGATAGGTAGCTTAGGGGGAATTCCTTTGGCTCTGGATTTTAGTGGTCCGAGGCTTGGGGGTGGACACACCTTGTTACCCCCTGAATCCCCTGATTTATTGTCTTGTTGTAACCCCCCCTGAACCCCTCCCCCGCTTATAAGGTGGAGGAGGGAGATTCAAACTCTCTCTCGCTTGCTGGCCCCCCTGGCCTGAGGTTTGGACCAGCTGTGGACTTCCTGTAGCTGGGCTTGAATAAACATCTTTTAACCTGCAAAGCTGAGAGCCAGCCTTTTCTTCTACTGCCGTTGCTGTCATGACACTACTTAGTCCAGCTGCTGCTGGAAAGCCGAACCAGCAGGTAAAAATAACCTGCGTGCCTATCTGAACTGGGAACATCTGTATCTGTGCTGACCAGAGCTAGCCGGAGGTCAGCGCCTGCCCGGTGCGGGGAAGGAACCAGCTACAGCTCATTACAGGATAATTCTTTCTCTGTGGTTTCCAACTTAGTCTTCTTCTTTGTCTGTGACAATTCCTACATTATATTTGATTCTAAATCTTCTCAACAGCAAGTCCTATTTTGCAAAAAAAATCTCCCTGAAGACTGAATTCCTTATATTTTTGTGGTTTGATTCAGCTGTGTCCCCTTGATGTTCTGCACACAGTCCTTCACCCTGTTTCAGCATCAATGCAGTTGTACAATGGAATTAATGAAGGCAGTTTCACCATCAGTTTCTGCTGCCAACCTGTGAACTTGCACAAAGCTTGATTTGTATTTTTTTTTTTTTTTTTTTAAGAGAAGTTACTGGAATTAAGACTATAAGAAGACTTACTGGTTAAAGAGGTTATGCAGGGTGGGGAATTTTTTAATATCTTAAAAAGAAAATCTTAAATTGATTCCAGTTGAATTGACTGTTTCATCCTGAGATATTTATAGATCAATTACATGAGTTAAGTTTTTGGGTCAATATTAAAATGCAAAAGGAGAAGATAGGCTGAAATGTATATGTTTTAAACTGCATTTTAAGGTCTCTCGATTAATAGTTCATCTCAGATGGACAGTAACCTATCCTGGAGCCAGCATGGAGGTCTAAGATAAAAAGAATCTTGGTACAGAACTAAGTCAGAATGCCAGAAAATAATTCTTTGCAAAATGGTTTTTCATTATTTAATCAGTTGCCATCTAGATTTAAAACCCCAACAGGAAACAAATGTAACATAAGTTTTGTTAATATATATTGCCCCATTAATGTGCTTTAAATAACACTGAGGCAACTTTTTTATAGGCTATCTATGAATAAAATTACTATGAGATTTTATTTCAAAGGAAGAATTAATCTGTTGGTGAATCAAACAAAAAACTAGGACAAAAAGCAAAGTTGTGTGTTGAATATAAATACAAAGAAAATAATGTGAGAAATAACAGATTTCTTCTATCTTTGTTATGTATTAAAACAGAACACCAGATTGATATTTTTCACTTTCTAAAGCAGAAGCTTGTAAAAAAATAAAATAGGTGGAGTAGAAGATAGAGTTTTGAAACATAGATAATTAATACTATAGTTAAAATGAGTCTTTAAAAAACACATTTAATGGTTGGGCAGTTTGGAGGATTCATTCTTCTTTCTGTTCATAAACCAGAAAAAATCTAAATGCATTTAAATTATACTTTTTTCAAGTTTCTCACACATATGCACACATACATACATAAGAAAGTACCTCAAATATATCTACAGAGCAGGGTATATGCCATAAATATATCTGTGATGTGGTATGAAGTGCACACACCTCCTTCTCCTGTTTGTACCATGACAGGAGACTTGAAAGTCCTTCAAAAGTGGTTTCAAATTTAAGCTTTTTGGGGAATATTTTTACTAATATTAAAAAACTCAAGCCACGACACTGTCTGAATGCCATACTAAATATTATAGATACAGCCAGAGCTCAAGTTTCACTGAAGGAGTGAAAATGAGCTCATGTTCCTGGGCAGCAATATCTGAATCAAACAATTTTGGGTTGTTGTTTTTTTTCCCACTGTCAAATAATTTTTGGTTTTAAAAAAAATCACCTAGGAAATAATAGAAGCACTGTTTAAGAGGTATCAAAACTAGAACAGAGGGATTGAAGAGTCCTTGCTTTTTGAGCAGTTGGGTTCTAAAGGAAGAAAAAGAGGCAGTGGCAGACTGGTTTAGAAAAAAACCCAGCCGAGTAGAGGTAAGAGTCAGAAAACCAATGCTGGGGAAAGATTGTGAAAGAGCATTCTCTAAGACAGCATTTTGTTCTGCTCTACTTTCTATGGAAAGATTTAAATAGATTGTTAATGTTATGGAGAGAGGAATTCTACCACGCTGTGTCATTACAGCAGATGCTGGCATCTGCATGTCCTGGCTGGAGCGAGTGCTGCCAGTTCTGCCTAAGAAGGCTGACCTGAAACAGACTGGACAGAGCTAGAGAATAAAGTAGGTATTTATTGAAAGGCCTCCAGGATCCACCTTGGGCAGGACAGGAGCCAGACCAAGACTGCACCCAGGGTGGACCAAGAATGGTCACAAAAATGGCTGACCAGTTACGAGATCTTACATTTTTATAAGTTTTGGTCCGTTTGCATATTGGGGTTTAATTGTCCAATTACAGCTTCAGGTTGTGAGGTCTCATCCTTCTTCTTCTGTCTCTTCAGTCCACCGTTGTTTATGCTGTTGGGCTGAAAGTTGTCCCTGGTCCTCAGCAGGAAAAGGATTTGTTTTGTCTACATACTCTGTGAAGAGAGTGTGCTGGCTTGAAGGCAAAACCAGCGAGAGACTCCAAGTCAGAAAAAACAATTTAATAGGAGAGGAAAAAAAAAAGTAAAATAAAATAAAACACATGCAATGGTACAAAAGATCACTGACAGAGTCAGAATACAACCTGAAACCGTGGTGGTGGCAGTCCAGATGAAGTGGTCTTGTTGAAGCAGTGTTCTTGCAGAGGTCTGGTAGCTCTTGTCCTCTGGGAATCCAGTAGGTAAGGCTGCCTGTGCTGTCCCAAGGCCCCGATTATATCCAGGTGGGAATGCTTGGCTCCTCCCCCTGGGCGGAGCATCTCACAATGGACTGATATCATTTTATCAGTTTTGCAATGGGTCCTTGATTGCCTATTAAACAGAGATAGCTCCTGGGGAGAGTTATCTATGAGTCATGCAGGACGGCATTGATGGGCCATTAACAGAAGATAGTCTGGAGGGAGGGGGCACGGGAAACAGTGGTGCACAACATTTCATGTAGATGGTGATAGAATACATACTTTGGGCACATTTTACATTGTAACCTAGGACATAATCCACCCCTTATTCTATGACCATCTACATTATACCTAAATTAATACATTCTTACAGCTAGATAGATAAATATACACATATACAGAATGAAACCCTACACTCAGTTCTCACTTAAAATTAGGTCTCCCTGTGGTACACAACGGGTTTCCCCATCTTTCTGCATTACCCACCAAGTGGAACCAGGTCCTTGAGCAAAAACAATCCCATGGATGGGTCTGCCTTTGCTTGATGTGGGATTAATCCAAACAGTTTTTCCTAAGATGCCTTTCATGTGTACCACAGGGACTTTATCTCCATCCACTGTGTGCAAGGGTTCAGACTGGGCAGGACCAGCTCGATTGATTGACCCTCGAGTGTTGACCATCCAGGTGGCCTTTGCTAAGTTCAGTTCCCAATTTTTGAAAGTCCCCCCACCGAGCGCCTTCAGGGTAGTCTTAAGTAACCCATTGCACCGTTCAACTTTCCCGGCAGCTGGTGCATGATAAGGGATGTGATATATCCATTCAATGCCATGTTCTCTAGCCCAGGTGTTTATAAGGCCGTTCTTGAAATGGGTCCCATTGTCTGACTCGATTCTCTCAGGAGTGCCATGTCTCCACAAGACCTGCTTTTCAAGGCCTAAGATAGTATTCCGAGCAGTAGCATGAGGCACAGGGTAGGTCTCTAACCATCCAGTGGTGGCTTCCACCATAGTTAGCACATAGCGCTTGCCTTGGCGGGTTTGGGGAAAGGTGATTGTCTTGGTTTTGAAAAAGACAGGTGTCTGCTATGGAGAGGCAGGCCTCTCTAGGAAATGAGGAATTTGAATCCTTCCCTCCGTCTTATTATAATTTGGAAGATTAAAAAAAAAAACAAACTTTTCAGTCAGAGCTATGGCGAAAAGGAATAACAGTCCTTTACTAGTAAATATAACAGGACAGACAAAAAACAGCAGCAATTATAACAATAGTAGAACAAAACCAAGAACCCCGAGGGCAAACGGTGGAAGCTCCGGCGCTGATGGCTGGAAGCCGGGTGCGGTGGACTGTCCTCCTCAGGCAGGGGGTGGGGTGTCCTCAGCAGGCAGAGGTGGCAGTGCCGGAGAAGCCGCAGCGGCGGGACCCGGGCTCACCCAAAATCCAGCAGGACAGCGAAGTAACTCCGAATTCCTGGATACTCCAACAGATGGTAGAATTCCCAGGATCAGACTCCTTCGTTAACCGTGGACTCCAGCAGCCAGCAGCCCCTGATCTCTGCTCCCTGGAAGACCAGAGACACCCAACCCCCACCCTCAGCTCTCTCTCCCAGAGCTTTTTTTTTCCCTCCCCCAAACTAAGTGATCAGCTTCTTTTTGTCCAGGTTAAGTACTCAGCATTTAGTCTCCTAGCAACTTGGGGGGGGGAAAAATTCTACAGGGAACTTAACCCTCAACAGTGATGTAGTCAATCTGCCAGGCTTCCCCATACTTATACTTCGACCATTGCCTGCCATACCATAGGGGCTTCACCCGCTTGGCCTGTTTGATCGCAGCACACGTCTCACAGTCATGGATAACCTGAGAAATACTGTCCAAGGTTAGATCCACCCCTCAGTCTCGGGCCCACTTATAGGTGGCATCTCTACCCTGATGGCCTGAGCCATCATGGGCCCATCGAGCTAAAAACAACTCTCCCTTGTGTTCCCAATCTAAATCAGTCTTTGACACTTCTATTTTTGCTGCCCGATCTACCTGCTCGTTGTTTCAATGCTCCTCATTAGCTCTACTCTTGGGGATGTGGGCATCTATGTGGCGGACTTTCACAGGTAGTCTCCCTACCCTGGTAGCAATGTCTTTCCACTCCTCAGCAGCCCAAATTAGTTTCCCTCCACGCTGCCAATTAGCCTCTTTCCACCTCTTCAGTCATCCCCACAGAGCATTGGCTACCATCCATGAATCGGTATAGAGGTAGAGCCTCGACCACCCCTCTCTTTCAGCAATATCCAAGGCCAATTGAACAGCCTTGATTTCTGCAAGTTGACTTGATCCACCCTCTCCTTCAGTGGCCTCAGCAACCTGTCGTGTGGGGCTCCACACGGCTGCTTTCCACTTCCGGTTCATCCCTACAATACGACAGGAACCGTCAGTGAAAAGGGCATAATGTGTCTCCTCTGCTGGCAATTGGTTGTATGGTAGAGCCTCTTCAACCCGGGTCACTTGCTCTTGTTCTTCATCTGTGAGGCCAAAATTTTCACCCTCAGGCCAATTGGTTGTTGGAGTCCAGGGCATTCCTTTAGTTGCCCTGGAGGGTCAGGGACCTGGACAGGGGGGTCTGGGACACCAGCCCAGAGCCCAGAGCTCAGAGAGACACTGGATTTGATTTCAGTCCATGGGAGAGGCTTCTTGCACTGCAGGAAGCATTGCAGGCCACAAGAGTGTAAAAATAGTAGTTTAGTATATCACAGGGTGAAAAAACAGTGAGTTTGGGATTCTTGGCATTGAAGTGAATGGGGCAAGATGGAGAATTTAGGGCGTTGTCTCTTTCTTCTTCCTTCTTGTTCCCTCACTCCATTTCTGCAGTGACGTTGGCACAAAGTAGTTAGTGAGGACTGGGTCAGAGTAAAGATGACCTTTTTAGTAATAGTGATAGACATTGGTAATAAATAGTAAATAAAGAATACGTAGCAATTAGTATAAAAGATAAGGACAGCCCAGAGACAGGAGGAGTCACCAGATGTCTGAGCCGCGGCAAACATCTTTTGGACACTGAGAAAATTGTAAGATAAGAACTAATAAATGAAGCATGTAACCTTGAAGACTCCGTCTTTTCCTGCGTTTGGCACAGAGCTTTGCAGAGGGCGAGAACTCTAAAACCACCTGAATGCCGGGGAATTTAAGCTCCTAAAAAGGAGCCCCTGAACAACTGGCATCTCTGGGATGGGCAGAAACAACTTGCCGTCCCTGAGATGGGACAGAAACAACTGGCACCCCAGATGGGACCGAAACAACTGGCGACCCAGATGGGACAGAAGCCACAGGCGTCTCTGGATGCACGACATCTGGCATCCCTGAACGAGAAAAATAAGACCTCTTCAGCAACATCAAAGCTCTCAGAAAATCAAAGCCAAACCAAGACAACTCCGGAGAAGAAACACCTATCTGGCCAAGAAGAAGAAGAACAGCTCGTTTTCAATTCGTCCCAGACGACGGTTTTCCAAAAGGCCCTGGAACCCGTCACCCTGAGATCTGCGGGCAGTGATCAGGACACACCCTGAGGCGGAATGGACACAGCTGCAGCAAGCCTTTCGGCTTTGGTGAGACAGTGAGATTTAGAACACACACCATGGGGTCAAACATTTCACAAGAAAAGATTTCTAGACAGAAAAAAGACAGGATAGCTGCGAGGTTTGTAACCGCAGCGGGGAGAATTAAATTAGCAGTTATAACAGAAAATAGTAGCAAAAAGCAAGATAGCAGAGCTTTATCTGTGGGGCAGGGAGTGCCAGGAGACAGAGGAATGCTATCTTCAAGGTCAATAGCTCCTCCGGGATATGGAGGAGGGGGGAATTCTCATGCATTTCAAGATTCGTCAGAAAATTCGTCAAAAACCCCAAAATTAATTCCAGGAAAAGGGAAGCTTTTAATTCACCCAAAAGAACAGGGGAAATTGGACATGCTTTTGTTTCAGGCAGTTCCAAGGTTCACCCCACATCCTTCCCGAGAGGGCGGGGGGAGAAACCCTCCACGGAGTCCCTTTGCACACCCAAGGTCACTGCGAGACATCATCTCGCCGTTCCTTTCCCTCTCCGTAGAGGGACAAAGCGCGGGGGGGGAAGGCAGGGCGGCCGAGGCGCTGGGGAAGCGGCGCGCACAGAAAGCCGGTCCTAACCCATCTCGTCAGAGCGGATGGAGGACGCGTCGGGCGGGATAGAGGCAGACCGCGGGGGAAGTCAGTTTGCGCAGTGCGGGGGGTGTGAAACAGCGAGCAACGGAGCTAGAGACGGGGGAGACCCGAGAACGGAGCAGGCGGCTTGGGACACGCTGATGACACAAGCTAGGGGACACATATCTCAAAATACATTCGCGTCGCAAAGCGCCGGGAGAGGGCTGCCGAACACGGAAGTACCGAGTCGAGAACTACAAATCCCAGAAAGCCATGCGGCATGTTCAAACACAAGCGTGGCAGGGGCAGGGAAAGGCCCAGGGCACAATTCTGTTCAGAGGGGGGCAGATTCAAATGACGAAAGGGACGGGACGAGTCCTGAGCGTGAGAGAGGGCGGGATATCCCGCCGGAGACCGCCGGGCCGGATCAAGCAGGGGCGGAATGGGCGGAGACGGAACTGGCAGGGACGGGGCGTGGCCGAGGCGGGGAGAGCGTCGAAAGTACCACCCCCAGGCGGCTGACGTTGCAAGGCCAGACCTCGCCCACGGGCAGTTTCCAGGTCCCTGGATCTCCTGTTTATGGAGACTCAGGGGCAGCTGCAGAGATGTTACGGATGGGGGCACATTCAAAAATATCTCAGATTTTACAGGTATTTCCAAGGAAAGAAGCTGCAGAAAAATTTGAGGATGCTCAGCAAACTCTAGTTCCTGTTCAGCGGGAGAAAGAGAAAGAAAAAGAAAAGGAAAAAGAAAAAGAAACAGGACAAAATGACGTGCAGCTTCCAAAACATCCTGGAGAGGATGAAGCAGCAGCAAAGCCACAAACAAAGGAGACAGTTTCAGAGGCAGACACCGCACAAGCTTCTGCCAAACCAGAATTCAGTCCAACAAACTGGACAGACATAAAGAAATGTTCAATGAGTGCAAAGAGCATGAATATGCCAGTGAATTATGGTACACAGAATGTAAACCCGAGATGGGAGAGTTTAGATTGTGAAGTTGTCAGGGATCTGATGAATCTCTTGAAAGGAGATTGTTTTGTAACATCATTGCCATTCTTTCTTGCAGTGTTGGGAGAAAAAATGCTGTTGTATGGGTTGATTTTTCAGTGGGATTCATCACAAAAAGACCCATTGTTGATTTTAGAGTGGAATTTTTTATCTTACAGGTTTCCGAAGATGATCCTCACAAGTCAGGAAATGATAGCTCAGATCATCATCAAAGCTAAGACCAGGCTGCAAACAATGGCAGGCAAAGATTTTACAACAATTTACCTGCCTTTAAAAAAAGAATATTTTGATTAGGCATTGCAGAAATCAGAGAACTTGCAGATTGCATTGTTAGATCACTCTGGTGTTTGTACTATTCATTTCCCAAGTCACAGATTGTTGAAAGCAAAAATAAGTTTCAGGGAAAAGCCAAAGGATGACATCACAGGGTAGTGGAAATCAAATATAAGAATAGTACAAGAGTCACCACAAATAGTGGAATTAGCAGCAGTGGTCAGAGCTTTTGAGCTGTTTCAGCAACCTTTTGGTTTGATCACAAACTCAGCTTGTGTAGCTGGTGTGGTCGGGAGACTTGGAGATTCACTTTTGAGAGGGGTTGACAGTGAAAATTTGTCTTCATATTTGCTGTGCATAAGGACATTGTTGCAAAACAGAAAACATAAATACTTTGTCTCTGACATGAGGGCACATTCAACCCTCCTGAGATTTTTAGTGGAAGGCAATGCACACGCAGACAAATTGACCATGACAATTTCAAGGACTTTACCAACATTTTTGAACAGGCAAAATTGAATCATGCATTCTTTCATCAGAATGCTCAAGCACTAATGGGAAGTTTTTCACATTTCCAAAAGTCAGGCAAAAGAATTCATTAGTGCTTGTCCAGATTGTGAGCGTGTGCAGTCTTCTGCATTCATGGGAGCAGTCAATCCAAGAGCGAAACTGAAGGAAAATCCTTCAGTTCTGATCAGAAACCCAGAAACAGGGCAAATTGAAAGGCCATTCAAATTAATAACTTGGGGCAAGGGATTTGCTTGTGTTTTCACAGCAGTTGGGCTGGCAGCAAAGCACTTGAAATCATACCGAGTCCAAAAAGCAGAGACGGACCACAAGACTGGATGAGGGGAAGTAGGCACGCAGACGGGAACCAGTGTCAAGACAGCAGACATCCCTTCGTTCTACGTGCAAAAGAGGCTTTGGGACTTAAGTTTTCTTTGGGGCTTGGGTGGTGTTGCATTTTTAGGGATTCCCAGGGAAAAGAGGGCATTGGAAATGAAAGAACTATCCTTGTGCCTCATTCTCTCCTTAGTTGCTGTAGAAATCGCTTCCTCCTGCTGCTGAGGACTCCAGGACGGTGTAGATAAATGTAGACGAGAGATCTCTGAAGTTAGGTTTTAGAAGATGAGGTTTATTGTAAGGGATGTGGAGGCCTTGCGCTGAGCTGCCAGGCTGCAGCTCGTGGCCAGGCCTAGGAAAGTGGGGGAAGGGAGAAGTAGGGAGAGGAAATTCCAAGAGAGGAAAGTCCTCGGGGAAGGGTTCAAGCAAAGAGAGAGCAAAAAGCAAAGAGCAAAGAGGCCGAGCCACCTTCGCAGCCCCCTGATAAGAGGTCTCAAGGTGGGCTGGAACAGACTAGGGCCAATGGGGTTACAGATACCTGATACTTCAGGGGAGGGGTACAGGTGTGGGATGAACCATACATTGAGGGGTGAGACAGAACATTCCATTTGACCTCTGGGTCTGGCTGCAGGTAACCTTCAGATGGTCACATAACTGTTTTCCCAGACATCCAGTATCTAATACATCTCAAACATCAAAACTTACTTTCAATTCTATCTCACCTACAGGTTTCTCATTCTCAGAATATAGGCAATCATATTTATAGGGTTTTTTGGCTTCCTCCTCCCCAACATCTCCCCCGTTCTTATTAACAACTAAAACACTAGACACTATCTTACTCATTACTTTTTTCACACACTGAAGTATGCAGGGAACTGCTACTAAAACTACAACTACTACTATTAGAATGATCAAACCTATCTTACAAAGTTCCTTTAGCCAAGGTGTAAAGCTCAAACTATCAAACAAATTGTCTAGCCAAGATGGGCCATCTATTGTAATTTGGCCAGCTAAATCTCTCAATTCTTGCAATTGTTTGTGAATGGAAACAGAGTGATCGGATAAATTCATGCAGCACAAACCTTCAAAATCTTTTGGAAAAGTTACTCTAACTAAACAGGTTTTTCAGGGCTTCTGTCAGATAGACAGATGGTATCAGAGCCTACAGACTTGGCTAAAACAACTCATTCATCTTTGGTTGACTTAGGTAAAGCTTCACTACAAAAACTAAAACAAAAGAACAAAAGTAACATGCACGCACGCAAATGATAAAACTTCAGTCTTTTCTTGGGCTGCTTTTGGCGGATCATCTTCTCCTGATGATTCTGCGCAGCTCAGGTCTGGGTGCTTGCTTCTTGGTTTGCAGAAGTACTGGCTGATGTGGGGGTCTCAGCGGGCTTCGATGCGTGGTACGGTTTCACGTTCTTTGCTGGAATCCACTTGAGTCCTCTTTCTGTGGAGGCAAATGCAAACCTCTTCCCCCATGTTACAGGATTATATGGTCTTTCTAACTGTCTTGATTTTAAATTTTTAATTGAAACTGGGGGGTGTACTTTCAGTTTTACCTTTTTAGTGTTCAAGAAATGTCTGTAAATGTGAGGGTGAGGCTCTTTTGCAGAGCTGTTCAGAAAATTATAAACATACTGAGCTTTCTTCAATCTCTTTTGAGGTGTAGCTTGGGCTTTCCCCCTTTTCACTTGACTTAAAATGCGTTTTAGGGTTTGGTGTGTTCTTTCTAGGGTATTTTTTAGCAGTTCTTTAAAATATGGAGAGCAGATGCCACTGTCTTTTATCACTTTTCGCAATTCTTTCATGTCTTGAGATGGGATAGGTGTCCATGTTCTGGGACCTCTGGCTTGCTGGCTGAATATCACAGGCATGGCTAAAGGATTTAGATTTTCTTCTTTGCAAATTTCTCGTGTGACTTCATGCCAGTCTGTCAGTTGAAGGTCATCAGAACATTTCTGGGGACCTTCCAAAATCGGGATTGGTGGTGGTGGATCCTCAGATTTGAGAGGGCTGTCATCTGCAAGGGCAAAGCAGTTCCCTGTCTGTCCTGTATTTGTTAAAGTGGCTGTCACATTCCATCCTCCCCCTTCTCGTTGCATGGCTTGTGTGCCAAGCTGTGGTTTTGTCATGCTTGGGCACGATGCAGGAGGCAGAAGCAGGAATGCAGGAGGCAGAGAGCTTGTCAGTGAAGACATCTGAGAAGAACTTGAAGCTGCGGGAGGAGTCATCAGGCATGAAGCTGTTACTGTAGCATGTAGGTCTGGCGGTGGAAGAGGCGCGGAAGGATACATATAAGTCGCTGTAGAATCGTGTTGCTGTTGTGGTGTGTGCAGGGTCGTGGACGGGGGAAGGGCCGCTGGAGGCTGTGGTCGTGCAGAAACTGCTGGTGGCTGTAGCATCGGGGGCTGTGCAGCACGCGCGGCAGTGTGGACTATTTGCGATGTCACTGTAACAAGTTCCGGCTGAGCGTAGGTTTGTGCATGGGGCTGTATCATAGGCGGTGACGCAGCCGGGCGCGTTGGCGCGAAATGCGAATGCGCTGCGTGCACAGGGTCAGCGTAGGAAGTCATCACGGCGGCGGGCAGCATGGGGCGTGCGGGACGTGGCGGAGGCGCAGGGATCGCAGCAGGAACCGTGGGAGGGATCTCTAAGAAGTCTGCGGGCACAGGAGACCCCGGGGCCGTGGCAGGGATCTCAGGAGTGTCACTGTGCGGCGGGGACGAGTCGTGCTGGGACGGCGCTGCCAGCGTGGTGGTGGCCGCGGCCCTCGGCGTGGCCCCAGCAGGAACGGGAGGGCTGGCTGGGGCTCGCCGTGGAGCAGGGACGGGGCGCGCACGGCCATCCGCCGTCTGTGCTGTGGCACTCAGCCGCTGGTAGCTCGCAGGCTGGGCCGGGGCACGCCGCGGAGCGGGGACAGGGCGTGCATGGTCAGCCGCCGTCCGTGCCGCGGGAGTGAACTGCTCGTAGCTTGCGGGCAAGGCCGGGGCACGCCGCGGAGCCGGGACTGGAACGGGCTGTAGCATCCGGCGCGGTGCGGGGCTGGGGCACTCTGCACGCGGCCGAACATGCGGGGAAGTGGCAGGCATCTCCGCGTTAGAGTGCGCGAGGGGAACTGCAGGGACAGCCGGCACCGGCGCCGGCCTCGCTGCAGCCGGCGCCACCGGCTCGTAGAAAGGCAACGGCGGCGAGGCAGCGGCAGGCACGGGCGAGAGCGGCGGCACCGCCAGTGCCGCGTCAGCTACAGCGAGGGGGGCTTGTGCCGCTTGCAGGAGGGTCGCTGCCTGTGTGTGAAGGACGCCGGCAACGGCCGTGGCTACAGCTGCAAAAGCCGTGGCTTGCGGAGCGGCGGGACCCGCGGGGGGGAGGGGGAGTACAGCCCGAGCCGCGGGGTGAGGAGGGGGTGGGGCTGCCGCCGTGCCGGCAGCGAGAACCGCCGCCGGAACGCTGTCAGTGGGCGGGCTCGAAGGGGCAGAGACGGGGACGGGGCCCGGCACACTGGAGCGAGGGGAGGGGGCCCCGATAAGAGGAATTCCATCCGTGAACGGGACCGAGGGCGCGGTGGGAGGGGCCGCAGGGTCCGGTGGGGGCGTAGGGGCCGAGGGGACGGGTGCCGCGGCCACGAGGGTGGGGGATGGGTTCCGCGGCGCTCGGCGGGGCCGCGGATGCCGAAACCGCGTGGCGCGGAGTGGGGGAGGGGGGCGGTTTCTGCTGCAGACCCGCGGCCGCGTGGAGGGGATCTCCGGGAGCGGCGGGACCAGGTGTCGCGTCTGCAGCGGCATTTTTTGTAGCAAAGAGCTCTACGAGGGCCCTACAAGCTGGAACGAGCTCAGCAACAGCGAAATTCTTCCGTGAAATATCATTAAAGAGTCTATTTCCAACTGAGTCCCAAAAGTCTCTGGTAAAGACGGCTGAACGGTCAGCATTGGGAAAGTTAACTAGAGTCCATTCTAAAAGGTCTTTCAGCTCTTGCTTATGTAAAGTACTGTGATTGCAGCGTAAAAGATACTTGATTTGTTTATAGAGATCTCTATCAAGGGTAGAATGGCAGTGCCCCATTTTTACACCAGTGTAGCTCACCTCGATGTCGCAGAAGCAGGTCCTCACTCGAGATCCGACGTGGGGGTTGGCCAGACACTCCAGTCGGCTCTCAGGACACTGCACGGGGTCCCCTTCAGAGCCACGGCTCCAGGCGCTGCTCAGGAACAGCTCTTCCGTGCTCGGGACTCCAACCTCCCCTCGGCGCTTCAGTGCGGGCAGTGCAAAGCAGTGCCCACACGCGCTCAACGCACGTGGCAACGTACCACGGCAAAACTCCCTCCGTGAGCCCCAGTGGCAGCCGTCTGTGCTCGAGGGATGCCCGGCAAAACCTTCTCAGAGCTCAGAGTGTCCGCTACTGAGTAACGGTCCTCGTGCTCAAGGTTTTGCCCTCGGCAACTTTAAAGAGCTCCAGCCTCACGCTGCCCAGCAACGATATGCTGTGCTCACGACACCGATTAGCATACCACTGGTAATTTAGTTACCGTCCATGGGGAAGTCTCTCACAGCTTGAAATGCTGGGTCCGGCGTTTTCCACGTTGTGCGCCAATTGTAGAAATTGCTTCCTCTTGCTGCTGAGGACTCCAGGACGGTGTAGATGAATGTAGACGAGAGATCTCTGAAGTTAGGTTTTAGAAGATGAGGTTTATTGTAAGGGATGTGGAGGCCTTGCGCTGAGCTGCCAGGCTGCAGCTCGTGGCCAGGCCTAGGAAAGTGGGGGAAGGGAGAAGTAGGGAGAGGAAATTCCAAGAGAGGAAAGTCCTCGGGGAAGGGTGCAAGCAAAGAGAGAGCAAAAAGCAAAGAGCAAAGAGGCCGAGCCACCTTCGCAGCCCCCTGATAAGGGGTCTCAAGGTGGGCTGGAACAAGACTTGGGCCAATGGGGTTACAGATACCTGATACTTCAGGGGAGGGGTACAGGTGTGGGATGAACCATACATTGAGGGGTGAGACAGAACATTCCATTTGACCTCTGGGTCTGGCTGCAGGTAACCTTCAGATGGTCACATAACTGTTTTCCCAGACATCCAGTATCTAATACATCTCAAACATCAAAACTTACTTTCAATTCTATCTCACCTACAGGTTTCTCATTCTCAGAATATAGGCAATCATATTTATAGGGTTTTTTGGCTTCCTCCTCCCCAACAAGTTGCCTTGAGCAGTGCGGCAGTTTTGCCCACGGCTCAACCAAAAGAGACTGTTTGGGAAACTCTAGGCAATGCATCAGATTTGGATACCATCTGCCTGACACACTCAAAGCCAGGGGAAACCTTTTTCAACATGTTTAGTAGAGTTGCCAGTGAGCAAATGGCCAATTCCAGAGAACATCCCTCCAGAGATTTCAAAGTCCATTGTAAATCCAGTGGAACAATGGGATGTTTGGATGAAATTCCTTCCTGTGGCTCCTTTTGAACCCCAGGAACTGGAAATTCTTGGGTCAGTCCAAATGCAATTCTGTGTGAAATTCGGCCTTTCCGAAGTGACAAAAAATAAAGCTACAGACGTCACTCCAAACCTCAATTTTTACAGAAATTCATCATCTTGGTGTAATTACACTAAGATGTTGGAAAAAACATCCAATCATGTTCCAGATCAGTTGCTGAGGGGAAACTTTTTCATTTGTAGGGACAAAATCTAGCCCACAATCCTAGCAAATGCCACAGCACAAGTGATCCATGCAGCATTGGGATGCTTTCATTGCTAACACCCGACATGACACTGATGAGAGAACAAAAATATAGAGGGAAAAGATCGAGTTCAAATGTATGATCCAAGTTGTGGTGATGAGGTTCACACATGGAGCAAGGCTCAGAGAATTGCAGTTACAATTTTTGCACCACAAGCAGCATCAGGAGCAGCCTTAGCACAATTGGATCACGTGGGTTGTTGGCTGAGCAAACATGCTCAAGCCATCTCCCTTGCACTGAGTGACATGTTGTTTGACATTGACAGTGTAAAATGAGCAAGTCTCCAAAACAAGGCAGCGATTGATGATCTTTTGCTGACCCACAGGCATAAGTGCAAAGAATTTGAGGGAATGTGCTGCATAAATTTGTCAGATCATTCCAAATCCATTCATAAGAACATCAGGCAATTGCAAGAGAATGTAAACAAACTTGAAGAAGCAACTGAGTCATAGATAGATAAAGTTTTCAATTTGTTTAACCTTTCACCATTGTAGAAGAAAATTTTGAAGATAGTTATATATATTTTAGTAAGGCTTGTAATCCTTCTCATGATTTTGCCGTGTTTATTTCCATGCATACGGCAAACCATGGACAAAATAGCCAAGGAAGTGTTCTTAGTTCAAACAGGAGGGGGAGATGTTGGAGTCCAGGGCATTCCTTTAGTTGCCCTGGAGGGTCAGGGACCTGGGCAGGGGGGTCTGGGACCCCAGCCCAGAGCCCAGAGCTCAGAGAGACACTGGATTTGATTTCAGTCCATGGGAGAGGCTTCTTGCACTGCAGGAAGCATTGCAGGCCACAAGAGTGTAAAAATAGTAGTTTAGTATATCACAGGGTGAAAAAACAGTGGGTTTGGGATTCTTGGCATTGAAGTGAATGGGGCAAGATGGAGAATTTAGGGCGTTGTCCCTTTCTCCTTCCTTCTTGTTCCCTCACTCCATTTCTGCAGTGACGTTGGCACAAAGTAGTTAGTGAGGATTGGGTCAGAGTAAAGATGACCTTTTTAGTAATAGTGATAGACATTGGTAATAAATAGTAAATAAAGAATACGTAGCAATTAGTATAAAAGATAAGGACAGCTCAGAGACAGGAGGAGTCACCAGATGTCCGAGCCGCGGCAAACATCTTTTGGACACTGAGAAAATTGTAAGATAAGAACTAATAAACGAAGCATGTAACCTTGAAGACTCCGTCTTTTCCTGCATTTGGCACAGAGCTTTGCAGAGGGCCAGAACTCTAAAACCACCTGAATGCCGGGGAATTTAAGCTCCTGAAAAGGCGCCCCTGACAACTGGCGTCCCTGGAGTGGGACAGAAACAACTGGCACCCCAGATGGGACAGAAACATCCAGGCAAGGTGTTCAATTGCCGGATGCCCTCTGTCACTACAGCCACTATCCCGAATGCCCACCTGAGTCCTTTCGGGTCTTTGAAATACCCACCTCGGAGGTAATCTATGCCCAAAATGCATGGGGCCTCTGGGCCAGTCACAATAGGCTGTTTCTCCCACTCCTTTCCAGTTAGGCTCGCATCTGCTTCCACCAAAGTAAAATCTTGTGATCCCCCTGTCACGCCAGTGATAGAGACAGATTCTGCCCCTACATGTCTTGATGGCATTAATGTGCACTGCGCACCAGTATCAACCAAGGCCTCATAGTCTTGTGGTTCAGATGTGCCAGGCCAACGAATCCACACAGTCCAAAATACACGGTTTTCCCTAGCCTCTACCTGGCAAGAGGCAGGGCCCCTCTAAGCCTGGTTATCCTTCTTTCCTTGAGCATATGTCTTAGAGGTTCCTTCAAGGGGGTCGGACATGTCATCATCGTCATACCTGGCAGTTCGGCTACGGGCAACTGGAGCCGCTTCCCTTTTGGTGGAACTCCCTCTTTGAGTCTTGACTTCCTTCAATTCACGCACCCGTTGTGCCAGGGCAGCCGTAGATTTTCCATCCCATCTGTTCATATTTTCTCTGCAATCCCGCAGGAAGAACGACAGCTCAGCACGTGGAGTGTATCCTCTCTCCCTACCCGGGGAGCGTCTACGTTGGGTACCAGAACCTCTGATCTGTACTGCTGAGATTTGGAGAAGGCCCTCTCTAATCTCCTCCCTGAGTCTCTTATGATTCTCATCTATCTTATCCTCTAGTTTCTGTAGACGTGTTTCTACAGCTGTGATTCTGGCGTGTGTTGGGCCATGCACAGCATCTGCATATGCTCGGAGCTTCTTTGCCATATCAAGCACCGTCTCCTCCATGTCCTCCCGCTTCATTACTGCTAAAGCAAAAGCGTATTCTAATGGCCCGAGTCGTATAACTTTTCGCCACATCACAGATGTACATGATACCAAGTCTGGGTTCCTAGTGTTTATGTCATCTGAGAAAACCATCTCTGCCACTGCCATTTCTCTCAAGTGTTGAATCCCTTGTTCTATGGTCTTCCATGGGGTTTTCTGCATATAGAAATCATCTGCACACAAGTATCTTTCTGCCACACTTCCTAGGACCCGTATCCAGAGACTGCAAGGACTAGTCTCTCTCATCATCTCCTGGTCGATGACTGGATCATGTGACAGGGATCCCAGATGCCTCGCCTCAGTGCCATCCAGAATTGTAGCCTCGCCTGCAGCATCCCAAAGACGGACTAACCAACTAATTATAGATTCATCAGGTTGTCGCCAGTAATCTTTTCTTAGGCCCTGAAGGTCCTTCAGGGAAAAGGAATCAATATTGGCTTCTGATCCTGTGCTAGAAGCTTTGGCTTTTGATTTTGGTGAAGGTCCTTCTCTTGGGTCATCATCGTCCACTGGTCGATGAGTTTTGAGTGTGTGCTTCTTTGCCGGAGCAACTGCCAAGGGCTTAGGCTTAGTGTCTGGTTTAGCTGCCGACTCAGGCTCAGGTTCTAGTTTAGCTGCTGGCTTCAGAACTGGGGTGTTGGCTGCAGCCTGACTGACTGGGGTAGCTGTTGATTTGTATCCCTTCCCCCCTGCCTCTGTCTGCTGCCCTACAGTCTCTAGCAATGTGCGATAAGCATATGCCAGGGCCCAGCTTACTGCAGCCACCTTTTCCCCCTTAGAGCCATCATGGTACCTCTCTTTCAGGTATTTCCCCAGCTCCACTGGATTCTGAATTTGTTCCCGTGGAAAATCCCAGACTACAGGGTCAGAGAATTCCTTGAGGAGTTGGCCCATATCCTCCCATTCTCCACACCACTCAGGATTTCCTCTGCCTGGGTCAGGAGTTTCATCAGCCCCTCTAGAAATCTCAGCCGATATTCTAGAGAAGCTGCAGACTGTATAGAGGAGGCTTACCAGATGACATACCAGAAAGATGGTCTCTTTAACACTCAGGGGAAACTGAACATTCTCCAACAAGGATTTAACCGATTCAGAGGAGAAGAAGGAAACGAAAGACTGCAACGCTTCATCCTCTGCTCCTCCTCCCACAAACAGGGTGAATAATCATAACCATGACCCATACATAGTAGGAAAATATCTCAGCACCTTTATAAACTTCCTACAAATTATTATCATTAAACCAAGGCCAATAGCTACTCTAATCCGTGTCCCTCTACTGTAAAAACTGCGTATTAGTGACAATATTGGGGCTATCTCTGCATATGCAAATAAACCTAAGGACCACAAAGGTATTAAGACCTCAAAGAAGCCTAAGTATCCAAAACACATCAAGGCTCCCAACCCAAGAGACATGAGTTCAAGCAGCATAGTTACAGACTGCTAAATACTAATCAGTACAGGGTTTTTCCACTCTCTCGAGCCTCACGTTTGGGCACCAGGAAGTTTGTGGTGGTTTCAGGCAGATTTTGGGAGAAACCCTCCCACGGGCCCCCCCCCTCCCCTCCTCCAACCGGTTCGGGAAAAGACTTCCTCAGAGAGAAGTGGAAAAAACCTGTTTATTAAACAGGCAAAGCACTCCCAGCACAACACCAGATGACAAGAGCTTCGTGCCGCTTACGGAGGGATAACAAACTTAAAGAAAGTCTCCTCTATAAGATAGTCACTGTGCTCCACCACTTCGTCTACGCTGGCGTTGGGAGAAAAGGAGATGTGCAGGGCTGGTCTTGGTGGGGTCGTCCCCTGTGGAGGCCCCGGTGCTTCCCCCAGGTCCTTAGTCCGGAGAGGTTGGAACAGTTCTGAGGAGAGGGCAAAAAAGCAAAAAGGAAGGAAAAAAAAATGAAAAAAGAAAAAGAAAAAAAAAGGCAAAAAAGCTTCAGCTATTCTACAGTGTCTAACTACGCTAGCACTAAACTAACTAACTGCCTGGGGAAAAAAAACAACAGAGCTTCTTTTGTCTTGCAGTGTTCCAACTCCCCCGCTTCAAGGTCACTCCGATGAGCAGAGTTTTCCTGGGGAAAAACAAACCGTGCTTGCCCTCCCCCCTGCACCCAACAGACGATTGGGGATACACAGTCACCCCAGGACAACCGGCATCCCTCCTTGCATGGCAACTCCGCAAAAGCTATTTGCCAGTAATCTCCAGGAAGGTCCCCTGCTTTTGTTACTCCTAATATAACTCTTTTCCTCGTATCAGTATTCTTTTTACAGTAATTTCACATTTGCTCACTACTGATTATATAATGTCAGTCATTCCCTTTCCTATTACTACCTTTTTTAGATGTTTCAGAAGGTTTTCAACCCCAAAATGCGTGTTTTCCTGTTCTCCTTGAACTAGCTCTAGGATCAGTGATGGGACTACAACCTGGTTTGCTGGTGTAACAGCCCACCCACTTTCTGTGATCTTAGCTTCAAGGAACTTGATTAGTTAGTGGTCTGCTTGGTCATATTTTGGCGTGAACCCTGACAAATCAATCTCCTTTTGTGGAATTACTGTGAAAATATCTTTTTCTGCAATCCCTCTTGCTGCTTTATCAGCAAAGCGGTTTCCTAATTCTGGAGTGGTTTTCTCTTTTTAGTGACCTCTACAATGCATGATATCTATTTTGGTAAGTTTTTTAATGCTTTCTAAGCAGGCAAGTATTTGTCCAGTGTGTTTGATTTGATTACCTTGAGCGTTCAGAAGTCCTCTCTCTTTCCAGATGGCTCCATGGGCGTGGACAACACTAAATGTGTATTTAGAGTCAGTCCATATATTTATTTACGTTTTTCCCTTTGCTCCGGTCTAGGGCTCTCGATGCAATCAGTTCAACTTTCTGTGATGACACATCTGCTGTCAGGGCCTTTGCCTCAATCACCTTATCCTGCATGGTTACTGCATAGCCTGTCACCCTTTTACCCTTTTTCATAATACTGCTCCCATCTCTAAAAAGCTCCCAATTGGGATTTTCCAGGGGCACATCTTTCAGGTCAGATCGACTGGAATAGACCTCTTCAATTGTCTGTAAACAGCTATGTTCAGGCTCATTGTCAATTAAGGTGGAGGACAAAAACATAACAGGGTTAACAACAGAAGTTGTTTTCAGGGTAACATCATCCTGTTCTAATAACAGGGCTTGATATTTAAGCATTTGCTTACCAGGTAGCCAATGCCCCCGATATCACCCTGGTTTTTCTGAGGTTTTTTTAAAGCCTTCTACTTGTTCATAAGGTGGAGTCAGATTTTTTAGTTTCTGCACAATATTAGGAGCAGTATTTTGCTTTTCTCACGCATGGGAACATAAACAAACCTTTTGTTTTCATTCCCTGTCCTTTGTTTACATATTTATAGCCTGAAAATATTGTAATTGACAGCTGGTCTGGCCAGTGGGGTGAAGGGTAGTAACCCCAAAAGCCAATCCTCAACCAGACCCACAAATGTATTAAAATGTAAAATAATAAACAGGCTTGCTCTCTCTGGAGGAGCAACTCTGCACCGCAGACCTCTTGTCTCCATGTTATTGCTTTGCGTACCGCGATCACACCTGCCTTTTGTTCCAGTACAGCTGCTACAGCATGGGGTACATATACTACAATGTGTCGCCCAAGGGAGAGTTTTTGGGCTTCCTGGATCAGGAGGACTGTGGCTGCCACAGCCTTCAGGCATCCTGACCAGCCCTGGGCAACATTGTCTAGCTGTTTGGAAAAGCAGGCCGCAGCCCTCCGTTGATTCCCGAGGCACTGTGCTAGTACCCCCAAAGCCACATTTGGTCTCTCAAATGTAAAAAGTTCAAAAGGCTTGGTTAAGTCTGATAGTCCCAGTGCTGAGGCTGACATTAGAGAGTGTTTCAGCTGTTTAAATGCTGCTCTAGCGTTTTCAGTCCATATGATAATTCCTTTTTCGGCTGCTTTTAATGCCCCATATAGGGGTTTTACCAGCAGTCTATAATTGGCTATCCACAAATGACGCCAACCTACCATTCCCAGGAAAGCTTGCATCTTTCTCACGGTATGGGGCTCTGGGAGTTGACAGATGGCTTCTTTCTGTTCTTTGCTGAGCTGTCGGTGTCCACGGAAAATCTCAAGCCCCAAGTAAACTATTGCTTCTTTGGGAATCTGTGCTTTGTCTTTAGAAACTTTGTACCCATTCAGTCCCAAGAAGTTTATTAAACTTACGGTAAGTCATATGCAATGATCTCTAGTTTTGGTTGCAATCAGAATGTCATCCACATATTGAAGAATAACTCCCTCTGGCTCTTGTCTTCTCCAGTCCACTAATTCCTTTGCTAGCTGGTTTCCAGATATTGTGGGGCTGTTCTTGAAACCTTGCGGTAGAACTGACCATGTGAGCTGAGTTTTCCTCCCTGTCTTGGAATTTTCCCGCTCAAAAGCAAAGAGCTTCTGGCTGTTTTTATGCACAGGAATGCAGAAAAAGGCATCCTTTAGGTCAATAACAGTAAACCATCCTAAGTTGTCTGTCAGTGTGGTCAAAAGAGTGTAGGGATTGGCTACCACTGGGTGTATATCCTCAGCAATTTTGTTAATTGCTCTTAAATCTTGTACTAACCTACAACTCTTACCATCTGCTTTCTTAACAGCTAAAATTGTGGTGTTGAATTTGGACTCACATTGCACTAATAAACCATGTTGCAGGAATTTTTCAATTACAGGTGCCAATCCCTTGCAGTTCTCTGATTTCAAAGGGTATTGTTTTCGCCTTACTGGTGTGGCTCCTGTTTTGAGTGCAATACTCACTGGTTCTGCTCGTTTGGATCTTCCTGGGATATCACTTGCCCATACTATTGGATTCACCACATTTCCAACTTCAGCAGGGATTTCATCAAGTTTTTCCTGTATAAATAGTGCAGCAGGTTGAACAAATTTAGGTTCAGGAATTACAGCTTGCACACTTTTCTCCTTTTCAAATTTAATCTCTGCTTCCAATTTTTCTAGCAAGTCCCTCCCCAGCAATGGTTTAGGGGAGTTGGGCATATAAAGGAATTGATGGGTTACCCAGTGCTTCCCTAGCTTAAATTTTAAAGGTTGGAAGAAAGGCCATGTTCTGGTTACCCCAGTAGCCCCAACAACATGTAGAGTATCTTGACTCAGTTTCCCTTCTAAGGCATTTAACAAAGAATAAGCAGTTCCAGTATCTACCAGAAATTCAATGTCCTCTTTTCCCAGCTTAGCTACAACCAAAGTTTCTGCCGGGGAAGGAACCTTCGGTCCCTGTCACTCAGAATCTGTGTCATTTGAGTTTTGCACCACTGGAACTTGGGGAGCTGAGGATTCTTCTTTCAGTGCTGGACAGTCCTTCTTCCAATGCTCCCACTTCTTGCAGTATGCACACTGGTCCTTCAATGTAGGGGAAGTTTTCTTGGATGACTTAACTTGAGTTTCTTACTAGGTTGGTTTTTAACCTTTTCAGTTGAGCCTCTATCTCAAAACACCTTCCAGGCAACCCCTAGCAGTTTATCTGTCTCAAACTCCCTCTATCTTGTGCAGCTTTCTCCTTATATCATTTGAAGCTTGACCCATGAACAAAAGCACTAGATGTGCTTTTCCATCAGTTGATTCTGGATCTAAATCTGTATATCTGATGGCAGTTTCTCTTAACCTGTTTAAAAAATCAGTGGGTGATTCATCATAATTTTGCTTTACATTGTATATCTTTGACCTATTTATAGCTTTAGGGACACCATGTTTTAACCCATATACCACCAGGCTTTGATATCGTTTTAACCTCTCCAATAGTTCTGGTGTATTTGGATGCCATCCCGGATTTTCAAGGGGGAATATCTGTGGGACAGTGCCTTGAAGTAATCCATTTGCAATGCTCACCTTGACTGAGGTAATGATGGCTTTGTTCACCATCCTTCTCTCAGTAGGGTCAAGTAATGTGTCTAACATAGAGTTCAAATCAGCCCAGTCAGGGTTTTGCGAGTTAATTGCCCATTCCACTAATGTTGCTACTTTATCTGGGTTCTCTTTATATTTCCCCACAGTAGTTTTCCACTGCTCTAACTCAATAAGGGAGTATGGAACTTCCACATACACCAGCCCTTGATTGCAGAGTTATGAGATAAAGAAAAAACACCTCTTCAACTGGTTTCAACAGATTGGGAATATAATACATGCTTTTGGTTATATATTGCAACCCAAGATAGTTTCAAATGTTTCTTCTGCTTGCATTATGACACAAGAATAAAAAATATCACCAAGGAAACGGTAGACTTCAGAGCAATTTATTCTTTTAAGTCAGACCAAAGTTTAATTTAGATGAAAATCCTGGAAGACATAATTCCTCACAAAGTCAATAATGTTCTTCTCATTACTTGGTAATGATAGTCTAATTCTATCAAAAGGAATTTTTAATAATATAGCTGCATGTCTGAAACTTAACAATTGAGAATGAAGATGACACTATCCAAAAGCTTAAGCAAACACATTTACTGAAGCTAGAATAAATCACCAACAAAGAACATTGTCATTTTATCAGCTAATATTTCACCCTTCTAGCCTCATCCCAATATAGCTTTTACATTTTTAGGTAGTGGCATATAAGTGATGGGCATATCCAAGAGCATGGAAGGGCACTGGAGGTCACATTTAGAAGTTTTTTTAAACTTTTGATGTTCTTCCTTCTTTTCTTTGTAACCATCAAATGCCATCCTGCTTTTCTGGGTAGCTTTGCCATATTAAATCCTGTGTTATTAAGAATAAGATCCAATTTCTGGAGGTGGACATAGCAACATTTGTACATTGTCCATCCTCCTGTGCCTCACAGGTCACTGCAGCTGGTTAGTGACTGATTAAACCACATAAGGATGGTCATAGCTCACCTTCTGCAGAGGACACTTCAGGGGCCACAATTTAAAAGAGCTTTATTCTGATTTGGTGTTTAGAATACATATCTTTATCACTTCATTGAAATGTGGGAATACTTAAAAAAAGGAACCCAAAATTTAGTCTTGCAAATTCCTTTGCAGTTCAAATGTGACCAGATTTCAAAATTTTTGGTTTATATTTCAGTTTACTAATTTCTATCATTAACTGCATTCATAGGGTATGAAGTTTCAGCCTGAGTTATAAAAAATTTGTTACTCTCCTCCAAGTGCTAAAACAGACTTGGAGAAATAGGGAAATATATTAAATCTTCTATCTTCAGACTATTAAAACAGTATTTGTATTTTAGCCTTTTCCCCCTTACTATTATTTTTCCTTTCTTGCCAGAAAAAATGTGGCAAGGAAGTTCTTGTTCTTATATGCTTTTTGATTATTCTCCCATACATCGAGCTAATAGGAAAAAAGCTGAAAATTAACTTTTCATTTTACTTTCTTTAATAAAGAAAATAAATTTTGTGATTCATTTTATGGGCCCTTAATAGTGTTATGCATATTGGCTACAGCTAAGAATGAGAAGAATTTTCTGTAGAATCACAGAAATTTAACCTTAGACTTTAACCCATGATAAGCAGATTCTAACAATATTCATTCTGACTGACTTTCTATCTTCATTTTACACAATACCATGCCAGCAAAATTAAATGTGAGTTACTGCCTACTCATTTGACATTTTTGTTAACCTGTTATCCTGACCATATAAATCTAAACTTTTGTTTGCCAGTAATGCAGTCTCCATCCATTCATCCATCCATCTATCCATCCATTCATCCATCCATCCATCCATCCATCCATCCATCCATCCATCCATCCATCCATCCATCCCCTGCATGATTTAAATAACTCACAGACATCTTTTCACAAAGTGTCTGTATCCTCCTGCAAGTGGAATACTCAGCCTGTTGAGAATGTCTGTCCCTTGCTTTCAAAATGGAATAATCAGAAGTAATAGGAAAAAAGAAGGAAGAGTTTATTGTAATAATGACAGCACTTTTTAATAAGTGTTTTGTAGATTTGTTGATTTCTGTGATTGTGATAGCTCTTCTCATATTCATGTCTCAAGAAGTCTTTGCTTGATCACAGAATAATTCATGAAAGAACTCATTAGAGATGAACCACACATCTCTGAAAGGCTGCAGCCTAAACATCTGCTGGAGTCTGTAAATTTAAGTAAAACCTGCAGGACTGATGCTGCAATCCTTTTCCTTTGTAAATTCTTATTTTTCAATAAGTTTCTAGATCATGACAAAAACACTGCAGCTGTACTTACACAGAAAAAAACGTGGGTGTCTGGCAGGTTTCCAAATGGTTTATGAAAGAGCACTGCTCGGAGGAAGATGTAAACAATGAATCAGTGGAAGGAATGATGCTTGATTGCAGTTTATACATAAACTTTCAAGAGGTGAAATTCTAAACCAAAGATTGTGTGTTGAAGCATGGCCTGCCTGTATTTTGATTGTAGTGTTATTTCACTGTATATATTAGTTAGTTCACTGTTAGTTTGCAGTGTTAGTTCCCATATGTATGTATGAAACAGTTAGCCATGACTGAATATTTGTAAGAACATAAGAAAACAAGAAAATATAGTAAGAAAAAACCCCTGAAATTCATCGGAAAATCAAACATGTCATAATTTTGGGAGTTTTTAACATGCTGTTCACCCTAATATTGAGCCTTCTGTTCTAGTTCCAGGTTAGGAACAGTGGGTGAGATTTATCAATTAGTGTATTTTTTGTTCCTTCCCTTCACGGGAAAACTGCTTTGATCTTGGAGTGAAAATCCCAAAGAACAATGTCTCACATTTGTAGCTGGGGATTGATTTTATACAACCTGGAGTTCCCCATAAGTTCGTTACCCTGTCCTAAATAAGCTCCTGAGAGAGGTGCCTTGGTGAAGGAGCTTTTACAGTTCCTACACAAGGCATCTGTTTCCTCACATATAAAAACAAATGCCATGTAGTTTTGACACTCTTTGCTGTCATAGACAGTGCAAGGTCTTTTGTGCTATAAAATATTCATTCTGGTTAACTTCTGACAAATAAAACACAGACTGAAATATCCAGCTGTGGAAATAATTCAAGCAACGACCTGGAAAGAGGCTTAGTTCTCAATCTCTCTGTCCTTTCCTTTGCTTGAACAGAAGTGATACTAACTCAAAAAATATCACTTGTTTAAAGCTGTGAAAGTAGAATTAGGAGTGTGCAGACTTGTGGCAAAACTGGGCCATATTTTTTCCTGCAACATTATGAATGTCTGAGTTGAACTAAACAGGGTTATCTGAGGGGACAGTGGAGATGATGATCATGGGGAAAGCAATCAAAGAGATTTCCAAACATCTTTGATTAGTAGAGGGCAAATGCATTTTAAAGGACATAAATCTAAGAGGGAGCTGTTGTGAAATGGAAAACTGCCTTAGAAACAAGAGGCTTGGAAAATCAACTTTGGGTTTGTTATAGTTAAAAGCCTTGAGGTTCTCTGCCCAACACACGTGATGTGGAGAAACGTAGCAGATGCTTCACTAAGGGACTGGAATATAAATCAGTGTAGGAGCATTAATCTGTGCAGAGCTGAGCGTGGTTTTTTTCTGATGAAAAACTTCTGAATTAACGAAGTTAAACAAATGTGATTTTCCACTCATTCCACTGTGAATTGCATAAGATTTCATAATAGAAACAGGTCCATGAGGAAGTTATCATTGCTAACGTTAAATCTGCATGTGGATAGCATTGATTCAGTACTTTCCAACTGGATACAACTAGTTTTTGTAAACATTTCTTCTAATTCTCCATTATTTGCTTAACCAGCCAATTGTTTCCCTTTCTGTGAATGTAAGAAATAGAAATACATTGTTTTATTGTGATGATTGACATCACAGCAGCAATGGTTACCCTTCACTGCCTCATAAAACTCTGTGTTCACAGGGCCACAAGTGCAATTTGAGAAGGTTTTAATTAAATATTAACATTTCTAAAGAGCATTTCTTGTAGAATTGCAGAAAAACATTTTTAGATAAAATTCTGAAATTCGTATATAAAAAAGTCGTATATAAAAAAAGAAATTATGCATTTCTATTTTTTCACTCTTCAGCCATTACTAATACTACCTGTTGCCTTCTTTCACTCTGCTTTCTATTTTACTTCCTAACAAAATAACTACAACTGTCACTGTCCTCATCACTTGAAGTCCAGAAGTGTTACAAGAATTTGCACTTGCATCTGGTATATTTTGAGGCCTGTTAGTGTTTTTGCTTGCTAGCATCTCCAAGAAATTTTACTGTTCTTTTCACCCACTGCTGGGAACTCTATATTTAATTCTCAGCATCTTCAGTTCAGTGTCTCTTCCTTTTCATTTAAGTTAGTTTCTCTTCCTTAAGTTAGTCTTTTATATTAGATTATAAAAAGTAATGTGTGTATTTTAGTCTTGCTTTCAGAAATGTGTATTAATTCCAAAATGTGGGTAAGGGTTGTAGATTTAAAAAAAAATATGCTGTTTGGTTTTCTTTGGTTTTGTTCCAAAATTTTTCATATAATTGGAAAAGAGTAGGTTGATAAACTTGTGATGTTTCTGGAGTTTAATCTTTTTAATCTTTCCTTTGATTGAGTGGCTTGTTGAGCATGGTATTATGCTGCACAGAATATTTAATAATTGGCCACAGTGAGTCATTTTGAGGCATAGTAACACTAGAAATGGGAAATTAATGGCTAAAATAATATACATTAGACACTTTTGCTTAAGGGTGCAATGACATGAGGAAAGGTTAAGATGGAAGCATCTAAATAAAAATGCATGAGTTTCACCATTTCCTGGAAAAGAATGCCAACAGAATACTAAAAGTTCCTTTTTAAAAAATTTTTCAAAAGATTGCATCTATTTCTATCTCATTTTATATTATTATTTTAGAATTAGGAAAAACCTTCATAAAAATACCATTGGGGTTTTTTTTTTTCTTGCTTGAGGTTAGAATTGGAATCTTTTGCTCTGACCTTTTAAAATATGTTTCTCTTTATGTTTATGTTTAGATTTAATATTCTCTGGAGCAATAACTAAAATATGTCCATTCATCTAAAATATATCCATCAAAATCCATACCTTATTAGCAGTTCTTGTCTTTGTAATATCTTAATCAGTAGAATTAGCTTATAAAATGTTTGACTGAGGGCTGAAGAGTTTTCATCTCTTCAATTTGTAGAAATCTGTTTTCTTTTAATAATCAAATTAACAACATGATAGCGAAATTAAGTATAAATTTCAGATGAGAATTTGTGTTTTGAAAAAGGCTGGGTAGGAAAAAATGTCATAGCAAAACACCAGACATTTTTAGAATGAGAGAAAAATCTAGGTTGGGAGGCATCTCTGGAGCCCATCTGATCCAACTTTCTGCTGAAAGGTTATCTCTGTCAGTCTGAGGCAGGAATATTTCCAGTAGGGAAGACTCCACCACTTCTCTTTAACTTATTCCAGGATTGTTGTTGTTACTTGCAATGAACTGGTTTCTTAATCCAGACCAATCTTTCCCCTGAAGCAACTGAAGCCCATTCCCTCTTGTCCTCCATCACTTCTGTAGTTACCTCTTAGGTACTGGAAGTTTGGGATTGCTTTTTCCCTGGGCCTTCTCTGCTCCTGGATGAACAAAAATCCCTTCATCCTCCATGCCAAGCCCTTCTAAAGTCTGATCATCTTGGTTTCTCTCTGCTGCACTTTTTCCTTGTTTCCTTGTTTTATTGTCTCTTTGAAACTGGGGGATCAGAGCTGGACTAAGTACTGGACAAAGTATTCCAGGTGTGGTTTGACAAGTGTCAAATGGGTTGGAATGATCACATTACCTGATCTTTGTGGCTTTTCTCTTGCTGATGTAACCCAAGGTGCTGTGAACAGCCTTGCCTGACAGGGCATATTTCTGGTCAGGTTCATCATTCAAAAAAATCTCAAAATAAATCCAAATTCCCAATAGGAATGACCTCTTACTTTCTCATATCCTACAAGGTGCCTCCAGGCCTGCCTTTGGAGATATAACATTTCCTTCTCTCTGAAAAAAATCCAGTTTATCTTTGTAAACCCACCTGAAGGCTTTTATTGAAAAAAGCAATACATCTCAGAATAAGGTATTTATATAGTCCCTTTACTTACACTTGATAATTAATATTACATGCCATTGGATTTTTTTTTTTTTTTTTTTTGGTGAGGATTTTAAATTTCCTTTAGTAGTTGGCAAAAGAAAATGAAGATTTATTGACATAGTCTATTTACCCCCTATTGTATGTAACCTTCACACAATAATCAGTCCTGTTAGGACTAAGGATCATGAGTCTACCACTCAAAGGTCAAAAGTGAGAAAAATTGATCATCTGTTATATACCTGTATATCAAGATGTATAGTCTTTCTTCAAGATGCCTCTCCTTAACATTTCTAGAATAACATTCTTCTAATATAATTTTGTTAGCTGAAGTCTAACATCCAAACTTTTGCACCAGAATTATACCAGAATTTAAAAAATACAGTTGTAAATCACAGCAACCTATTTTTACCATGAGAGGAACCTGTTAGTTACAGAAAGAGAACTCAACCATTATGTCATTTGGAAGTTTTTACAATTTAAAGTTTTATTCCTAGAGGAACTGAATGACAATTAAATGAAATGCTAACAATAAATTAAATGCTTTATAGGTCAGTCATCCCATTAGGTCTCTTTAGGGAAGCTGTTCTCATATAAAGCATGCCATAACCTATTTGCATAATGATTCTATCTTAACTGTGCCTTCTGCTCTTTTATGGTGTGTTGTTTATCCTAGTGCAGGGCTGACATAGTGGAATTGCAAAGAAAGTAATGAAACATGATTTTAAAGAGTTAAGATTTTAGCTAAGGGTTAGAAGCAATTTATATTGATCAAGATGTAAGTTAGATCAGTAAATAGTAGGTTAATGATTATTAGATGCCCAAGCTAGAGCTAACTGTTATATTATGAGTATGTTTATAGAAGAAAGTGGAGTAAGTGAACCGTCATAAGAACAGATTGAAACCAGTAAGAACAATGGCCAGCACCTGGACTTCATATCAATCAATCACAAAGCAGGGGACTGGATCGTGCCAGAGGGTCACAGAGACCTGATGAAGACTCTCCTGACTTCATCCTTTGAGACCCAATTCGAGACCACCGACCCAATTCAAGAGAACTGCACACACGTGAAGGACTGATAGCCTCATTTTAATAGAGAGCGGGGATGGGAGGTGCTGGGGTTATGCATATGTGAAGGTGATTTTGAAAAAAAGAAAAACAAAACGAAAACAAAAACACGGGGAACAGCCAGAGTCAAACACCTTCTTCACAGAAGTAATGGTGAATGCTCCATTTATTGAGGGTACACAGGGTTCTTTTATACATATATCATTCTTGTGCATAAGCTGTTCACATGGCATTTTACTACTCGCTATTGGCTAGTGTTATCAGCATAAGCATTCCTTTGCAGTTACCTGTTTACACTTTGTTGAGGGAAAAAGCTGGTTCTCAGGCTCACTGTCCTGGTTCTCAGGCTCACTGTCCTGGTTCTCAGGCCCAACGTCCTTGACAGTGCTAAAACAACAGAACTTTCCCAGCACTGTAAGGCCTCTCTGTGTCTTTCTCCAAAAATCCCGCTACACATATGTATTGTATGTAAGATCTTGACGAATAAATAGAGGGAAAAGAACCTTGTTCTGGGCAGCCACGCCTTTCGGAGATGACTCCCGTGCCATCCGCCGGTGAATAAACATACCACTTTCTAACTTTAATTAGTTAGAGGGTCTTTGTCTGTGACTATATCAGTTTTCAATGACTCAGTAAAAGCTGCTATTTATGGCAGACAAAGCCCTGCACCATTCAGATGTATTATGCAGGACAGTACCCAAACTGCAAATATGATTTAACACACAGAGACATTATTTTCTCCTCATTGCAGTGGCTTAATTGTTTGAATTATATATACACTGTTACCATCATTGTTTTTATAAGATTATCCACACAAAAGGAGTTCCAGCCAGAGTGTGGGGAAGCTTGTGAAAGAAAACACAAGGTTGCTAAAGACACTGCTAATGGTCTGAGCTTCTTTGAAAAAGCAAACCCCTTTCCTAGGGGAAAAAAAAAAAAAAACTCTCCTGAGAAATGCTCATCTCTGAATCACAGTGAGACAAACATTCTTTTAAAATTTTGAGGAAAAAAAATGTAATAAAATGAGTTTTAATTTCTGGCTTTGAATTATAGCCCAGTTGTTTAAAAGATTGGCTTTGTCTCCATGGGCAGAAAGTGAACAGCTAAAATCTTGCTATGTAGTGGGAAAGCTCTGTCTTTTATTAATTTTTTTTTTTTTATTTTTATGACTCTGTAGAATTAAATACATGATCTGTGGTTAAAGCTAGTGGATATATCTAAGGCGAAATGAGTGGAGAGTCAGTCTCCTGTAGACAGTGAACTTCACTTCAAGTGCATCAAAATTAGGCTTCCCTTACTTCTTTATCTCTGGCATTCCTGAAACAGGTCTTGTGGGTTTATAGGTACCTCCCTGCTGTGGTCCAAACTGTTAAGTAATGAAAGGAGCATCTCACTTGCTTTTAAATGTCTCCAGAGATGGAAAGTCCTGCAACCTGTAACCCTTCCATCTGACAGGACTGAGCTAGGGGTTGCCTTCCCAATTTTCTCTGGAATTCTAGAATGTGACCCATTATGTTCTGTTTTCCTGGGTGGTGCTGAGTGTCCAGATGTTTAAATAATTTTAGAAACTTGTAAGTTCTAGGGCGCACTCAGTGTTACATTTGATCCACTTTCTATCAGAAGATTTCACGTGGGGTTGTTTATGAAAGAAAATTGTGGAAAAATGGAAGGGGGGGTCTCACCAGACCAGGAGATAAAGTTATATTTATTAGACTGCCATGTTTCTTCATCACCCTGCCCCAAAAAGCCTTAAGCTTCTGATGCATCATTTTCTCTCGGCACATCATGGAAAGTTGTAGAGAAAACTCTCATTTTAGTCTGACAAATTAGGAACAGTGAGGGAAGAATGCACTTTGTGGTCGCCTACTTGAGCTATTCAAGATTGATGGGAAATATCAAAGACAATATATTAAGTAAATTAGAAGCATAGTTTCAAAAAAATCTTTTACTTACCCAATATCTAATTGTTCAGCATTCTCTTATCTTCCCTAAATCCAGCATCCTCTATGCCACTGAATTGTTGCATATTTATTGAACTACTTTTGATTTTAGTTTTTTTCTGTGTGAGTTCTCATCTATAAAAGACTTGATTTTACTGCAGTAAGAAATAAAGGGCAAAAGAGGAAGACAAATTTGCATATAAAGTGCAGTCTGGGGCACATTCTGCTGGATTATGTGTCTTCAAAGGCTTTCTCTGGTAGTATATTACAAACAAGATTTCTTTCAAGTTAGAATGATCCAAAGTACTATGTACATAAATTTTCTACAGCCAATTTTAAACAAGGGATGCTGCTTGAAGCTGTATTTCATCTACAATAATATTTCAGAGAATTATTGTTGTAAAGAACACATCAGGATTGGTTTAATTAGCCAATAGGTTTAAAAATGGATTGTCTAGCAATTAATTATTTCCAGACCATCTCTGTAACAATACATGACACAAAACAAAGTTCATGCATGAGGTACTATTCCAGAATTATGTCAAAATGCTTGAATTTACTTAATTTGAAGCCAGAAATTTGTGTTGACACCTTAAAAGTTTGTTACATTACAGCTGGTATTACAAAAAGAATATTCTGCCAGGTTTTGATTCATTGTTATTAACACTTAGCACTCAAAGCAGCACATAAAAGCACCAGGCCAAATGTTCCCGATTCTCAACATTTTCCTCTGTTGATATCAGCAATGTCTTACCAGTTTTAACACACTTCATTAATGAACACCCCATGCCAGATGTGTCCCTGTTTAAATGCCTAAAAATAGCTCTTAAGTTGTTCCCTAGCAAATGCTAAGCCGACATAAAGATGAGCTTATGCCAATAATTATATGGTTGCCTGTTACCGAGACACGCAAAGCAGTCACACGGAGAGAGAGTTTTTCCAGGGCAGAGGTTTCTCCGTTCCCACTCAAAGCTGAGATAAGGCAGAGAGAGAGCCTCTTTGTTTATTTCTTACTTTTTATACATTTGTGGGTCCGGCCAAAGATTGGCTTTTTTGGGGTTTCCACCCCTCAGCCTCAGTGGCCAGACCAATTGTCAGTTACAATTGCTTTCAGGTTAGAAATATGCAAACAAAGGACAGAGAATGAAAAACAAAGGATTTGTTTATATTACATATGTGGGAAAAAGGTAGAACTGCTTCTAATATTGTACAGTAACTAAAAGATCTGACTCCATTTTTATGAAAATTCAAAAGGCTTTAAAAAACTCAGAAAAACCAGGGTAACAGTTGCCTTTAAGTTTTATGTTGCACTTGCAATTGATCACACAATTTGGGATTTTTACACTGAAAATGGTCTTGAGGCTACTAGCTAGGAATGGGAGAGAAAAGTTACAATATAAAGAGGGAAAGGCATACAATTAATTTTGTCTAAGAGTTATACTTAAAGCGGTGAACAAACAGACAGGTTTTAAATCTGAAAATCCTATCACTTGCCGGCTGTAGTATGTCACATATAACATGTCTGCCTCAAACACAGAAAACTTCCACTTGAAATGTTGGCTGTGTCCTAGGGTGACTGTGTATCCCCCAATCGACTATTGGGTGCAAAGGGGAGGGAAGCGCTGTTTGTTTTTCCCCAGGAAAACTCTGCTCATCGGAGTGACCTTGAAGTGGGGGAGTTGGAACACTGCAAGACGAAAGAAGCTCTGTTGTTTTTTTTCCCCGGCAGTTAGTTAGTTTAGTGCTAGCGTAGTTAGACGCTGTAGAATAGCTAAAGCTTTTTGCTTTTGTTTTTTTTCTTTTTTTCCCTTTTTTTCCTTCCTTTTTGCTTTTTTGCCCTCTCCTCGGAACTGTTCCAACCTCTCTGGACTAAGGACCTGGGGGAAGCACCAGGGGCCTCCACAGGGGACCCACCCCACCAAGACCAGCCCTGCACATCTCCTTTTCTCCCAACGCCAGCGGAGACGGAGTGGTGGAGCACAGTGACTATCTTATAGAGGAGACTTTCTTTAAGTTTGTTATCCCTCCGTAAGCAGCACGAAGCTCTTGTCATCGGGTATTGTGCTGGGAGTGCTTTGCCTATTTAATAAACAGGTTTTTTCCACTTCTCTCTGAGGAAGTCTTTTCCCGAACCGGTTGGGGGAGGGGAGGGGGGGGGGGCCCGTGGGAGGGTTTCTCCCAAAATCTGCCTGAAACCACCACAGCTGGTACCAGGAATATTTTGCCAGTTCTTGTTCTGTTACAGAAGGATGTAATTGATGTTTCTCACAAAATAGTATGTAGGATGACTCCCATGCCCCCCGCCAGTGAATAAACATGCCACTTTCTAACTTTAATTAGTTAGAGGGTCTTTGTCCGTGACTATATTGGTTTTCAATGACTCACTTTGTCCTGATGATTGGTTTAGCACATGAAAAATCTCTCTTATTTTGATGTACATTTATATATTCATCCCTGGAGGTGTTCCAGGCCAGGTTGGACAGGGCTTGGAGAACCTGGTCTGGTGGAAGGTGCCCCTACCCATGGCAGCAGTGTTGGAATGATATGAGCTTTATGATCCCTTCCAATCTAAACCATTCTGCAATTCTACGATTTAACCATTTCTGTTCTCTTGAAATATTTGTTGAAATTTAGGTCTATTTTCTCTATGTGTCTTTAAACCTGTAGATGGTACACACAGAGATTAACTGAGGAATGGCAGTGTTTGTGTTTAGTTATGTAATAAATGCAATAGACCAAATTCAATAAATCAAAATTTAGAATTTTATTTTGAGACAAAATAACAGTCTCCGATAGCCACAATTAAAAGGACAGCGTCGAACCCCGGGGTTTCGGCACTGGGTGAACACGGTAATACACTCTGTCAGTATGTCACCCCCCAAGTTCACATTTTTGGTCTGAGGCGGTCGATTTTTATACACTGGTTCGCTGAGGGAAACTCGGGACTCCAAGACTCCCCCTTCCGAGGTAGCTTCATTAGATATTCATGTTCGGGTTCTGGTGGGGTTGAATGGATTTGCGCCGGAGAACAATGTCTTAATTGCTGTGTCCGGATACGGTGTAGAGATGTTAATGTCGGGCAGGGACGGATACGATATCGATCTGATGTAATCATTCGGTTCTCCGGGTTCTCCATCTCCCTTTTCCGTCGTTTTTGTTTTCTTCTAACGATTCCCGGCAGAAGTTTTCTCGTGTCCCTTTTTGTGTAATTCTTGGCATAGTTTTCTCATGTCCCTCCCGTGTAATCTTTTAGCAAAAGAATTCCTTGTGTCCCCCTTCGTGCTGTTTCAGTCCCAGTTAACCCATTGTACACTCGATTAGAAATAAAACTTACATCTTACAGAGAATGAATTACATATTATAACATTTAACACAAATTAACTTTAGGACATATATCACAGTTATACCTTCATTACTCCTCAGAGAAAATAATGTCAGGCCTTGTTGTAAGTAAAATAGAAATAATCTGTGGTGGTGCAGAACTGTTTTATTAGGTTTTTCTAAGAAGTTTATGTTATGGTTCATTTCACTGTATCCCCAATGTTGTAACTCTTTTTGTGTTTTCTGTATAACAAGGTGTTTTGTGTCAGTCCTCCCACCCTCCTCGCTCTGGGGCAGCTTGTCTATCACTTTGAGGAGCCCTCCCAGGTTGCGAAATCTCAGGGAGAGGGCTTCAGGTGATAGGTCCCCTGGGGGGAATTCCTTTAGCTGTGGATTTTAGTGGTCCAAGGCTTGGGGGTGGGCACACCTTGTTACCCCCTGAATCCCCCAATTTTTTGTCTTGTTGTATCCCCCCTGGAACCCCTCCCCCGCTTCTAAGGGGTAGGAGGGAGATTCAAACCCTCTCAGCTGCTCAGCCTCTCAGCTCGGAGCTCTCAGCCCAGAGCGCTCTCTCTGCTCCTCAGCTCTTGAGCTAATAAACATCTTTTAACCTGCTAAGCTGAGAGCCAGCCTTTTCCCTTTTGCTGCTGTTGCTGTCACAACACTATTGGGTCCAGCTGCTAAGCTGAGAAGCCAAAACGAACTGGGACCTTCTGTGGCTGTGTTGACCTGAGCTAGCCGGAGGTCAGCTCCCGCCCGGTGTGGGGACGGAATCAGACACAGAGATTGGTGCTCCAACTTAGGGCAGACCACGCCGGCAGAAGCAGCTTGGACCACATGGGGGACGGCCCCGCAGTGACAGAGCGTCCGACGCCCATGCAGAGGGCCCCTGGAGATGAGGCGGACCCTGCGAATGGACTGGGGCTGATTTAGCCTGCAGAACAGTCTCTGGGCATCACGCACCCCTGTGAAATTGACTTTTAAGCAAGGCAAGTTTCCGGGGAAAGGAGGGGAGCTTCGGGCCCCGACCGGAGTCCTTCTTGCAGCAGAACATCCAGACCTGTGATAAACATTAACTATTTTTTGTTCACTGGAGATCAAATAACTCAAGATAACAGGAAGTTACTATGTTACTATCTAAGCTTATAGGCAAACATACCCTTGCCCAATTTCTTTTCTCTCTCTCTACTTGCTTAATCAGCTTTAAGTTTCAGGAATTCCAGCTTAGTTACCATATAAGGAAGAGGACAACTACAGCCTTCATCTCTGCGACCACCGAGGGACAGAAAGAGACCCTCCCAGCAACACGTCACATACATCATCAGAGGAAAGAAGCAAGATAAAAGCAAGACTGAAAAACCTGCCAATTCACGGCAGTTGGTGGAGTGAGACTCCCCCTGCCGTCCAGCGCTGTATTTGCCTTTGCTTTGCTTGCTGCAATGTAATAAATTCCTATTGGAACTTTTCTTCGTGTTCATAGTCTATTACAATTTGGTGCCGTAACTCGGATCCACCTGCAAGATAGGACTTTTAGTTCTGCCTGGGGGGCGCCCCGCCAATCAGTCGGCGGCCCTGGTAGACCCGATTCCTGTCTCGGTTGGACCGACGAACCTAAATTCAAGGCATTAGGCAAAGGAAGCCGGCAGACCCTATAAACTTTGTGCACAAAGGTCCGGACGAAGACGCAAGACGCGTGAGTATCTGTGTGGAAGAATCCGTTCGGTCTGGGTCGGATATCCTGGAGTGCTGCGAGTGTGTGTGTGTGTGAGAGGAGAACCGGCAGCTCGGATTCTCCAAGCGATTGCGGACCCTCAGTAGTGCGGTTCTCATTGTCCGAGAGGGTGTGAGCCACGAACAAGGGGAAGCGAGTGACTTCTGCACCACACTTGTGTGAGGGCACTCCAGAAGATGGGACAGGGGAAGAGCAGGCCCTCTACTCCCATAAAATGCAGCACATTCCCTCAAATTCCTCGCACGCATGCCCATGGGTCAGCAAAAGATCATCAATCGCTGCCCTGTTTTGGAGACTTGCTCGTCTTACACTGTCAATGTCTAACAACACGTCACTCAGTGCAAGAGAGACAGCTCGAGCATGTTTGCTCAGCCAACAACCCACATGATCCAATTGTGCCAAGGCTGCTCCTGATGCTGCCTGTGGTGCAAAAATTGCAACTGCAATTCTCTGAGCCTTGCTCCATGTGTGAACCTCATCACCACAACTTGGATCATACATTTGAACTCGATCTTTTCCCTCTATGTTTTAGTTCTCTCATCAGTGTCATGTCGGGTGTTAGCAATGAAAGCATTCCACTGCTGCATGGATCACCTGTGGCATTTGCCAGGATTGTGGACCAAATTTTGTCCCCACAAATGAAAAAGTTTCCCTTTGGCAACTGAACTGGAACGTGATTGGATGGTTTTTTCCAGCATCTTAGTGTAATTACACCAAGATGATGAATTTCTGTAAAAACTGAGGTTTGGAGTGACGTCTGTTGTTTTATTTTTTGTCACTCCGGAAAGGCCGAATTTCACACAGAATTGCATTTGGACTGACCCAAGAATTTCCAGTTCCTGGGGTTCAAAAGGAGCCACAGGAAGGAATTTCATCCAAACATCCCATTGGTCCACTGGATTTACAATGGACTTTGAAATCTCTGGAGGGATGTTCTCTGGAATTGGCCATTTGCTCACTGGCAACTCCACCAAACATGTTGAAAAAGTTTTCCCCTGGCTTTGAGTGTGTCAGGCAGATGGTATCCAAACCTGATGCATTGCCTAGAGTTTCCCAAACATTCTCTTTTGGTTGAGCCGCGGGCAAAACTGCCGCACTGCTCAAGGCAACCAAGGAGAGAATGAGGCACAAGGATAGTTCTTTCATTTCCAATGCCCTCTTTTCCCTGGGAATCCCTAAAAATGCAACACCACCCAAGCCCCAAAGAAAACTCAAGTCCCAGAGTCTCTTTTGCATGTAGAACGAAGGGATGTCTGCTGTCTTGACACCGGCTCCCGTCTGCGTGCCCACTTCTCTTCCTCCAGTCTTGTGGTCTGTCTCTGCTTTCTGGACTCGGTACGATTTCACGTGCTTTGCTGCCAGTCCAACTGCTGTGAAAACACAAGCAAATCCCTTGCCCCAAGTTATTAATTTGAATGGCCTTTCAATTTGCCCTGTTTCTGGGTTTCTGATCAGAACCAAAGGATTTTCCCTCAGTTTCGCTCTTGGATTGACTGCTCCCATGAATGCAGAAGGCTGCACAAGCTCACAATCTGGACAAGCACTAATGATTTCCTTTGCCTGACTTTTGGAAATGTGAAAACTTCCCATTAGTGCTTGAGCATTCTGATGAAAGAATGCATGATTCAATTTTGCCTGTTCAAAAATGTTTGGTAAAGTCCTTGAAATTGGCATGGTCAATTTGTCTGCGTGTGCATTGCCTTCCACCAAAAATCCCAGGAGGGATGAATGTGCCCTCATGTCAGAGACAAAGTATTCATGCTTTCTGTTTTGCAACAATGTCCTCATGCACAGCAAATATGAATACAAATTTTCACTGTCAACCCCTCTCAAAAGTGAATCTCCAAGTCTCCCGACCACACCAGCTACACAAGCTGAGTTTGTGATCAAACCAAAAGGTTGCTGAAACAGCTCAAAAGTTCTGACCACTCCTGCTGTTAATTCCACTATTTGTGGTGACCCTTGTACTATTCTTATATCTGATTTCCACTCCCCTGTGATGTCATCCTTTGGCTTTTCCCTGAAACTTATTTTTGCCTTCAACAATCTGTGACTTGGGAAATGAATAGTACAAACACCAGAGTGATCTAACAATGCAATCTGCAAGTTCTCTGATTTCTGCAATGCCTAATCAAAATATTCTTTTTTCAAAGGCAGGTAAATTGTTGTAAAATCTTTGCCTGCCATTGTTTGCAGCCTGGTCCTAGCTTTGATGATGATCTGAGCTATCATTTCCTGACTTGTGAGGATCATCCTCAGTGACCTGTAAGATAAAAAAATTCCACTCTAAAATCAACAATGGGTCTTTTTGTGATGAATCCCACTGAAAAATCAACCCACACAACAGTATTTTTTCTCCCAACACTGCAAGAAAGAATGGCAATGATGTTACAAAACAATCCCCTTTTCAAGAGATTCATCAGATCCCTGACAACTTCACGATCCAATCTCTCCCATCTCGGGTTTACATTCTGTGTACCATAATTCACTGGCATATCCATGCCCTTTGCACCCATTGAACATTTCTTTATGTCTGTCCATTCTGTTGGACTGAATTCTGGTTTGGCAGAAGCTTGTGCGGTGTCTGCCTCTGAAACTGTCTCCTTTGTTTGTGGCTTTGCTGCTGCTTCATCCTCTCCAGGATGTTTTGGAAGCTGCACGTCATTTGGTCCTGTTTCTTTTTCTTTCTCTTTCTCTTTCTCCCGCTGAACAGGAACCAGAGTTTGCTGAGCATCCTCAATTTTTTCTGCAGCTTCTTTCCTTGGAAATACCTGTAAAATCTGAGATATTTTTGAATGTGCCCCCATCCGTAACATCTCTGCAGCTGCCCCTGAGTCTCCATAAACAGGAGATCCAGGGACCTGGAAACTGCCCGTGGGCGAGGTCTGGCCTTGCAACGTCAGCCGCCTGGGGGTGGTACTTTCGACGCTCTCCCCGCCTCGGCCACGCCCCGTCCCTGCCATATAATATGCACTTTTCACAGGAAGGATGTGGGGTGAGCCTTTGAACTGCCTGAAACAAAAGCATGTCCAATTTCCCCTGTTCTTTTGGGTGAATTAAAAGCTTCCCTTTTCCTGTGTGAAAAGTGCATATTATATGGCTCTACGCAAGATATTTACTATATGTGTTATGTTGTGCTAATTGTTAATGTGGTATTAATATTTTGATAGTATGGTAAATGTAGTTTTGTAGTTAAAATGTAGTTTTTATGTACCAACCACAGGAAAATATAAATCTTTCAAAGAAGAAAGAATTTACTACTTTCTTATCAGAAGAGACCAGCTCCTCCTGCTTTTCTCAGCCTAGTGGACGCCATAGAGATTAAAGGAAAAAAGTGATACTAACCAGAGACAATTCTTAGTTAGAATGGAATTTATGCATTATGTATAAATTGTATGAATATTCAACAGGCTATTGCTTTTAAGACATAATTTTTTGTCAACAGGGGTCCTTCTTCAGAGCTTGTAGCTCGGGAGAGGCACCCAGACGTCTGTAACTTTGTTTTTATTGTCTTGTATTGTCCTAACTCTAAAACTGTTAAATTTTTTACTCTAATTCTATTTTTATAACCATCTTATTTACTATTAAACTTTTAAAATTTTAAAACAAGTGATCAGCGTTTATCACATCCTGGAATTAATTTTGGGGTTTTTGACGAATTTTCTGACGAATCTTGAAATGCATGAGAGTTCCCCCCTCCTCCATATCCCGGAGGAGCTATTGACCTTGAAGATAGCATTCCTCTGTCTCCTGGCACTCCCTGCCCCACAGATAAAGCTCTGCTATCTTGCTTTTCGCTACTATTTTCTGTTATAACTTCTAATTTAATTCTCCCCGCTGCGGTTACAAACCTCGCAGCAATCCTATCTTTTTTTTGTCTAGAAATCTTTTCTTGTGAAATGTTTGACCCCATGGTGTGTGTTCTAAATCTCACTGTCTCACCAAAGCCGAAAGGCTTGCTGCAGCTGTGTCCATTCCGCCTCAGGGTGTGTCCTGATCACTGCCCGCAGATCTCAGGGTGACGGGTTCCAGGGCCTTTTGGAAAACCGTCGTCTGGGACGAATTGAAAACGAGCTGTTCTTCTTCTTCTTGGCCAGATAGGTGTTTCTTCTCCGGAGTTGTCTTGGTTGGCTTTGATCTTCTGAGAGCTTTGATGTTGCTGAAGAGGTCTTATTTTTCTCGTACAGGGATGCCAGATGTCGTGCATCCAGAGAAGCCTGTGGCTGCCTGACCAGAGACGCCTGTGGCTTCTGTCCCATCTGGGGTGCCAGTTGTTTCTGTCCCATCTCAGGGACGGCAAGTTGTTTCTGCCCATCCCAGAGACGCCAGTTGTCGGGGGCTCCTTTGCAGGAGTTTAAATTCCCCGGCATTCAGGTGGTCTTAGAGTTCTGGCCCTCTGCAAAGCTCTGTGCCAAACGCAGGAAAAGACGGAGTCTTCAAGGTTACATGCTTCGTTTATTAGTTCTTATCTTACAATTTTCTCAGTGTCCAAAAGATGTTTGCCGTGGCTCGGACATCTGGTGACTCCTCCTGTCTCTGGGCTGTCCTTATCTTTTATACTAATTGCTACGTATTCTTTATTTACTATTTATTACCAATGTCTATCACTATTACTAAAAAGGTCATCTTTACTTTGACCCAATCCTCACTAACTACTTTGTGCCAACGTCACTGCAGAAATGGAGTGAGGGAACAAGAAGGAAGAAGAAAGAGACAACGCCCTAAATTCTCCATTTTTCCCCATTCGCTTCAATGCCAAGAGTCCCAAACTCACTGTTTTTTCACCCTGTGATATACTAAACTACTATTTTTACACTCTTGTGGCCTGCAATGCTTCCTGCAGTGCAAGAAGCCTCTCCCATGGACTGAAATCAAATCCAGTGTCTCTCTGAGCTCTGGGCTCTGGGCTGGTGTCCCAGACCCCCCTGCCCAGGTCCCTGACCCTCCAGGGCAACCAAAGGAATGCCCTGGACTCCAACATAAAATGCGTTCCTCTGTCTGAGTCTATTCTATTAACCATTCCGTATCTGGGAATAATCTGTTCTAAAAGGGTCTTACTTACCATGTTGGCTGAGGCCTTGGTAGTGGGAACTGCTTCTACCCAATGGGTTAAATGGTCTGTTACTACTAATAAATACTTCCATCTTTGTACTTGAGGAAGTTCAGTAAAATCTACTTGGATACTTTGAAATGGTCGAAGAGCTAACTCACGACCTCCTAATGTTGTTTTTCTCATCACCTTTTTGTTTATCCTTTGGCAAGTTATACATTTTTCAGTTACTTGCTTTGCTACTCCATAAATCCCAATGCATCCATAGTTCCTTAAAAAAATGATCACACAAGGCCTGAGTACCCCAATGGGTTTTCTGATGCATATCTTCTAATATTTTTCTAGCCAGTATTTTATTAAGTAATTGTCTTCCATCAGGAAGTTTCCATTTCCCTGATTCAGCCTGTTCTCCTCCTATCTTATTTCTTTTTTCTCTGCTTCACTAAACTTCGGGATTTCCAATTTTTCCTCATTTGGAGTTAATATTAACATGACTCTTTCAGCTCCATTTTCTGCTGCATCCTTAGCTTCCTGATCTGCTAAATTATTTCCTCTTATTTCTGGGGTTACTCCTTTTTGGTGTCCCTTAATGTGTACTATAGCTATTTCTTCAGGTAGTTTTAATGCCTCTAAAATCTCTAAAATGAGTCCTTCATGTACTAATCCTTTTCCTCTTGAGTTAAGTAGTCCTCTTTCTTCCCAAATTTTTCCAAAAGTATGTACTACTCCAAAAGCATACCTCGAATCAGTATATATAGTTCCTTTCTTGTGTGCTAAATATTCCAGTGCCTTTTTTAGAGCATATAATTCACAAGTTTGAGCTGACCAGTTTGAGGGTAATTTTCCTTTTTCAATAGTTTGCATGTTTTTTCCATCAACTACTGCATAACCTGACATCCTTTTTCCTTGTAAACATCTGGAGGAACCATCTACATAGATTATTTCCCCTTCTGAAAGGGCTTGTTCTTCAAGATCTCCTCGAACTTTCGTTTGGTATTGGATAATTTCTAAACAGTTATGTATTAGGTTATCTGCTGGTCCTCCATATAGAAATTGAGCTGGATTTAAACTTCTGTTTACTTCTAATGTTAGATCATCACTATCTATCAAGATTGCTTCATATTTTAACATTCTAGAGTCTGTCAACCATTTTTCTGCTTTCTGATTTAACACATTTCGAACCACATGAGGTGTGCACACAATTAGTTTACCTCCAAAAGTAAGTTTATGACTTTCTTCTACTAGAATTGCAGTAGCGGCTATAGCTTGAATACATACTGGCCAGCCGTGGCTCACTGGGTCCAACATCTTTGATAAATAAGCTACTGGTCTCTTTACTCCTCCCCACTCCTGGACCAGAACTCCATGAGCTACCCCCTGTTCTACATTTACATACAGATGAAAGGGTTTTTCTAGTGAAGGTAAGCTTAAAGCTGGTATTGAGGCTAATTTTAACTTCAATTTTTCTAATTTATCATCATCTTCCTTGGTCCATTTTATATTATCTCCCTCTGTCAACTTTTCATACAAAAATTTTACTGCCTGTGTGTACCCCTCAATCCATAATCTACAATATCCCAACAATCTGAGTAGTTTTCTGATTTCCCTCTTTGAAGAGGGAGGTGGAAGGGATAAAATTCCTGCAATTCTCTCTGGACTAAGCCTTCGACTACCCTTACTTATCAAGTGTCCAAGATATTTTACTTCTAGTTCTACAAATTGCAGTTTCTCTTTTGATACCCTTAATCCTTTTTCTCCCAGAAAATTTAAAAGTGTTATTGTAGCTTCTCTAACTTCAACTTCATCTTCCCCAGATAGTAGAAGATCATCCACATATTGGATAATTTGTATTCCAGGAGGAGTGGAAAAGGCTTGCAGTATTTTTTCTAAAGCTTGCCCAAATAAGTTTGGAGATTCCGTGAACCCCTGCGGTAATTTCGTCCATCTTAATTGCTGCTTTCTTCCAGTTTTTGGATCCTCCCATTCAAAGGCAAAGATATCTCGGCTCTCCTCGGCTAGTGGACAGGCCCAAAAAGCATCTTTAAGATCCACTACACTAAACCACTGATGCTGGGGTGGAACTTTACTTAGAAGTGTATAGGGATTGGGTACCACTGGGTAACGAGACCGAGTTCTTTTGTTAACTTCCCTTAAATCTTGTACTAGTCTATAACTCCCATCAGGCTTCTTTACTGGGAGAATAGGGGTATTATGGGGAGACATGCAAGGTTCTAGTGTCCCGTCCTTTATTAGTCCTTCTATTACTGGCTTCAAACCTTCCCGTCCTTCTAAAGATATGGGGTATTGACGTACACGTATGGGACAATCTTCTCTCTCTATTGTAACACTTATAGGGTCAATATTTAATCCTCCCCTATTTCCTTCCCCAGCCCAAACTTTCTTGTTAATTTTTTTTTTATCCTCTTGGCTTAATTTTAAAACTTTAGCTGTCATTTTCCCATCTTCTGGTATAACCCCTATTCCTAATTTCACTTGTAAGTCTCTTCCTAGGAAGTTGCTACCTGCCTTTGGGACCAATAAGACATCTCCCATCCAAATTTTAGTTTCCCCTTCAATTACTACATTTTTAATGAGTGGAACTGTAAAAGTTTCTCCTTTTGCACCTGTTACTTTTGCAGTATCTTTACTCACACTATAACCTTTTGGTACATTTAGCAGGCAGGTTCTTTCTGCCCCTGTATCTACTACAAATTCCAATTCTTCTTCTTGGGGACCCACTTTCAGAGTTATCACAGGCTCTAGATGGTATTTGTCCCCTAAAAAATAGAGCCTTTGACCTCCCTATTCCTCCTCTGTGCTCATCTCTTTGAAGATTTTCAGATCTATTACCTGCTTAGGACAATTTCTCCTATAATGTCCCTCACCCCCACAGTAAAAGCAGGCATTCCTGGAATGCTGCTGAGACTTGGTTTGTATTGGGATTCTATTCTTTTCCTTTCCCCCGTCTCTATTAATTTTATCTCTAAAAGTAGTGCCTGTATGTTTTTGAATTTTTTGATAATTGTTTTCTCGCATGGTGACTGCCATAATTTTTGCTTTCAGTTTAGCTTTCTCTTCATCTCTTCGAACATATACTTTTTGAGCCTCCTTTAGTAAGTCATCTAATGATTTATTATGCCAATCCTCAATTTTTTCTATTTTTTTTCTGATATCTGGCCAAGCATTTGTAACAAAGTTAATCCTTAACAAAGCTTTTCCCACATCAGTTTCAGGGTCTATTCTGGAATATTGTTTCATATTTTTCCTAAGTCTGTCCAACCATTCAGTTGGAGATTCCTCTTTTTCTTGCTGTGCCTCAAAAGCTTTTTTAGCATTTTGCCCTCGGGGTGCTGCCTCTTTTATTCCCTTGATTATTAAATTACGATATTCATTCATGTGTTTCCTCCCTTCCTCATTATTTTGACCCCACTCAGGAGACACAGTGGGCATTTTGTCTTCTTCAGGGGGCCCCTGTGGGTTCTCTTTTTCCCAAACTTTTATTCCAGCTGCTCTGATTAGTTGCCTTTCTTCCTGAGAAAATATTATTTTCATTATAGACTGCATCTCTTCCCAGGTATAAATATTTGGACCTAAGAACTGGTCTAGTTGTTCAGCGGTGCCGATAGGATCTTCTAAAATTCCTTTGATTTCTTTTTTAAAATTCCTGACCTCAGAAGAAGTCAAAGGGGCATTTACAAAACCTGTCCCACCTCCCCCCATTGGGACTTCTCTCAGTGGGAATAGACTAATTTCTTTATCCCATTTCTGGTTTTCATCCTCTGCAGTCTTTTTCCCGTGTTTTGGGAAAGAATCCAGAGGGGGCTGTCTTTTAACAAAACTTCTAGTAATTCGGTATGGCATTTCTAGGGAGAAATCATTTCTCTGAGCAGTCGCTGTGGTTACCAAGGGAACGGAGCTCGGGGCTGCAAGGGGGGGAAGGGAAGGGCATAGCGCCGAGGCTTGGTCCTCCAAGGGCGTAGCATAGGCGGGGTTTGCTGCCGGGACAGGAGGAGGGAGCAGTTCCGGGGGATTCCAAAGGGGAGCGTGGGCAGGTTGCATGGGGATGGTGGCAGCTGAGTCAGCGGCTCCCGGCAGAGACAAAGGAGCGGCCGCAGCGCCCAGCGCAGCCAGCTCAGGCAGGGCAGCAGGGGATCGGGCAGTGGGGGAAGCGATTGGAGATAGGACGGCTGGGACTGACGGGACCCCCGGCACGGTCGGGGCCGCAGCCCTAGACCACGCGTTAGGAGAGGCCCCCGGCACGGCCCCCAAGGCGGCTGCAGACCAGGCGGCTGGGGCAGACAAATTCACCGGCGGGGCCGGGGATGGGGCATATGAGGGGACCGGCACAGCTGCCGCAGGCTGCGAACCGGCGCTCGGGACGGAAACCGGGGCAGGCGGGGCTGCCGGAGGCTGCGAGCCCGAGCTGGGGGCGGGCGGGGCTGAAGCGGGACCTGGGACAGGGGGCTCGGCCGCGGACGGATAGAGCGGGAAAGGAGGGGGCAAAGCCTGCAAAGGATCCCACTCTATTTTCTTCTTTTCTTCTTGTTCCCTTCCCTTTTCTTTCCCCTTTTTCTTTTCCTGTTTCGTCTCGGGCGTTTCTGATACATTAAAGATTTTTATTCTCCTAAAATCTCCTGTCCAACATGTGGCATATTCTCTTTCTTCAGGATTAAACGGTTCTTTTGAATTTACAAATATATTTAGAGCTTGACAGATCCAGTTCTCAAAAGAGCCATATCTGGGCCAATAAACGTGGTCAGATCTTATTTCCTTCTCTGCCCATTCTATCATGCAAAATTGTATCATCTTTACCTTTTCTCTTTTTCTTGTACAAGGGTTGTTATCCCAGTTAGCTAACATAATGCCAAGAGGGCTATCTTGAGGTATTTCTGTTGGTAATTTTTTACACTTTTTTTTTTTTGTATCCAACGTACTGTTTTTCTGCCCCATTTTTCAAGATTTTATCTATTCGTCCCTCACCTCTGTTTTTCACTTTCTCTTACAACCTAAAGACCACTTCTATCTATGCACACACACACAAATCCCTTCTATCGCACACAAATACAATACACCTCCCTCTAAGGAGATATACCAGCCAACATTACATGTGCTTTATTCTTACTTCATTCCTCCTTCACTTTTACACACTCTTTCACACTCTTAGGACATGAAGCTTGTCGCCAGAGAATCGTGGCTCTGTGTGTCCTCCCCCTATAGCTGGGCCTCTGAGGAGGGCTCAGAATCTGGTCGCCCCAGGTGCCGATCCACTTATGAGGCTAATTTGCGTGTCGCTTACACTTTACTGACCCCCACTCCACACGCCCGGAGAAAAAGGGCTGAATTGCAGGTCACACACACGCTTTTCCACAGTCCCCCCACCCGCCCGGGGAAACTATGGCTGGTTTTGCAGGTCACACACACTTTGCCACAGCCCCCACCCGCCCGGGGAAACTGAGGCCTATTCGCAGGTCACACACACACTTTGCCACAGCCCACACCCGCCCGGGGAAACTATGGCCGGTTTTGTGTGTGACTCACTCTCACACAACAAAACAACAACAAAACAACAACAAGGTACCTTTTACTTTTAAATCACCTATTACCATTTTAGGTGTTACTGGCCAGTCCCGGTGCTCTTGGATATCCCCTCAATCCAGCTGTGTTGTCCAACCCCAGATGCTCTCGGGCACTTTAGCCCTCAGTCTAGCTGTGTTGTTCAACCCCAGATGCTCTTGGTCATAACCTCAATCCGGCAAAACCCTGGGTGCTCTTGGCACAATCCCTCAACCCGGCAGGTTTCAGTCCTGGATGCTCTTGGGCACTTACCCCTCAATCCAGCAGACTTTTAGCTTAACTCTGGGTGCTCTTGGGATATTAATCCCTCAACCCAGCAAAAGTTTTAGTTCTGGATGCTCTTGGGCAATCACCCCTTAATCCAGCAGACTTTTTGCTTCACCCTGGGTGCTCTTGGGATATTAATCCCTCAACCCAGCAAAAGTTTTAGTCCTGGATGCTCCTGGGCAATCACCCCTTAATCCAGCAGACGTTTTGCTTCCTAGGGGTCCCACCCCTTTTCTAAAATTCAGTCCCAGTTTCCCGGGGGGGGGTCTCTCACTCTTCTTATCACTCGCTTCGTCTCTTTACTGGCCGTCTTTCTCGCGAAAGAACGGAAACGCAGCGTCAGAAACTCCGCACTCGCTTAGCAAGTCTGGGATAACCAGCTGCCTCTCATTCACACACATTCATCCCCCCCTTAACCGCCCCTCCAAACCAGTACTTACCTGTCCTTTGTCCTTGGGTCTTTGTCTTCGTGTACACTTTAGTCTTAGGGGCTAACTACCGCGGTTTTAGGGAATCTCTTCCCTTTCTTTGTTTTATTGTCTCCTCTTGTCCATTGATCGTAACCTGCATCTGCCGGTCACAGCAGGAGAACACAGAGCGAGGCTGCCAAACTGGGCAGGGCGCGCCGTCCTCACTCTGATTCCCCTAAGGCACCAGCAGTGAGGTGTTATAACCATCCTCTGCTACCATAATTGTGATAAACGCCAATCACTTGTTTTAAAATTTTTAAAAGTTTAATAGTAAATAAGATGGTTATAAAAATAGAATTAGAGTAAAAAAATTTAACAGTTTTAGAGTTAGGACAATACAAGACAATAAAAACAAAGTTACAGACGTCTGGGTGCCTCTCCCGAGCTACAAGCTCTGAAGAAGGACCCCTGTTAACAAAGAATTATCTCTTAAAAGCAATAGCCTGTTGAATATTCATACAATTCATACATAATACATAAATTCCATTCTAACTAAGAATTGTCTCTGGTTAGTATCACTTTTTTCCTTTAATCTCTATGGCGTCCACCAGGCTGAGAGAAGCAGGAGGAGCTGGTCTCTTCTGATAAGAAAGTAGTAAATTCTTTCTTCTTTGAAAGATTTACATTTTCCTGTGGTTGGTACATAAAAACTACATTTTAACTACAAAACTACATTTATCATACTAACAAAATATTAATACCACATTAACAGTTAGCACAATATAACACATATAGTAAATATCTTGCGTAGAGCCATATAATATGCACTTTTCACAAGAAACATGGGCATACGTTTATCGAGAAATCAAAAGAGTGCTTTTAAACAACTTAAAAACATTTCAACAGGTCTAAAATTTCCTGATAAGCTCTTAATCAAATTTATTTCCTGGCTGTCAGCTGAGATTCCAGACAGTACTCTACAAGATATAAATTCTGTTTCATTTTGGGATGATGTGGGAAAATTAATAATTTCAAAAGTTGAAAATGGGGAAAACAAAATTTCTTTATTTATTCCAATATTCTTACAAGTACGCAAGAAGCTGTTAAAAGCAGAAAACAGCAGACAGCCATACAAAACCTCTCAGCAATTCCCTGATTCCGTACTGGATTCTGCTCGTCAAACCTGTTGGAAATGAACTGGGCAGGAGACTGAGTTAACTCCTTCAATGCCTTTATTTCCAGCTCTTTTTGGTGAGGGAGGGCTCAGGGATGCCTACGCCACCGCTGCTCTGACCAGACACCGCCGAGGAGGAGGTCCTTGTTGACTTTGCCACGCAGCCGCAGAGTCGGGAGCCTCGCCTCACAGGAGTCCATAGGTCTCGATTCAGGCTCCTTGGGTCTAGGGGGTGTCTCTCCGCGAGGGTCTCCGAAGTTATGGCGAGATTCCCGAAAGTGGTTAGAGGATGTCAGAGGGTACCTGAGCTCTTTCCTCACCCAGCGCTGCTTTTTGTTTTTCCGAGGCTTGAGTTGGCTCGTCGTTCTCAGGGGTTGTTGGTGTCTGCCGCACTTCCGTCCTGCCTGATCTCCATAATGGGCGGTGCTAGACGCAGGCGAGGAGGGGGCGAAGCCTCTAGGTCGACAGGCAGGCGGGGAGGAGCTGATAACAAAGTAGCAGGCGAGGAGGGGGCGAAGCCTCTAGGTCGACAGGCAGGCGGGGAGGAGCTGATAACAAAGTAGCAGGCGAGGAGGGGGCGAAGCCTCTAGGTCGACAGGCAGGCGGGGAGGAGCTGATACAAAGTAGCAGGCGAGGCAGCGGTGGCTTAGGCTACTTAGGGAGTAATGGGGCTCAACTTATAATAAGGTAAAGGGGTGCTAGGACTGTCTGGAACTGGGAAGCAATTGTGGAAATACACAGAACTGGGGTCTGGGGTACAGAGAACAGTTAACATCAATACATCGAACTGGTAACTTATACATATAACATCAATACACAGGATCCAAGCAACCAATAATTAACAATAAACAGACTAGACTCATAAAGGTAGCACCTTGGGATCTCTCATTTCTCTCAAAACCCACCCATCATCCTTATACCCTCCTCTCCCACCTGTTTTCTCTCAGCAAGATGCAATTTTTTTTCTTCCTCTCGGGGCTCTGGCCACGTGGATGAGACCCTAGGAGGCTCGCACCACGCGGTCATCCCTGATGGCGGACAGCATTGTATTCCTTCTTCTTCCTACTATCCCTTCTTTCCCCCAATTTCCGTCCCGACCCCATATCTCTCACCCAATCCCCCACCTCACCCTTCTCCCCAGTGCCTCCCCCTCCCTCCCAGCGGCCCCGCGAAAGGGGAGAGGGGAGGGTGCCTTACAACCACTACTCCCAGCGCGGATGCGGGGATAGATAATGAAAGGCGGCTGCCAGCCCGCAGCAGCGGAAAGGGGGGTGGTCCCCCGCAGCAAGGGCTAAAGAGTAGCCTAACCTGGGCCCCAGGGGAGGAGGGAAGAGCTGCCTGTTGCTGGATCCCAGGAAGGGGGTGGGACAACACCCTCTGGCTGCCTGGGCAATGGAGAAGCAGCAGGATTTTTAGCAACTCAGAATAATGATGAAGAGAGCATACCATCTGTGGCTCCTGTAGTATATGTAGACAAAAGACACGTGCGTAGAGAGTATTTGCCTTTTTCATGCCAAGATAAAAAAAAAAAAAAAAAAAAAAAAAAAAAGAGCTGTGTAAAATGCAGAAACAATTTGGGAAATCCAGTGAAATATTTAAGAGCATGATGAAAGCTACCTTCAATTCAAATGAGATGGTACCCAGTGACATTAAAGATTTATTCAGATGCCTATTAACTCCCTCAGAGTATGACCTATAGGAAGGATTATAGAAAAAAGCGTTGAAAACAGTATTGCAGGAAATTCAGCAAACTCCTGATGCTCAGGACAGCGATTACAATGACATCACACATGATCATTTGTGCGGTGAAAGTGATTTATTTAGTGCTGTGCGAATGAGCAAATTCGGTTGTTATCCAAGTCAGTTTTAAATAAGATCTGTAATGCTGCAGAAAAGACTTTTTATCAGATTCCATCACCTGAGATAAAGACCAGTTATGTTAATATTAAACAGTTTCCTTCCGAGAATTTCTTGCAGTTTGTGGACCGTCTGAGAAGTCAAGTAGAAAGACAAGTGCAAGACCCAGAGGTACAGGCAGAATTGATTAAAGAGATGGCTCAGAGGAATGGTAATGGGACCTGTCGTAGAATCATTCTTAGCCTTCCCCTTGACCCATCACCTGGTCTCGCACAGATGATAGAAGCCTGTACCAAGAAAGCAGAACTTTTCAGTGCATCTGAAAGGAATCCGGGACTGACACACCCAAAGCCTGTGGCAGCTGCAGCACCAGGAGCAAGGAGGCAACCGATGTCATCAGACCAGCTGCAGCACATCATCTGCCACCGCTGCAAAAGGCCAGGACACTTCGCCAAGGCCTGCCCAGAAAACCAGAAACATCTACTGATTGGACAGTAATTACAGGGGCCTGCAAAACATTTCACAAGACATGAAAGTTAACCACATAGAACCGAACAGAAGATAAAGTTCAAAGGATGCCACCTTAGAAGTACCTGGGTCTACAAATAGCTGCAAGGACCATTGTTCCGCAGAAATTGGAAATTGAATGTAATCCCAAAACCCTAGCAGATCTCCACTCCTTGTGTGGGTCTTTGAATTGGGTAAGACCTTGGCTAGGCCTCACAAATGAAGATTTAGACCCTCTCTTCAATTTATTAAAGGAGGAGAAAGAGCTGGTTTCTCCCAGGGAACTGATCCCAGAGGCAAAGACAGCAATCGAAAAGGTACAGAAAGCCTTATCAGAGAGGCAGGCTCATCAATGTGAGCCAAACATACCTTTCCAATTCATTGTTCTAGAAAAACTGCCACATTTGCATGGTTTGATTTTTCAATGGATCGAAGGGCAGAGAGATTCACTCTTGATCACAGAGTGGGTCTTCCTCTCTCACCAAAGATCCAAGACCATCACTGAGCCACAAGAGTTGATAGCTCAACTGATTCGGAAGGCAAGGGTGAGATTGTGTGAGCTGGCTGGTTGTGACTTTACATGTATTCACCTTCCGGTCAAACTTTCTAAGGAGGGAAGGAACTCTCCCAAGAGGTTGACCAAAGAGATGTTTGAGCATTTGCTCCAGAGCAATGCCAGTCTCCAGTTATCTCTAGACAGCTACAGAAGACAAATATCAGTCCATGCCCTGTCTCACAAGTTGCTCAATGAGGAATTCCACCTCATTCCTCGAGAGAAAAGGAGTCAGAGACCACTCAAGGCTCTCACAGTGTTCACTGACGCATCCGGGGCTTCCCACAAGTCGGTGATGACTTGGAGAAATCCTCAGACTCAGCGTTAGGAAGCTGATGTGGAGTTTGTGGAGGGATCCCCCCAAGTAGCTGAACTAGCTGCAGTGGTAAGAGCCTTTGAGAAGTTCTCAGAACCAATTAATTTGGTAACAGACTCTGCTTACATGGTGGGGGTAGTGTCCAGAGCGGAGCAGGCTGTGCTCAAAGAAATTGACAATGAACATCTCTTCAGATTGCTTTCAAAGCTAATTTATTTAATTTCTCATCGAGAACATCCGTTCTATGTGATGCATATAAGATCACACACTGATTTGCCAAGTGAAATTGCAGAGAGGAATCGTCAGGCAGATTCCCTTGCTGCACCTGTTAAAAATGCACGTCTCCCTGATATCTTCCAACAAGCAAAGCTGAGTCACCAACAATACCATCAGAATGTGCCAGGCCTGATCCATCAGTTCCAGCTAACACGGAGCCAGGCTGGAGCCATTGTAGCCACCTGTCCCAGCTGCCAGGTCCAGGCGATGCCATCGATGGGTATGGGAGTTAACCCCCGGGGCCTTGGCAGTTGTGAGGTATGGCAGACAGACATCACACACATTCCTAGTTTTAGACACCTCAAATATGTTCATGTAAGCATTGACACATATTCAGGTGCAGTGTATGCCTCTGCCCATGCAGGGGAAAAGACTGAACATGCCAAGAAACACCTAGTGCAAGCTTTTTCAATGTTGGGGATTCCAAAAGAAATCAAAACTAATAACGGCCCAGCGTACACGTCCAAAGGGTTCCTAGAGTTTGTCCAGCAGTGGGGAGTAGAACATAAAACTGGCATCCCTCACTCCCCCACAGGTCAAGCTGTGGTTGAGCGAGCACATCAGACGCTCAAACAGGTCCTGGCTAGACAGAGTAGTACGTCTGTGTAGATGTCTCCACATGAGAAACTCTGCAAAGCCATGTTTACCATCAATTTTCTGAACTGTTCATTTGAAAACATGAGTCCACCAGTGGTACGCCATTTTAACAGTGGCAATCAGTTCAAATTGTCTCAGTGTCCACTGGTCATGATTAGGGATCCAGAAACTTGGGAAACCAAAGATCCCTATGAGCTCGTGACCTAGGGTCGTGGCTATGCCTGCGTGGCCACTCCCTCAAGCCCTCGGTGGATTCCCCAGAAGTGGGTGAAACCTTTTGTCCCTAAAAATCCAGCTCCAGCAAAAGAGGACAAGAGGCAAGTAGCTGTTGCATCCAAAAGAAGACGCCGCCGGATAGAAGAAAAAGACTCTTCCTAGATGTGGACTCCTTCCGGCAGAAACAGAAACTTTTAACATGTTTTAAAAATGTTTGTTTTTCTTTTTAGAGAAAGCCTACCTCACACTCAACCCTGTGATGAACCCCATACAAGTTGTCATCTTATTGTTGCTGAACAGTCTAGCAGCTGCATAGATCATTCTTCAGCTGCATCAAAATGTCTAGGTGACCCTGGCACAGACACTTCCGCAGGAAAACATATGTTTGTCCACTGCATCAACAAAAAATCCTATGTCCACCTGTCTGGTAGGAATTCCATTATGGGCAGGAATTCTGTCTCGGCTTTTAGGAGGGCCATGTACCATAGGGCGGTTGTCTGTATTGACACCCAACCAAACTTTGATTGGTGAATGGACTCACAAAAAACAAATCAGCAAACAAAATTCAAAAGAAAAGTGCTGACCAATTGGATCCAAATTGTAATTCAGAAATTTTTCATTGAGCCAAGTCAAAAAGAGTCGCTGTGTCCCTGTTCCTTCTGTGGGTTGCAGCAGCCAAGGCTCTAAGTGAATTAGGCCATCTAGAGTGCTGGGTAGTCAAACAGGCAAATTTAACATCCACCGCCATCAGCTCTCTCCTAGAAGATGAGGAAATTACCAGACAGACCACGCTCCAGAACCATGCTGCTATAGATTATCTCTTGTTACTTCATAGACATGAATGCCAGGAATTTCAAAGACTGTGTTGCCTAAACGTGACCTCGAAGGCTCCAAACATCCATGCTGCCCTTCGAAGCATGAACAGCGTGATCAGACAAGTGAAGCAAGAATCTGAAGACTGGATCAAAAAAGTAGCGACTTACAGGGTAGTGGACTTCTATAGTTAAAACAAATTTGTTATATCTTGTTATTCTTTTCCTTGTAACAATAGCGTTCGGGATCCTACGCTGTTTAATCTTCAAGGTTATCAATAGTCTCATATCTTCTACCTCAGAAGATGAGAAATTAGAATAGGCCAGACAGGAATTAAAAAGATTCAATGAACAAATTTAGGCTGAAAGAAAAAGGGGGGATTGTAACGGGTTAATGCTTTGTTCATTGAACTTGCAAACACAGGATGACTCATGACTTTTAAGAGAACCTTTAAACTTGCAAACACAGGATGACTCATGACTTTTAAAACTTGCAAACACAGGATGACTCAGGACTTTTTAGACACATGTGCTATTGCTTAACAAGGCTTTTGAGTTCCAGGAGAAGGAACTGTAACTGTTTTCAGAAGATAGAAGACGGTCTCCTAGCAACAAGATAAACCGACCGATAACAGAAGAAAAGAACTGTATAAAACAGAACTGAAAAACCGTAACCGCGCGGCAGTTGGCGGGGTGCAGACCCCCTGTCGCCCAGCGCTGTATTTGCTTATGCCCCGCTTGCTGTAATAAATAAAATTCTAATTGGGACTAAATCTTGAGTCGTGCAATTTATAACAGTCTGACCTTGGCCTTGCAGCTCATGCCACCAGTTCATTGCCAATACGAAATTATCAATAAGCCTACCTATGATATATCAAATAACTGGAAAAAAATTGTGATGTCCGAAGCCATGCACGTTATCCCACGTTTAGCTAGAATAATTCTGAACCTGAATTTTATTTAATTTGTCAGAAACTAAACTCAATCCCATTGAGAAAAGATTTCCCAAGTGTATCAGTACACACTTAGTGAAGTAGTTCAAGGTCAAATCTCTGCCTTAACAAATGCAAAATTATTTATTTATTAAATATGTTAATGTTTAAAACAAATCAACAATTTGGAGTCTCCACACAGATTAAACTTATTTTTGTAAACAGAAGTAATTTTCTTGTATTAAAAACAGCCTAACAGCACCATCTTCTGACAAACTCCAATTTCTGCACTAACCTTGAAAGGCATTTTTAATCCTTTGCGTGCATATTTTGGTTTCTGTCACAAATAAAATGGAGGCTCTAGGGGGACTAAATGGAAGTGTAATCCCATGTACCCTAGCAGAAGACTTTGGCTGAGAGTCTGAGTCGCCTCTTACTGTACAATTTCTTCTTTTCACTCAAAACAGTGAGTTCATTTCATTCAACTGCAATTTTACCTCAAACTGTTATTGAAATGTTGGCTGCAAAAACATTTTAAAGGTGTGTTCCTGTCAAATATTTGTAGAGTTAATTTATATGTAATTTGAACAGCTGACAATTCTTCCAACCTCAGATATCCTGTTACATTATTATGAGAGCAGTAATATTATATACATCCCATTTTCTTACCCAGTGTTGCTGCATTCATGCAACCAAAATTACTGCCTATTTTACAGTGAAGAGCACAAAATAAATGAATATTGATGATTTTGATACATCTGTGATCCATTTAGGGCAATGGGGCTGTTAGGTCACTGTATTTTGTCAGTAGTGCTTTTGCTCATGGTTGTGTTTTGTTCTCTTTGAGCTCCTGCACTTGGTCACTTCCCATGAAGTCACAGATCACCCCACAGGGCAAAGCTGAGGTGGCTGCACTTTCCCAGACACCAAAACTACCCTCCTGATCATCCTCCTTGACATGGTTCATGGTTCTTATCTCTGGCTCTCAGAGCTGATGACTTTCTTGTACACATGTCTCCCTATAAATTGGAGCTCACTGCCTGCTCCTACATGGGTTTGTTCCTCACAGGAAACACCATGAAGATAAATGGACTTCTGACTGCTTACTTATTTCACTTTGGGATTGATACACCACCTGTTTTCTTTATTCAACCCCCCAAAATGACAACCAACCTTTCTGGATATCTCTTGTTATCAGGTTTGGTTCACCTTGAACTCAGTTCCAGTCTTTTTTCTTACAACTCCACTGTCGTTTGGGCTCAACCTTTCATTCAGGTCTCATATTTCCCAGTCAAAATCCATTCACAATGTGCAATCTGGATAATAATTTATGCATATGGTTACAGATGTTCATATTTTATAAGTTAAATTTTAATTGCAGTGAGCAGGGGTATTCTATGGAAGGTGCTTTATACATGTTAAAAGATAAGGAATTTAGACTCTGGAAAGTTTGTTTACCTGCTTTGTTAAACAAGGGTTTTTTTTTCATTTGACACGGAAAGCTCCTGGAATATAAATGTCATCTAGAAATATTAGATACATTTTTTGCTGGTGTAATAGATGTAATAGATCCATTCTTCTTTAAAAAGTGATAATAAATACAGTCCTGAAACAATTTATGGAACAGCAACTTTGCCTCTCAAGGGAACCAGCTCTATTTCATATCATTCCAAGTCATTTGTGAACGTACACATTTACATTAGAAACCTGCAAAGGATCTTTTTAGGTAATCACTGTTTTCATATGTATTCATGAGTTTTCAGCCAGATAACTAATCCCTGTACTCCTGAATTACATATTCACACGTTTAAATGTTAGTTGTATCACCACTGCCTTAATGAGGAAATATATGCTCTACACAGCTGTAGTGCCTAGAAGCTTGTAGCAAGAATAACTAAAAATATTTGAAGTCTGTCATCATGGAATGAGTGTGTTAATTAGAGATTGAATGAGAGAAAAAGTAAAATTTTCAGTCCTAAATTAAGAATTGAGGAACAGAATACTACACTGCATTTCCAGACTCAAAGGTAAGGAACTTTGTTTAAGGAAAGTGTAAATGGAAATTTGTCATTATTATTTTGGTGACTGTACTCCAACATTATCAGATCTCTGAGGTTTGATGTGCTAGAGCAAGGCTTAGATACATAAACCCTTAGAGATCTAAAAAATATAGCAGTAAAACCCTCATATTTTAGTTCTGAAATGAAAGTTTAGGAATATTTTCAAATCATTGCACTGCAACTAGAAGACAGTAATGCTTTGCTGTTGCAGCTGTACACTTCGGAAAAGTATTGATTTATTGTATTGATTTTACTTCCAGAAAAAAATGTGTAGTTGTGGAAGAAAGCAGAGTGACATTCGTAAGTGCACTCCCTTTTCATATACATCTACCAAGGGAGGAGAGCTTTGGTTATAGAAGTCAATTCATTTCCAGCTATCTGTCATTCAGCTTACAAATAATTCTGCTACATTTTGAGCAGTCAGAAGTTAGGTAGCATGTTACATTTGATTTTAAAAGGGTATTAAGAACAAAATATTGATGGCCATTTAAATACCTCTGTAGATTTTTTTTCCTTGCATGCGGTACAAAAATCTATTATTTTGAGAAATATTTACTAAAATTGGCCTAAGTGTCAGAATGCATGATAGTTATCCTTGAATGAACTCAAATTAAAAAGTCTGAGAGTATGAGAGTAGTCCTGGGCAGAAGGACCTGGGGTGTCCATTGTTGAGGAGCTCACTGTGACCCAGCAGTGAGGTCTCAGCTCACACAGGGCAGCCTCCAGCTCCCAGGGTTCCAACACATAAAGGATGTGGAGGTGCTGGAGCAAGTCCAGAGCAGGGGGCACAAGGATGCCCCGAGGGCTGGAGCCCATCTTCTGTGGAGCCAGGCTGGGAGAGCTGTCTGGAGAAGAGAAGGCTCCAGGGAAAGCTCAGATATTAACAAGGAATCCTTCCCTGGGAGGGTGGGGAGGCCGTGGCACAGGGTGCCCGGAGAAGCTGTGTCTGCCCCTGGATCCCTGGAAGTGTCCAAAGTCAGGTTGGATGGGGCTTGTAACACCCTGGGATAGTGGCATGTATCCCTGCCCATGGCCTTGGTCTGCCATGGTCTTGGAAATTTTTAGAGTAACAGCTCAGGTAAAACAAGCTAGAAGTAAATAAGACTAGGTTAGATGATGTTACACCATAATAATGAATTTCATTCTTCTAGGCATTTCTTTTATGTTAAACCACTTTATTTGCTTTCTTTTTATTTCCCCTTGTTACTTTCTCATCTGTTTATACTTGTATGAAATGCGAGTAAAACAAAACACACAAATCAATAGGCCTAATTATAAGAGACAAGAATAGGTTGTACTTATTTCCACGGATGGAGCCTGAGACTCACAGTTTGACATGTTTTCTGATTATTTATCTGTTCACACCTTCTAAAAAAAGTAGAATCTCCCCTGAGACATTTAAAGCAAAAAGAAAAAAAAAAAAATCTAATAAATTATGTGTTTCTGAGCTTCTTTGCAATGATTACAAATATAGTGTAAATTAAACTGCGTGAGAAAAAGAAACCAAACAAAACTCAAACTTGTTTTGTTACTGGAAACAAAAATAATTCCTGTTCTTTGCATTTAGATTTAAGGAACAGAAAAAAAGAGAAAAAAGTATATGTCAAAGAGAAAAAAAAGCATTGTTGTAATGGTTTTAGTTAAAACTGGGAATAAACACTAGTTAATGAAGTGGTTTCACATTTGCCAAATTCTGTTTGCTAAATTTAGTGTAGCGGTCTTAGTGTTTACTCTTATTTTTCCTTTGTGGGAGAGGATCAATCAAGAGAAGCAAAGCAGGCTCAAGCTTAAAAATAAGCAAATAGTTTTATTAACATACACTAAAAGAATGGAAAAAAAAAAAGTTGAAAAAGAAATGAAACTTCAAGACACTCCCTCCACCCAAAAACTGTTAGCTTTCCTACAAAACAACATAGAGAGACACAACCTGTGATTTTCAGTCAGTTTCACCATTTAAACATAATCTTTCATCACTTTGGGAGAGGAGTCTCTCTAGAGTTCTATGGAGACGTTCACTACAAGACAAAAATAGTCTGGTGGCTCCCAATGTCACAAATCTGCAACTACCTGAAGTTTTTTGCAGCTTGTGCAGCCCCACCCATTAGCAGCCTTTCCCCTGGCTACTCATGGGCTTCTTAGTGTATCTGGGGTACTGTTTAAGAATGCTTCTTCTACTATAAAACAAGGATTCTCTTCTTCTATCTCTAAAATCGTCTCTATCTCAAAAGAAATAGAGACCTCCTTTTACCCCAGGAGCCAAGGGCTTCAAATCACTTTCTCTCTAAAATCATCTTTGTCTCAAAGGCTGAGACCTCCTTCTACCCCAGGAGTAAGGGACTTTAAGATTCCCACTCTAAATCTCAATTATATCGATCCCCAACTTTGACTAGGACCAGAATTCCCCCAAACAACATTAAGATATTACAAGAAACAATTAATTTCTCCATAGTTTACCCCAGAGAAGTCTGGTTAAAAATGTCCACTTCCTCAATCCCTCCTTCCAATAATCTTTATCAGTTCTTTCACTCTTGCTCCACTGACTTCATGCTTTGTCTTTTCTACGTCTAATCTGTCTCTTTCTTCTCTCTCTCAAGGAAGGGTTAGGCTTTAAAAGCTTCATGTTGTCAAGAAGGGGTTAAATCTGCCCAGGCCTGCAGTGGCCATGTGATTTTCTGCAGGGCAGCAGTCTCTCCCCCGATGCATCCCAGATCGACCGGGTTTCTCCTCCTTCACTCTTTTCCTCTCCGCCTGGGAATCACCGGAGGAGGTGGGGGAGCTCTGCCCACCCCTCGGTGACAATCAGGGTGGCCTCGGCCCAACTGGGCCCATAGTTGTTATCAGGGGCCCAGCAGAGATCCCTTCCTGCTCCGGGGCTCGGGAGAGGTTTTAAAAAGTAGTTGATGTTAAGCTGCAACCTCTCCTCCCCTGATGGGAGCTGATGGAGCCCGGCTAGGCCTCGGGGCCAGCTTCCCCCCCAAAGGGAGGGGGAGCGGCAGGCCTGACTCGATGTTACCTGTTCAGCTGGCCAGGAGAAAAAGGGCTGACTTGAACAAAATCAGGATTTATATGGGTACTTCTCAAAGTCGCATTCAACGTTCTCAGTGGTCAAAGCAGATGCCAATATCCCAAACTAGCCTCTGATAGGTCCCTGTCCTTTCCAAAACAATTCCAAGGTCCTGACAGGGCAACACTCCACATTCTTCCCTAACTAAAAAACAAACTGTGCCAGCCCATGAGAGCTGATGTTTAAAGTAATTAAATATAATAATCCCAACCTGTCACTTCTCTTTATTCTTCATAATAGTATTCTTTCTTTCAGAAGAATACTGCAGTTATACTGACTGTGGATCCAGTAGCCTGCAGGATTGGTGTTCTTTGGAGGCAATTTTTTTTTATGTGACTTAGGAAAATGAAAAAAATATATACAGCAGAATTCTAGACAGGTACACAATGTTGGATGTGGTGGGATCCAAATCTGGGGGGCGCATATTCCTACCTGCTCTTCTGAAAATCTGTTTTTTTCACTTATGATACTGTCCTAGGGTGACTGTGTATCCCCCAATTGTCTATTGGGTGCAAAGGGGAGGGGAAGCATGGTTTGTTTTTCCCCAGGAAAACTCTGCTCCTCAGAGTGACTTTGAAGCGGGGGAGTTGGAACACTGCAAGACAAAAGAACCTCTGTTGTTTTTTTCCCAGGGAGTTAGTTAGTTAGTTTAGTGCTAGCGTAGTTAGACGCTGTAGAATAGCTGTAGAATAGCTGAAGCGCTTTTTTTTTCCCTTTTTTTTTTTCCTTTTTTTCCTTTTTTGCCCTCTCCTCAGAACTGTTCCAATCTCTCTGGACTAAGGACCTGGGGGAAGCACCGGGGGCCTCCACAGGGGACCCACCCCACCAAGACCAGCCCTGCACATCTCCTTTTCTCCCAGCACCAGCGGAGAAGGAGCAATGGAACAGAGTGACTATCTTCAAGAGGAGACCTTCTCTTTTTAAGTTTGTTATCCCTCCATAAGCAGCATGAAGCTCTTGTCATCGGGTATTGTGCTGGGAGTGCTTTGCCTGTTTAATAAACAGGTTTTTTCCACTTCTCTCTGAGGAAGTCCTTTCCCGAACCGGTTGGGGGAGGGGAGGGGGCCCCGTGGGAGGGTTTCTCCCAAAATCTGCCTGAAACCAGAACAGATACGTTGTGGGAATTATGCAGTCTCTGGAACATCTGGGTTGGCTCTGGAAAAGAGCAGGATGCTTTGCACAACCAGACAGGTGACAACAAAACTGAATCACACCTGGAAGGACTTGTGGGGAGGTGGGAAATTGTTCTTTCAGCTTCTGTTGTCACCTTACCTTCGGAACTGGGTATCTCTCCTAGATCACATGGCTGTAGAATTCCCAGCTAAAATAAATGAAGATAAATTTCAGGCCTGAAGTTATTTTCCACAAAGAAAAACAGAACACTTAAATGAGGTGTCTTTCCCTTTCCCTTTCCCTTTCCCTTTCCCTTTCCCTTTCCCTTTCCCTTTCCCTTTCCCTTTTCCTTTCCTTTCCTTTCCTTTCCTTTCCTTTCCTTTCCTTTCCTTTCCTTTCCTTTCCTTTCCTTTCCTTTCCTTTCCTTTCCTTTCCTTTCCTTTCCTTTCCTTTCCTTTCCTTTCCTTTCCTTTCCTTTCCTTTCCTTTCCTTTCCTTTCCTTTCCTTTCCTTTCCTTTCCTTTTTCTTCATGGTGTTTCTTTCCACATAATGGAGCAAATTTGCTTTTCTCCCTAAATGTAATGTCTAAGACAGATCTTGTAGGCCAGTAGTTAATATACAAAATATCAGTTTCCTGGTTTTGTGCCATAGAAAATTAAGTAATTGATAGTATGTTTATAGAGAAAAGTTATAATACATTGCTATTCAAGTGAAAAAAAGGAGGCTCAATTGGGAGGATGAGTGCCTTGGCCAGCAGAGGAAAATAGTTCTGATTAAAGATGTGTCAACCAGGCTCTCCTGTTCTACATCGGGCTGTGATAAAATCAAAGCTGGGAAGGATTCAGGAGTCAAATTTGGTGCTGGCCCCAAGGTGGGTCTACCATAAAGATGGAGAGATCTCTCATTATGGGAGGTGAGTGGAGCTGGCCTAATTTCTTTCCAGCTGATGGAAAGGTCATAGAGATGTTCTGATCCAAAGGGTTTTATTCATGCTTGCACATGGAATGCAAGAGCTTTTCAGAAATAACTACAAATTATAATTACAGATACTTATTTCTCTATATTTTTCCTTGCAAGAAAAGGCGAATAATCTTGTGTTCCTCTTTCCCTTTTCTTCTGCTTTGCTATTGTGTTTTCTTTCAGGTTATTAATGTTCGTTTGTGCTTATGTGTGTTTTATAAAAACACAGTGAGCTTCTGTGAATTAAAAACTGATGCAATAGCAAAGAAAACACTATTTATGGTAAATCTCTGTAGAACCTACTCATGAATTAAGGTACTTTTTCTTCATGTGAAAATTGAGTCAGATCACAAAGAAGCATTAAAGCATGCATACAAAATTTCCCACATTTAGTTGGATTTGGACAATTTAAGTTTGCATCAGCTTGATCCTTTGTATTCATGGAGACTTTTTGGACACTCAGGTGCCTTTGGGCTGATGAAAAGTTGTTTGCACTAGGCAAATTTGGTGTTGTCCAGCACTTGGCTGAATTAATATCTTTAAACAAAACTTCGAGCCTTCTCTGGTACGCTCAGGGTTATTAGATGTACAGGACTGCATTATATCACAAGTGTGATAAAAATACAGTATTGACTTAGTGTTTCATACAGCTTTATAGTCTTATAAAATGGTATTGATTCATCTTCCATTTCAAAGGTCAGCATAAAGTTTACAAAGAGAAGTGTAAGAGGAAACATTAGGCAGTAGAAGCCCATTAAAGTATTAAAATGTGACCTGCTCTTGCAGGAGCTTTCAACAATTCTTTTATTTTCATCAACAGTCCCAAGCTGCACACACAGGATCTAAGATTTGACTAATAAAAATTAGCATAATGTTGGACTGATTAGGCTGCTTTGCACTGTAATCATTCTCTCCCTGGAGCAGCTCAACCTGCATTAGTGGCCCTTTCTTCCAAGGCATGCAGCGATTTTATAATGCAATAAATCCATTGCAAACTTGGGAGTGGAAAACTTCTAATTGTGTTTCCTTTTGTAGTCTCGTGCCTGGTGATAAGGCACTTTGCAGAGGCATGACACAGCCCCCAGGGTCCTAGAGTCCTACGCGGTTGCCGCTGGTCAGTGTAAAAAGGAGTGAAGTGGGCTTCACATGCAGTCCGAGATTCCTTTATTAATGTCACATAACTCGAATACAGTGAAGAGGTGAAGACAGGGGACAAACCTGGACCATAGGTTTTAAGGGACAGAAGCAGGATGGAGTTTGGGGGTCAAGGGGCCAATAGGGAAAAGACCAAGGAGGGACACAAGGGAAAGTTTACAAAACATAAACCCAATGGGAAGGCTAATGTGATGAGATTTATATAAGCAGACCAATGGAGCCTCGAGGAATAGGGGATTCCCCAAGGGGCAGTTCAGACAGGGGCTGGAACCAGGAAGGATTGACAGGGAATATTTGGGAATAGGGGTAGGTATCAGAGAAGACAGACAACCCAGGCTAAGCTACCACCCTGGGGGGTAAAAGGAGTAAACCATAGGGTATGTCCTAGGTTACAATGTAAGATGTGCCCAGAGTATGTATTCTATCACCATCTACATGAAATGTTGAAACTAGGTTGGGCAGTGTTTCCCTTGCCCCCTCCCTCCAGACTATCTTCTGTTAACGGCCCATCAGTGCCCTGCTGCATGACTCATAGGTAACTCCCTCCGGGAGCTATCTCTGTTTAATGGGCAATCAAGGACCCATTGCAAGGCTCATAGAATGATATCAGCCCATTGTGAGATGCTCTGCCCAGGGGGAGAAGCCAAGCATTCCCACCTGGATATAATCTGGGCTTTGAGACAGCACAGGCAGCCTTACCCACTGGATTCCCAGAGGACAAGAGCTACCAGACCTTTCCACGGGAACACTGCTTCAACAAGACCACTTCATCTGGACTGCTACCACCACAGTTTCAGGTTGTATTCTGACTCTGTCAGTGATCTTTTGTACTATTGCATGTGTTTTGTTTTGGTTTATTTTACCTTTTTTTTTCTCTCCTATTAAATTGTTTTTCTGACTTGGAGTCTCTCGCTGGTTTTGCCTTCAAGCCAGCTGTAGTGGTTTCACGTTCACTAAATTTTGGTCTTGGTACTTACTCTTTTTGTGAGAGAGAGACAAGGAGAAAAACAAAGCAGGCTCAACCTTAAAATTAATAAATATGTTTATTAACATATACTAAAAGAATAGAAAAACAGAAAGTTGGAAAAAAACGAAAATGGAATGAAACTTTAAAAAACACTTTTCCCTCTCCTTACAAACTGTTCACTTTCTTACAAAACAACATAAAGAGACAAAACTTGTAATTTTCAGTCAGTTTCACTATCTGATAATAGTCTTTCATCAATTCATTAGGGGTAGAGTATCCTTTCAAGTCATGGATCCCACTGACAACTTAGAACAGTTCTCTTGTGGGTTTTAAACTGTCACAAAAACAACCGCCCAGAGAAACCTGCCTTTGTGACCCTCCCAGGAGCAGGTCCCCAAGCTGCTTATGGGTCATAGGTCTTAGACTTTTGCATACTGGGGTGTCACCTTTTAAAGATGAATAACTCCAAAGCAAAGGATTCTTCACTTTAAAGTACAGAGATATCTTCTCACTTCTTCACTGGCGCAGGGGGCTTCTCATCTTTATCTCTGTTTAAGCATCTTATAGGATATTACTTAGTTCATCACAAACACTTTTGCTTAAATCTACACACAAATTAAAAGAATCATCTCCCCAAATGCATATCTTTCCCATGATTTAAAGGAATGACCTAAATATAGAGTTCATTTCCATGGCTCAAGTAAGAATAGAACAACCAACTCTTCAACCCTCTGTCTCAATAGTTTTTTCACTGTTGCTTTACTGACTTCATCCTGCTGTTCTTTATGTTCACTCTGTCCTTTCTTACTCTCTCAGAGAAGGGCTGAGCTCTGGAAGCTTCATGCTGCTAAGAAAGAGTTAAATCTGCTTGGAGTCTTTGTTTCTCCCTCTGTGGCTCGTGGTGTTAGATGTTCAAGGCCGAGCTGATGAGGGAGGAAGAACTCATGCAGAAACATTAGAGATCGGAGCTCCCGGGCAGTCCAGAATCACAAAAAACAGGCAGGATCATAAATGCCTTCTCAGCTCACCCCTCAGTGTAAATCGGGGTGGCTTCAACCCGAATGGTGCCCATAGCTCTTATGAGGACCCAGCAGAGATCTCTCCCTGCTCTAAAGAAGTCTGAAGAAAGTAGCTGTTAAAAACCAGCAACTTCTCCTTCCCATCCCCCTTCACCCAGGAGTCGATGGAATCCGGCCAGGCCTCAGGCCAGCTCCCCCCCCAAAAGGGGGGAGCAGCAGGCCCAGCTCGATGTTACCTGTCTGTCTCTGGCCAAAGAAAGAAGAAAAAGTACCCACCTACAGGAAATCAAGGGGTTTTATATGGTACTTCCCAAAGTTGCAGCCAACAATTTCAGTGGTCAGAATAGATGTCAATATTCTAACTAACTCTCTGATAGGTCTCTGTCTCTTCCAAAGCAATTCCCAGGTCCTGACCTGGGGTATTATTTTACATTCTTTTATAACTAAAAAACCAAACTGTACTAACCCATGACACCAGCACAGGGTATTAAAACACAAAATTACACACAGCAGCATCTCCCCCTTCCTGTTAAGATAAGAGAGGGAGAGTTCAGGGAAATACATGAGAAGAGTATAACTGAGACAGGATTACATATAAAGGTTACACTAGATTACAGAGGGTTTTTCAGAAAGATAATTTTAAATAGTCAATATAAGCCTGAATTTTAACTAAGCTTAGAAGAATTATAATTTTAAAAGTCTCTTTGGGCAGTTCCTTTTCCTTACTTTCTGTGGTCTCTTTTTTCTTTTCTTCTATTTAACTGGATACTGAAGAACACCTCATTGGGACCTCTTGATCAAAAGATGCAGCACATACAGCAGTTGTGGGTTAATAATACTTTGACTTAGGTTGTTGCCTTGTTTAGCTTTGCTGCCTTTCTTTCTGTAACACAAAACTCAGTTTAGAGGTTAAATGTGGCCGTGCTCCTTCTGCACCGGGCAGACGCTGGCCTCTGGCTGGCTCAGATCTGCACAGCGACCAGGACGCTTTCAGTCCGGATATGCAAGCAGGTTATCTTTACCTGCGGGCTCGGCTTCTCAGCAGCAGCTGGACCAAGTAGTGTTGTGACAGCAGCGGCAGTAAGAAAAGGATGGCTCTCGGCTAGGCAGGTTAGAAGATGTTTATTCAGTCCAAACCGCAGGCCAGAGAGAGTTTGAAATTCCCTCTCCCATCTTATAAGCAGGGGAGGGATCAGGGGAGGTTACAACAAGATAATGAATCAGGGGATTCAGGGGGCAACAAGGAGTGTCCACCTCCAAACCTCTGACCACTCACACCCAGAAGAAAGGAATTCCCCCTGGGCGACCTATCACTCGACACCCTCCCTGGGGATTTCCCAATCTTGGGGAGGGGTCCCGAAGTGATAGACAGGGTGCCCCAGAGCAGGGGGGGAGAGGGGATGGACACGGATAGGTGGGGGGTGGGATGATTGACATACAACACCTTGTTATACAGAAAACTCAAAAGGGGATGGACTGTTACAGAACTGGGGATACAGTGAACTGAACCATAACATAAAACTTCTTATAAAAACCTAATAAAACAATTCTCGCTCCGCCACAGTTAAATTACTTTGAGACTTACATGAAATATGATCTGGGTGAATACCACATGCAAGAAATTTGTATTGACACATTTAAGGGATAAAAGGCACAAACAAGCAAGCTAAAATGTAAAACAAACTTGAAATCATAAAATATAAGGGATAAGGGAGAGGTATTTCCTTGTCATATCATCAATGCAAAAGCTGTTAAACTGAAGAGAAGTTAAAGTAGTTTCTTTTTGTATGAACTTGATTTGAAGACTTAAAGGAAATTTGTCACCAGCAATAAATCTTTAATTAACAAGGTAAATGAATGCTAAGGCAATAGCTTATATATTAAATCACCAAATTCACTGTGTTAAAATAAAAGGAATTAGGTAGAAGCTCATTTCTTAGTAGCTATGTTATTTGAATTACCAAAACTTGATAGGGAACCAAAACAAATAATTGTTGCTGAAGTTTTTTCTTTTCTAATGTTAACTTTATTTTTCTCTGAGTAGTCACAACTATCTTATTAATGATTGAACAGGAAATACTTTAATTCTAAAGCAAATGATTTCCAGAAAGACCTTAAAGGTGTGATGAAAAATAGAATGAGAAATATGGATTAATGGAAAACTTTTAGGGGAACAAATAAAAGAATACTAGCAAGTGATAAAAGGATCCTCAGGACTACCCTTATAAACAGCAAAATATTATCAACATTTTAACAATAACCTTAAAACCATAAACATAACTTGTAACAACAAACAGTTTTAAAAGCAAAGTCTTTCTTCTGAACTAGCTCTCCTGAATCAGGGCAACTCTGCAGGTCTGGCAGTCTTGTTCCACTTGGATCTCTATCTTCTCTTTTTATGCTCATCCGCCACTTGAAAATCTTTGCTGGAACTTTTACACTTGATGACTGTGACTCAAACAGCTCTGCCTCCCTGCAGTCACACATCTCCCCTGGTGGTAGTTTATTCTTTGTCTTTTCTTGCAGTCTCTCTCTATAACACAAAGCTTATAAACTAGATTATTTCTTGCACAAATTAAGATTCTTCATATATGTTCCAAAATTCACCTTAACCAAAATTAAACACAATGTCTAAATACCACGAATAATGTCCTTCTGCGGGGCCCCTTGCAAAAGGATATTAGCCAAAGCATAAAAGAACATGTTACAAAATGTACTTCTTACTTGTTGGAGTCCAGGGCATTCCTTTGGCTGCCCTGGAGGGTCAGAGACCTGGACAGGGGGGTCTGGGACCCTGGCCCAGAGCCCAGAGAGACACTGTCTTTGATCTCAGTCCATGGGAAAGGCTTCCTGCACTGTGGGAAGGATTGCAAGCCAGAAGAGTGTGAAGGATAGTAGTTTAGCTTATCACAGGGTGAGAAAACAGTAGGTTTGGGTTTTTAGTATTGAAGTGAATGGGGGCAAGATGGAGGATTTGGGGCGTTGTCTCCTGCTTCTTCTTTCTTCTTCCCTCACTCCATTTTCTGCAGTGATGGTGGCACAAAGTAGTTTAAAGAGATTGGGTCAAAGTAGGGATGACCTTTTTAGTATAAGTGATAGGTATTGGCAAATAATGATAAATAAAGAATACGTAGCAATTAGTATAAAAAGATAGCGACAGCCCAGTGCGAGGAGGAGTTGAGGAGTCACCAGATGCCCAAGCAGCTGCACAGACCTTTGCTGGGCACTGAGAAATTTGTAAGATAAGAAACAATAAACGAAGCATGCAACCTTGAAAAATCAGAACCTGAAGACTCCGTCTCTTTCTTGCGTTTGGCTCAGAGTTTTGCAAAGGGCAAAAAGACTCTAAAACCACCTGAATACCGGAGAAAAGACCCGAGATTACTAAATAAGAAAATTTTACTTAAAATAAGATATATTAAAAGACTACTGTAAGCATTCTGCTTTAAATCAATAAAATTCTAATAAATTAACACTTTATAAAATAAACTTGCTTAACTTAGAATAAATTGCACAAAAGGAAAAAAACTAATGAAAGGTTGAAACCCACTCAGATAACTTGCTGAACTACTTGGGCACCTGGCTTTGCATTACACCTGTGATGGTTCTTTTTCTTTTGCCACTGTTATTAAAAGGTCCCCTGCTGTCACCGATGACCGATGACCGAGGTGACAGAGAACTTCTAATGAATGTCTGCCCAGTAAAAGCTATATTTTGTCCGGAGCTTGGGACACAGACTAAACAATTGCATTGATTTGGGCTGGGGGTAGGGATGTTACATGGCCTGTGTTCATCACAAGTTATCAGGTGTCTCAAAGAAAAGGTAAACAAGGACGGGGTGCGGGGTGCAGATGTCACTGTTGTGGGGTGTTGCACAAAGCAGCAGTGTCTGCAAGGAGACCTCCAATTAAGTCCCCCCCGGGAGAGGAGAGACTTACTACCAAACAGCCACTGCCTCCTGAGGCGGAGCTGTTGGAATCAGAGGTGGGAAAAAGGACAGGATGAGAGGGAAAAGCGCGGGAAAACAAGCTCCAAAAGGCTCCGGCCATAGCCATTTTGGAGTGCTGACGCACAACCGTTAACTCTCCCGGAGCCCTCATGGCTGGCCAGCGGGGGCCGGGGTGACATAGCCAATGTCTTCCCAGGTGGGGGACTGGGAAGGGTTTGGGGGCATCTGAGGGAAGGAGGGTATGGAAGGCCCCATAGGGGTCAATAAAATAACTACGGGAGGAGAGACCAAACTCTGCAACTCTTGACAGGGTGCATGTGAAAAACGCCAATCAGTTGTTTTAAAATTTTAAAAGTTTAATAGTAATAAAGTGGGTATAAAAATAGAATTAGAGTAATAAAAAGTTGAACAATTAGGGTTAGAACAATACGAGCCAATAAAAAAAAAGTAACAGACGTCTGGATGCCTTTCCGGGCAAAAAGCTCCGAAAAAGGACCCGCGTTGTGAAAAACGCCAATCACTTGTTTTTAAAATTTTGAAAGTTTAATAGTAAATAAGATGGTTCTAAAAATAGAAATAGAGAAAAAAAATTGAACAATTAGAGCTAGGACAATATGAGACAATAAAAACAAAGTTACAGATGTCTGGGTGCCTCCCTGAGCAAAAAAGCTCCAAAGAAGGACCCTCATTAACAACGGATTATCTCTTAAAAGCAATAGCCTGTTGAATATTCATACATTTCATACATGATGCATAAATTCCATTCAAACAAAGAATTATCTCTGGTTAGTATCACTTTTTTTCCTTTAATCTCTATGGCATCTTCAGGGCTGAGGAAGGCAGGAGAAGTTGGTCTCTTCTGATAAGGAAGTAGTAAATTCTTTTTTTCTCTGAAAGATTTACGTTTTCTTGTGGTTGGTATATAAAAACTACATTTTAACTACAAAACTACATTTACCATACTATCAAACTATTAATACAACATTAACAATCAATACAACATAATTCATATAGTAAATATCTTGCGTAGAGCCATATAATATGCACTTTTCACACCCGTTAACAAAGGATTATCTCTTAAAAGCAATAGCCTGTTGAATATTCATACATTTCATACATGATGCATAAATTCCATTCAAACAAAGAATTCTCTCTGGTCAGTGTCACTTTTTTCCTATGGCGTCTTCAGGGCTGAGCGAGGCAGGAGAAGTTGGTCTCTTCTGATAAGGAAGTAGTAAATTCTTTTTTCTCTGAAAGATTTACGTTTTCCTGTAGCTGCTACCTCTTTCCTAGTATCCCCCTTCCTCTCTTAAAAAAATACATAATTTCCATTTTAACTTCAAAAACTACATTTTAACTACAAAACTGCATTTACCATACTATCAAAATATTAATACAGCATTACTAATCAATACAACATAATATATATAGTAATTATCTTGTGTAGAGCCATATAATATGCAGTTTTCACAGTGCAGATGGGGTTTCTGATGGAGCTACGGCAGCAGCCACCCGGGTGCGTTGCCTGCACCTTGGCAGTGGCGCGGGCAGAGACGCTCCCGAAGCGGCTGGCTGCCGGCCGCCCCCGCCCTATCTCCGCGCCCACCAGGACTGGAGCTCCACGGCAACGTCGGCTCTACTCTCTGCTTGGCACGGCGCCGGCTCTGCCCACAGACCCCGGCTGTCACCGGCGCTGCTGATGGTACCACAGCCCGTCCCGCTACCGGGGAGTGGGGCTCTGTAATTTGTTCCTGCAGCACCTGCTGCTCCCAGTCCGACCCATATTGGCCCTGGCCCGCGTGCTGCCAGCAGCACCGAGCTCGGCGTTATCACGTGCTGCCCGCCACTTCACCGGCCCCGGAGCCATGCCGCTCGCGCCACGGTCCTGCCCTGCGCCGTGAAACCGCCCCTTTGCTACTCATGCTGCCCCTGTGTGGTGGTTTCAGGCAGATTTTGGGAGAAACCCTCCCACGGGGCCTCTCTCCCCTCCTCCAACCGGTTTGGGAAAAAAGACTTCCTCAGAGAGAAGTGGAAAAAACCTGTTTATTAAACAGGCAAAGCACTCCCAGCACAATACCCGATGACAAGAGCTTCGTGCCGCTTACGGTGGGATAACAAACTTAAAGAAAGTCTCCTCCTGAGGGTCGTCACTGTGCTCCACCGCTCCGTCTCCGCTGACGTTAGGAGAAAAGGAGATGTGCAGGGCTGGTCTCGGTGGGGTGGGTCCCCTGTGGAGGCCCCCCCGTGCTTCCCCCAGGTCCTTAATCCGGAGAGGTTAGAACAGTTCCGAGGAGAGGGCAAAAAAGCAAAAAGCAAGGAAAAAAAGGACAAAAAAAGAAAAAAAAAAAGGCAAAAAGCTTCAGCTATTCGACAGTGTCTAACTACGCTAGCACTAAACTAACTAACTGCCGGGGAAAAAACAGCAGAGCTTCTTTCGTCTTGCCATGTTCCAACTCCCCCGCTTCAAGGTCACTCCGATGAGCAGAGTTTTCCTGGGGAAAAACAAACCACGCTTGCCCTCCCCCCCTGCACCCAACAGACGATTGGGGATACACAGTCACCCCAGGACATCTTCCACCCCTTATCCCCATATCGTCGACTTACAGACAGAACCAATGTATATTCCACATAAAACTTCCATCCATTCTCCCCACAAAAAAAAAGAATACAAGCAATACCCATCATGCTCCTGTCACGTTCCACACTGAGCAACTGAATCCAGGCCCCAGGCTGCAGGGCAGAAGGATTCCTCTCTCACTTACTCATACCTTCAATACTTGCTCATACTTTCAACCCTTAACACATACCCTCTCACTTACACATTTCCTTCTATTTCATTCTGCGTGGTTTAATGTACAGACAATGGCAATAGCATTCACCAGACAGTGATGTTTGTAAATGATTCTCACCCAACAATCAGATCTCCCTGAGGTACATATCGTGTTGTTCCATCTTTCTGCATTATCCACCATGTGCAGCCTGGTCCCTGAGCAAAGACAACCCCATGAATGGGTTTGTCTGTACTTGAGGCAGACTTGATCCACACTGTCTTCCCTAACAGACCTCTGGCATGCACCACTGGGACTTTATCTCCATCTATTGTATGCAGAGGCTCAGCCTGGGCAGGGCCTGCTCGGTTGGTGGAGCCTCGGGTGTTGACCAACCAGGTGGCCTTTGCCAAATGCTGCTCCCAATTCTTGAAAGATCCCCCACCCAATGCTTTCAACTGGGTTTTTAACAATGCATTGTGCCTCTCCACTTTGCCTGCAGCGGGTGCATGGTAGGGAATATGGTACACCCACTCAATGCCATGTTCCCTAGCCCAGGTGTTAATAAGGCTGTTCTTGAAATGAGTCCTGTTGTCTGCCTCAATTCTCTCGGGGGTACCATGCCTCCACAGGACTTGCTTTTCAAGGCCCAGGATGGTGTTCCGGGCAGTAGCATGGGGCACAGGGTAGGTCTCCAGCCACCCCGTGGTGGCTTCCACCATTGTGAGCACGTAGCGCTTGCCTTGGCGGGTTTGAGGAAGGGTGATGTAGTCAATCTGCCAGGCTTCTCCATACTTATACTTGGACCATCGCCCGCCATACCATAGGGGCTTCACCCGCTTGGCCTGCTTGATGGCAGCACACGTCTCACAGTCGTGGATAACCTGAGAAATACTGTCCAAGGTTAGATCCACCCCTCGGTCTAGGGCCCACTTATAGGTGGCATCTCTGCCCTGATGGCCTGAGGCATCATGGGCCCATTGAGCTAGGAACAACTCTCCCTTGTGTTGCCAATCTAAGTCTATCTTTGACACCTCTATCTTTGCAGCTAATCTACCTGCTCATTGTTTCGATGCTCCTCATTAGCTCTACTCTTGGGGATGTGTGTCTGGTTCCATCCCGCACCGGGCGGGAGATGACCTCTGGCTAGCTCGAGTCAACACAGCCACAGAATGGTCCCGGTTCGTTTCGGCTTCTCGGCTTAGCAGCTGGACCCCAAAAGTGTTGTGACAGCAACAGCAGCAGAAGAGAAAAGGCTGGCACTCAGCTTAGCAGGTAAAAAGATGTTTATTAGCTCCAGAGCTGAGGAGCAGAGAGGCTCCGAGCTCCGAGCTGAGAGCTCCGAGGCTGAGACGCTGAGACGCTGAGAGAGTTTTTTCCTCCCTCCTACCCCCTATAAGCGGGGGGCAGGTTCCAGGGAGGACACTACAAGACAACAAATCAGGGAATTCAGGGGGTAACAAGGTGTGCCCACCCCCAAGCCTTGGACCACTAAAATCCAAAGCTAAAGGAATTCCCTCCAGGGGGCCTATCACCTGAAGCCCTCTCCCTGAGATTTCGCAATCTGGGAGGGCTCCTGGAGAGACAGGCTGCCCCAGAGCAAGGGGGGTGGGAGGACTGACACAAAACACCTTGTTATACAGAAAACACAAAAAGGGTTACAACATTGGGGATACAGTGAAATGAACCATAACATAAACTTCTTATAAAAACCTAATAAAACAGTTCTGCACCACCACAGGGATGTGGGCATCTACGTGGCGGACTTTCACAGGTAGTCTCCCTACCCTGGTAGCAATGTCTTTCCACTCCTTAGCAGCCCAAATTGGTTTCCCTCCACACTGCCAATTAGCCTCTTTCCACCTCTTCAGCCATCCCCTCAGCGCATTGGCTACCACCCATGAATCGGTATAGAGGTAGAGCCTCGGCCACCCCTCTCTTTCAGCAATATCCAAGGCCAATTGAACAGCCTTGATTTCTGCAAGTTGACTTGATCCACCCTCTCCTTCAGTGGCCTCAGCAACCTGTCGTGTGGGGCTCCACACGGCTGCTTTCCACTTCCGGTTCATCCCTACAATACGACAGGAACCGTCAGTGAAAAGGGCATAATGCGTCTCCTCTGCTGGCAATTGGTTGTATGGTGGAGCCTCTTCAGCCCGTGTCACTTGCTCTTGTTCTTCATCTGTGAGGCCAAAATTTTCACCCTCAGGCCAATTGGTAATTATTTCCAAAATCCCAGGACGATTCAGTTTACCCATACGGGCGCGCTGCGTAATAAGAGCAATCCACTTGCTCCATGTGGCATCAGTGGCATGATGGGTGGAGGGGACCTTCCCTTTGAACATCCACCCTAGCACAGGCAGTTGGGGTGCCAGGAGGAGTTGTGCCTCTGTACCAGTCACCTCCGAGGCGGCTTGAACTCCTTCATAGGCTGCTAAGATTTCCTTCTCAGTTGGGGTGTAATTGGCTTCAGACCCTCTGTAACTTCGACTCCAAAATCCTAGTGGCTGGCCTTGAGTTTCACCAGCCACCTTCTGCCAAAGGCTCCAGGACAGGCCATGGCTCCCGACTGCTGAGTAGAGCACATTCTTCACATCTGGTCCCGTCCTGACTGGGCCAAGGGCTACTGCATGAGCGATCTGCTTGATCTGGGCAAAAGCTTGTTGCTGCTCAGGGCCCCAGTGGAAATCGTTCTTTTTGCGGGTGACCAGGTAAAGAGAGCTCACAATCTGACTATACTCGGGAATATGCATCCTCCAGAAACCTATAGCACCTAGGAAAGCTTGTGTCTCCTTCTTATTGGTTGGTGGAGACATCACTGTAATCTTGTTGATGACCTCAGTGGGAATCTGCCACCGTCCATCTTGCCACTTTACTCCTAGGAACTGGATCTCATGAGCTGGTCCCTTAACTTTACTCTTCTTGATAGCGAAACCGGCTTCCAGGAGGATCTGGATGATTCCCTTTCCCTTCTCAAACACTTCTGCTGCTGTGTTCCCCCCCACAATGATGTCATCAATATACTGTAGATGTTCTGGAGCCTCACTTTTTTCTAGCGCAGTCTGGATCAGTCCATGGCAGATGGTGGGGCTGTGCTTCCACCCCTGGGGCAGTCGGTTCCAGGTGTACTGCACTCCCCTCCACGTGAAGGCAAACTGAGGCCTGCATTCTGCTGCCAAAGGAATGGAGAAAAATGCATTGGCAATGTCAATTGTGGCATACCATTTTGCTGCCTTGGACTCCAGCTCGTACTGGAGCTCCAACATGTCTGGCACGGCAGCGCTCAGTGGTGCTGTCACCTCATTCAATGCACGGTAGTCCACAGTCAATCTCCATGCTCCTTCAGATTTACGCACAGGCCAAATGGGGCTGTTGAAGGGTGAGTGGGTTTTACTAACCACCCCTTGGCTCTCCAGCTCTTGAATCATCTTATGGATGGGAATCACAGCATCTCGAGTTGTCCTATACTGTTGGCGGTGCACTATAGAAGTGGCAATTGGTACCCGTTGCCCTTGTACTTTCAGGAGTCCTACTGCAGATGGACTCTCGGACAGTCCAGGCAAGGTGTTCAATTGCCGGATGCCCTCTGTCACTACAGCCGCTATCCCGAATGCCCACCTGAGTCCTTTCGGGTCCTTGAAATACCCACTTCGGAGGTAATCTATACCCAAAATGCATGGGGCCTCTGGGCCAGTCACAATAGGCTGTTTCTCCCACTCCTTTCCAGTTAGGCTCGCATCTGCTTCCACCAAAGTAAAATCTTGTGATCCCCCTGTCACGCCAGTGATAGAGACAGATTCTGCCCCTACATGTCTTGATGGCATTAATGTGCACTGCGCACCAGTATCAACCAAGGCCTCATAGTCTTGTGGTTCAGATGTGCCAGGCCAACGAATCCACACAGTCCAAAATACACGGTTTTCCCTAGCCTCTACCTGGCAAGAGGCAGGGCCCCTCTAAGCCTGGTTATCCTTCTTTCCTTGAGCATATGTCTTAGAGGTTCCTTCAAGGGGGTCGGACATGTCATCATCGTCATACCTGGCAGTTCGGCTACGGGCAACTGGAGCCGCTTCCCTTTTGGTGGAACTCCCTCTTTGAGTCTTGACTTCCTTCAATTCACGCACCCGTTGTGCCAGGGCAGCCGTAGATTTTCCATCCCATCTGTTCATATTTTCTCCACAATCCCGCAGGAAGAACGACAGCTCAGCACGTGGAGTGTATCCTCTCTCCCTACCCGGGGAGCATCTACATTGGGTACCAGAACCTCTGATCTGTACTGCTGAGATTTGGAGAAGGTCCTCTCTAATCTCCTCCCTGAGTTTCTTAGGATTCTCATCTATCTTATCCTCTAGTTTCTGTAGACGTGTTTCTACAGCTGTGATTCTGGCGTGTGTTGGGCCATGCACAGCATCTGCATATGCTCGGAGCTTCTTTGCCATATCAAGCACCGTCTCCTCCATGTCCTCCCGCTTCATTACTGCTAAAGCAGAAGCGTATTCTAATGGCCCGAGTCGTATAAGTTTTCACCACATCACAGATGTACATGATACCAAGTCTGGATTCCTAGTGTTTATGTCATCTGAGAAAACCATCTCTGCCACTGCCATTTCTCTCAAGCGTTGAATCCCTTGTTCTATGGTCTTCCATGGGGTTTGCTGCATATAGAGATCACCTGCACACAAGTATCTTTCTGCCACACTTCCTAGGACCCGTATCCAGAGACTGCAAGGACTAGCCTCTCTCATCATCTCCTGGTCGATGACTGGATCATGTGACAGGGATCCCAGATGCCTCGCTTCAGTGCCATCCAGAATTGTAGCCTCGCCTGCAGCATCCCAAAGACAGACTAACCAACTAATTATAGATTCATCAGGTTGTCGCCAGTGATCTTTTCTTAGGCCCTGAAGGTCCTTCAGGGAAAAGGAATCAATATTGGCTTCTGATCCTGTGCTAGAAACTTTGGCTTCTGATTTTGGTGAAGGTCCTTCTCTTGGGTCATCATCGTCCACTGGTCGATTGGTTTTGAGTGTGTGCTTCTTTGCCGGAGCAACTGCCAGGGGCTTAGGCTTGCTGTCTGGTTTAGCTGCCGACTCATGCTCGGGTTCTAGTTTAGCTGCTGGCTTCAGAACTGGGGTGTTGGCTGCAGCCTGACTGACTGGGGTAGCTGTTGATTTGTATCCCTTCCCCCCTGCCTCTGTCTGCTGCCCTACAGTCTCTAGCAATGTGCGATAAGCATATGCCAGGGCCCAGCTTACTGCAGCCACCTTTTCCCCCTTAGAGCCATCATGGTACCTCTCTTTCAGGTATTTCCCCAGCTCCACTGGATTCTGAATTTGTTCCCGTGGAAAATCCCAGACTACAGGGTCAGAGAATTCCTTGAGGAGTTGGCCCATATCCTCCCATTCTCCACACCACTCAGGATTTCCTCTGCCTGGGTCAGGAGTTTTATCAGCCCCTCTAGAAATCTCAGCCCATATTCTAGAGAAGCTGCAGACTGTATAGAGGAGGCTTACCAGATGACATACCAGAAAGATGGTCTCTTTAACACTCAGGGGAAACTCAACATTCTCCAGCAATGATTTAACTGATTCAGAGGAGAAGAAGGAAACGAAAGACTGCAACGCTTCATCCTCTGCTCCTCCTCCCACAAACAGGGTGAATAACCATAACCATGACCCATACATAGTAGGAAAAGATCTCAGCACCTTTATAAACTTCCTACAAATTATTATCATTAAACCAAGGCCAATAGCTACTCTAATCCATGTCCCTCTACTGTAAAAACTGCATATTAATGACAATATTGGGGCTATCTCTGGATATGCAAATAAACCTAAGGACCACAAAGGTATTAAGACCTCAAAGAAGCCTAAGAATCCAAAACACATCAAGGCCCCCACCCCAAGAAACATGTGTTCAAGCAGCATAGTTACTGACTGCTAAATACTAATCAGTACAGGGTTTTTCCACTCTCTCGAGCCCCACGTTTGGGCACCAGGACGTTTGTGGTGGTTTCAGGCAGATTTTGGGAGAAAACCTCCCACAGGGCCCCCCTCCCCTCCCCCAACCGGTTCGGGAAAAGACTTCCTCAGAGAGAAGTGGAAAAAACCTGTTTATTAAACAGGCAAAGCACTCCCAGCACAATACCCGATGACAAGAGCTTCGTGCTGCTTACGGAGGGATAACAAACTTAAAGAAAGTCTCCTCTTGAGGGTCGTCACTGTGCTCCACCGCTCCGTCTCCACTGACGTTGGGAGAAAAGGAGATGTGCAGGGCTGGTCTTGGTGGGGTGGGTCCCCTGTGGAGGCGTCCGCTGCTTCCCCAGGTCCTTAGTCCGGAGAGGTTGGAACAGTTCCCAGGAGAGGGCAAAAAAAGCAAAAAGCAAGGAAAAAAAAGGACAAAAAAAGAAAAAGAAAAAAAAAAAGGCAAAAAGCTTCAGCTATTCTACAGCGTCTGACTACGCTAGCATTAAACTAACTAACTGCCGGGGAAAAAACAACAGAGCTTCTTTCGTCTTGCCATGTTCCAACTCCCCCGCTTCAAGGTCACTCCGATGAGCAGAGTTTTCCTGGGGAAAAGCAAATCGCGCTTGCCCTCCCCCCCTGTGTCACAGTGTCCAATTCGCGCTGACCCGCGCGTCCACAGGCTAGCTCAGAGTTTCACTGTGGCAACGTGGTATGATCGGGGCGGCGGACAAAGCGCGCCGCTTCCTCTCTGTGGGAGCTTGGATCCTACCCTCAGCGACGGGCACGTTGATGACGTCAGCGACCTCGGCAACTGAATGAAAGGCGGACTCTCTCGAGCAGGATGCAACGTAGGTTTATTGCTGCACGCTGCAGCGGCTGCCCAGGAGATACCCTGAGGCCAGGCGTGCGGCAGGTTTTAAGGGGGGGTGGAAACGGGGGTGGTGACAACCGGTCAGCCAGTCACAGGAATCGGGGGGTTAACCGGGGGTGTGAACCATAGAACTGGGGACCAACCACAAAATGAGGGGAGGGGGTCTCCTGGGCCCCAGCCTATCACTCGGCACCCTTCCCGGAGTTTTCTAGAAGCCAGGGAAGGGTCTCTGAGTGACAGGGCGACCACGAGGGGGGGGGGGGGGGGGGGGGGGGGGGATTGACAGCGACAGGTGCAGGGAAGGGATGAATGACAGGAAACGTCTGGTTTTACAATAGACAAAACAACCAATGCAGAAGGGAAAACCAATGCAGAACACAGGGGTATACAGTGAGCTAAACCATTATAAAAATAACTTAAAAATCTTACAAAAATAACTTAATAACTTAATAAAAACAATTCTCACACCACCATACCCCTGCACCCAACAGACGATTGGGGATACACAGTCACCCCAGGACACCCTGCCGGTGGCTTTCCGCTGGCAGGACAGCCCCTGCCGCCATGGGAGAGATGCGGCTCCCGGCGCCATGCGCCCGAGCTGCCTGTCCCATATAAACTTAAAAAGAACTTAAAAAAGATTATAAACACTTTGCTGGCACCTGCTGTACCTGAGCAAGTTTGGTTGGTTTTTTTAATTGAAAGCTTTCAGATCTACGGTAATCCTGTTTATATATTTATTTATTTATTTGGGTGTCTAAATGGAATCAATATCCATAATTTATCAGATATAAATGGGATTATAATTGAGAAAGTCGATATCAATTATGTATCAGAAATAAATTTAATTAGATACCGAAACTATAAAACTGTTTACTGCAATTCATAGTTGAAAGGTTCCATTATGCACTATATGGTGCTCTACTATTTATACTTAATATTTCTGGTTTTTTATTTCTTTCTTTTTCTGATTTTTCAGACAGTCCAAAAGTACTTGAAATTAAACTCATGACATAATTTTAAGGTATTATTTCCATTCTTTAAGATGATAATTTTCAGTGAAGGTTTTTTATCGGTTGTTTAAATAAATGGTAGATAGTGCAGTTCATTAAACTGAAACTCATCTCTTGTACTGCAGAATTCTGTCACTTTTTGGAAGTAGATCCATCATTTATGAGAATAAATTGTGGAGTATGTAAAAATGTAACATTTTAAAACAGATTTATGCTTGGTTCTGAAAAGAGTATTCTTCTTTCAGATAAGTCTTTTAAGACAAAAATTCAATGGCTTTTTTAGATCTGTTTACCTGGATACAGGTAAATAGTGTTCCTACAGAAGGGGAAAAATATCTCTTCAGAAAGTTCTCACATCATTGGAACAGAAGTATAAAAGATATTAACTGGATGCTTTGATTAATGATCCCCATTAAACCAGATGCTTTAGGACTGTTTAAACCTGCTCCCAAAAGAACCCTATTCAGGGGTTTTCTCCCAAATTTACCCTAAACCAAGACACCAGGGCTCTGCAGAACAAGAACTTTTTATGAGAGCAAAAATACAGGAATATTTCTAAAATTTGTTAAATGTTTACAGCAGCAACAGCAGTTGATGGAATCTTTGGCACTTAGCAGATGAAATTATATATTTTGTCAGATTGATCACAAGCTGGATGTGTTTATCAAATTTTGCTGCTCAAAAGTGGCATCAGCTCAAACCAGTGGGAGATTCTGGGATTGTAACATTTAGTTCAAATTAATATATTTATTAAAAGCCCAGCTCTCTGCTTTCATAGTTTCCTAGTTCTAATCATAACCTTTACTCAGCAAGAATTTTTTTAAAACAGAATACCCTCAATAAATCCTTTTACTCCTAGTTCTGCTCATAACCTTTCCTCAGTAAAGGTTTTCTAAAACAGAATATGCTCAATAAATAGAGAGGGGGAGATTCTAGTAAACCCTTTGCTATAAACCTGTATAAAGTGTTTGCTTACTACTTTTTGTTTAAAAGTGCAAATAAATAAGGATATATGATCAAGTGAGATAAGGAGTTGGTAATTCTGTCCTACAGTTATCTCTGTCTAAACTTTCAATATTTATCTCCAATAATAATATGACAGAGCCTTGCTTTTTGGAATATTTATCTTGGTAAAATAGGTTGTAATTGCAGTAGATGCTGAAACATGATTTTAAAGAGTTAAGATTTTAGCTAAGGGTTAGAAGCAATTTATATTGATCAAGATGTAAGTTAGATTAGTAAATGGTAGATTAATGATTATTAGATGCCCAAGCTAGAGCTAACTGTTATATTATGAGCTTGTTTATAGAAAAACTGGAGTAAGTGAACCGTCATAAGAACAGATTGAAACCAGTAAGAACAATGGCCAGCACCTGGACTTGGTATCAATCAATCACGAAGCAGGGGACCTTGGACCGTGCCAGAGGGTCACAGAGACCTCATGAAGACTCCTGACTTCATACTTTGAGACCACTGACCCAATTCAAGAGAAGAATTGCACACGCGTGAAGGACTAATAGCCTCATTTTAATACAGAGCGGGGATGGGAGGTGCTGGGGTTATGTATATGTATTGCATGTAAGATCTTGGAAAATAAATAGAGGGCAAAGAGCCTTGTCCAGGGTGGCCACGCCTTTTGGAGATGACTCCCGTGCCACCCGCCGGTGAATAAACATACCACTTTCTAACTTTAACAAGTTAGAGGGTCTTTGTCCGTGACTATATGGGTTTTCAATGACTCAATGCTATATTATTTGCCCTTTTTGTATTATATTTAAAAGAATGTCTAAACATAAAATCAGAAGTGTTAAATATTTATCTAAGCTATTAGCAAAATCTCTGAAATTTAAATGATTCACAGCAGAACAGGGATAAAATTTTAATATTCCTTGCTTTGTTATCCGTGTAAAATTTTGCACTTAAAGTTGGTGTGTTAGATGCAATATTTACATGATTTGCTGCAGGCTTGAAAATAATTTCTGAATCTGTTGAGAAAATATGTTTAAAAAAGACATTAAGAAAACTAGATAATATTTTAGTTAAAGCTGTTGTGGTAGAAAATATGCATATTTCTTGGTCTTATCTGATAGAGGATACATTGGATAAAATAAAAATAATGTAACAGGATGAGTAATCAGTTGTGACATCCAAGTGGGAAATATTTTTGCAACCAGTGTCTTGTTACTGGTTATTTTATCAATGAAATATGTTGGAATAGAACTATTATGACTTCAAAAATTTGGAAATCTTCCTGACTTACCAGCATTTCCACCCTCAAGTTAGCCAGAAATTTAGACAACCAACTCTGTGTCAAGCTGATCACAGCTATCAAATCAAAGGGAATGTTTTCTTTAATTTAATTTTTTATGCTTGTCATGTTTCATCAGCTGCATCCAACTCTGGCCCTGTCGCTGGCATTGTGTGAGTCAGGTACCACTGCAGGCAGAGCTGTCCTCACAATGCCAAACCATCAGGAAAAGAGAATTCGACCCCTTGTGGTCACATTTTGTGACTGTTCAATGTAAAACAGAAGGAAGCTAAACTTTCACGTTTTGAGAGTTTTCTTCTCTTCATGGGAACACAGCTTATGCTGTTGGAGTTACACAACTGGAGTCAGAAGAGGTTTATTTGCTAACTCCCAGTCAAGGCAAGGCTGGGTGATAATGAAAAGGAAAATTGCTTTTTTTCAGGCATTTGAATTGGGTAGGACTGTGATGGGGCACACAGAGGATCTTGCTCCTCATTCTCCTTGAAGAATTGTACCCTCTCCCTTTGCCCTGACGAGAACTCTAAAGTTCAGTACATGTGAGGAGTGTTATCTGCTTTTCTGAAAAAAAACCCCAAACAATCCCTGGATTTCTGAGGATAAAATGGACAGACAGGTTCTGGCATATTCCCCATGTAGACCATGTCTTTAGTGTGATGTATCTTCCCTTCTACAGAATTCCGGGATGGTTTGGGTCAGAAAGGGCCTTAAAGCTCATCCAGTGCCACCTCTGCCATGGGCACCTTCCACTAGCCCAGGTTGCTCCAAGCCCTGTCCAACCTGTCCTTGGACACTTCCAGGGATCCAGGGGCAGCCACAGCTTTTCTGGGAACTTCATCCACTCATCCACAGCTTCATCTTTCATCTTTAATTTCCTTGTTTTGCTCTTAAAGTCAGATTTATTTCTTTTAGTTTAATATTCACAGTTGTGTGGTCAACTTCAGCCTGAATTTGGGACTCACTGAGGGTTGTGTGCAGAATCCTTTTGTTTTTCTTTCCTGAAGGTTGGATCCCAGCAATGCTGTCCCAGACTGCATTTCTGTAAGCATGGCTGCTGTAGAAATGATGTAGTCCTTAATACAGATAGAAATATGCTCTATTCCTTACACTTCTGCAATAATCATTCCATCATCAATATAATAAATATGCAGGTTATTAATGAGCCAGCACTCTTAGGTCAGTTACATGGTGCTGTCTGTGTTTTCTTTGATGACAAAAGGCTGTCTTGCCTAAGGGAAGCTCAATCTTAATTGCAATTTTTTGCTAGCCAGATTTTCTCTCCTTTCTGTGACAGTGGGATCCCTCTTTGGTTCCCAGGCTTGCAGACTTTGAAGGCAGACATGCCCCTCTCTATGAAAAGAATAAAATTAAAAACTTATTGTGAAATGGTTAAGAATATAACTGCTCTTGTTCCATATTAACTGCTAAAACTGATATTTTTACAGGGCTAAAAGACAGAAAAGAAAAAAATCCAAACATTTCAAAACCAACGTTATGGCAATTTTTGCTCACTGTAGAACAGAATATGACCTACAAAAAAGCATTCAGATAAAGAAAAATTGCTGCACTGCTGCCTTTAAAAGGGCTGCAAATCTGATCCATCTGACTTTAGAGTGGCCATCAAATGTGGCAGACATGGTGCTTCTCAGAGTGTGCTGGACACTGGAATTCATGCAGGTCTGTGTGCAAGGGAATGTGTTCTCTATCCTACTTGCCTGTCTCCATTTAGTTTCTTTTCAAAGAGTTTAAAGGAAAGTATTGCATTATTTATTTATATCAAAGTTCAGAGTGTTTTTTACAAGACACTGAGTGTCAGGACAAAACGAGTGAACAATAAAAGGCAGTTTGCTGGGAAATTACATTTATATTAAACCATATATATACACTGACTTAAAGGCAGTGTCTGTCCTTCTGGAGGTATTTGCTCTTATCACTTCAAATTTAGACGTGCAGTGTCTGTAATAGTGATATAAAAGAGAAATCCTTAGCTCAGTACATTAAAAATTAATGATTACTGGATTTTTTTTTAAGAAAAAATGCTTTCAAAATAAAATGTTAATTATCTGTGATCTTGTAAAAATGAAACAAAAAAACCTTGATGCAGCTACTCTGTAGTTTTAGTGGTCTGCAATAATACAGCTCCAGCTCTAAAAGAACAACATGGCATTGCTAATACAAATCAAAAATACTTCTTAGTGCCAGAAAAAAAATTTGATTTTCCCTGGCTTTAAAGATTTCTGTCCATAGGAAACCCCTGTAAAATGCTTTTAATTCTGACAGAGCAATGAACTTCTATTGCTGAAAATGAGGAGAGAACCCTGTGGCAGCCCTCAGTTGTTCCTAGGATGTCACTGAGCCATTGTGCTATACCCAAGGGGCAGCTGGGCTGCCTTATTTAAGAAAGACATACACGCATCAAGGTGGCTTCAGAAGCTGAGCAGGGCTTTAAAGTTGCTAGAGGGGAAAATTGCCTGCAAGAGGGATAGTGTAGGACAACATGGAAAAAAATTCCAGCCCTGACTTCCCAGTTGGCTGCTCTACTACAGTTTGTACAAGTAATAATTAAAAAAAATGTTATTCAAATATGCATATCCATGTTGCCTCTTCATTGAAGTGAAAATTTTGTAATAGCAGAGCACAGGACTCCTGTTTCACCTGGACTGTTACCCCTGGTTGGTACAGAAAGGACAGAACCTCTTCCAAAATCTGGGAAGGTCCATATTTTTAGTGAAAACTGTCAATTTGCATAGTTCCATCTCTAAGGTCTGTCACCTGTTTTTTAAGGTAAGATTTTTGGCTTAGTTCAGGTGGAGGGATGGTAAAATTACTCTTCCCTTACTTCCTAGGATATTGTGGCTTTTGCTTTTCTGAAAACTGAGTTTTTGCACAATTTGCTTGTATAAGGAAACATTTTTCTGGAAGTTCACACTTTTGATGGGCACAGTCAGACTGTGGAGCTGCCACGCTTGGCACAGAGATTTAGGGTTACAGTGGATTTATGCTATTAACCATCCCATAACAAGGGGCACAGGGTAAAGGTGGGGTTCTGAGAAGGTCCTGTTAGCTGATATGCAACTGGTGTTTGTTGTGTATTTTTGATAATTAATGGAAAGTTGTGTATATAGTGAGGAAAAAGGAGATTTAGGAAAACATGATAAAGAGGCCTCCCTGCAGTGCCTTTAAACTTGTATCTGAGGAGTTTTGCTATCTTCAAGTTTGTTTTTCCAGCTTTACTAGTTTTTTTTTTTTTTTTTTTTTTTTTAATATTTTCATCTTTTATAGTTATTCAGAGAAGGTTTACAGCATATATTCTTAATCTGTCTTTTAATTATAAATTCAGGTCTTACTATGTTTGATAGCTGGGAGATTCTGGATCAGAATCACCCTGATTTTGGGAAAATAGCACACAGCATTTCTTAATGGTACTTAGTAATTATTAACAAAACCTCTCTATGTCCTTGACTTTTTTGACACTGCCAATCAAAATTTGTCTTCCCTTTGGGCATGTCTTATGAGCTGCTCAGCTTCAGAATAATTTATAATGAGTAAATCAAACAATTCTCTAACATGTTAATGGCCTTAATTTCCTCCTTCTCCTCAAGGTCTAAAGATTTGATTGCTGTGCAGAGAATATAAAAAAAGAGCATTATAAGTTGAAACCTGTCAGAGATGGCCAGAATGAGAAACATGCTGATATAAAAAGAAATGTTAAAGGTGCATAAAAGTGGAAGATGGCTGGCTCTTATTCATACCATGCCTAGGAAATATCTTCTTGATTTACGTCATAGTAAATACTATTTCTTTTCATGAAATGTACACTGTATGGCACTGAATCAAAGGCACAAAAGATATAATAGATATGCTCTATTCTGGTATATCTAGAATAATTCCTTTTGTTGTAAAGCTGTAAACGTATTTGCTTGCGGTTTGTGTGTGAAGGAAAACTGATGAACCAAAAGAAAATTATGAAAAAATAGTCTGTGTCCTGGCAGTATGCAGGGGTAAGTTACAGCCCATAATGTGAGCAGTATATAAGTGAAAATAAAACTGGGGTATAAAAGCAATCCTATTATGGGGCTTTGTCCAATCATTTTGTATTCATTACACTTTGTAACAGGCATTTATGGCACTCATCACTTCAATTTTTTTTTTTTTTTTCATCAGCAGAATATCACTTTAATCATAGCTTGGAAGGCACTCAGGTCACCTCTTCCAACCCCTTCTGCCCCTCACACCCTTGCAGCAGGGCAGATTGGGGCAGGTTGCTCCAGCAAGTTTGAATGTCTTGAGGGATGGCGATTTCTCAGTATTTGTGGTTCACATGCCAGTCTGATCACACCCCTGGTAGGGAAAAAAAAGAGTTAAAATCCTAATATTAAACCAGAATTTCCTGTGCCTAGTGTTTCTTGTTGCTGCACACCTTTGTCTTTTCCACACATTTCCAGTGGGTAGATGTAGAATAGATGTAGTTGTAAAAAACATGTAGAAATCAGCAGCCTAATTGTTGTTGGGTGTTTTATGCAGTAAGGGAAAAATAAAGAAAAAGAAAATCATCAGAGTTGTCCCTTAGTGTTATAAATAAAATCGGCCAGATTCGATTTATCAGAAATTTAGAATTTTATTGTGAGACAAAATATCTGTCTCAGAAAGCCACAATTAAAAGGACAGCGTCGAGCCCGGGATCGCCGCTGGGTGAACACGGATATCAGACTCTGCCAGTCTGTTACCCCCCCAAGTTCACAACTTCGGTCTCCAGCCACCCCTTTTTATACACTAGATTGTGGAGTGAAGTCCGGGATTCTGACGGTCTTCCCTCCGAGGCGTCTTCATTAATCATGCAAGTCCCGGTATCGGGAGTTTGAATGGACCGGTAGGGTGGAACAATGCAGCTGATGGCTGGGCCCGGGTGTGTCGTGGATATGTTAATTTTCGACGGAGACGAGTAGAGATATCCATCTGAAGTGATTATCTTGGTCTCCGGACTTGTATCTCCGTTTTCCGTTGTCCTTTGTATCCTTTCAGGGATTCCCGGCAGCGATAGTTTCTAGGCCCCCTTTCTGGTAATTCCAATCATACTTTCTTCATGTCCCTCCCGTGCTTCCCGAGTTGAGGAAATTCTTTTATTTTGGTTTTTCCATTTTACTTTTACCCATATTAGTTTGAACAAATCTTTAACACTCATATTTATACAGTGAACATTTACCCTTTATAATTTGATAACACGAATTAACTTTAGCACATATATCACACTTAGTAACACCCAGAGCAGGCTTCATGTGGAAATGTCTAACTGTACTTGTTTGGAAATGCAGCAATGGAGTGAATCAGTGAGTCAGGAATAAGCACATCCAAAGGGTTTGGCAGAACTGATTTATTAAAGAAATATGGGTATTGATCTAGTATCGATACCCAACTGTGACGGACAAAAACTCTCTAACAGTTTAAAGTTAGAAAGTGTATGTTTATTACGGCCGGGCAGCACGCGGGATAGTTCCCTAATTCGCACTGCGAAATTCACAGGTAATTACAAAGTCTTTTATTTACAAAAGTGTTGAATATCCAAAATACAAATGCATATTCATACCCCTGTCACCTCCCATTCCTCGCTTCGTATGCTAATTGGCAAAAAGGCTATTAAGCATGCGTACTTTGTTTCTTAAAATGAGTCGGGGGTCTATTTTGGGGAGGGGTCACCCAAAATGAGGAAGTAAGATGAGTCTTCCTCGTCCTGACCTTTCTACCTTTTCAATGCATTCGTGACAAATGATTCCTTGGTAGAACTTACAGTTTCCTGTGTTCAATGGGTCCTTTAAGCAGGAAATCTGCAGCTATCTTATGTCTTATTTACCACATTTTGTTTTTCATGACAAGGACAACTACATAAACATAAACCTGACAAGAAATGAGTTACAAGATCCGGGGTAGCTTATCTAAGATCCGGCTTCTGTTAACTGCGAACAAAGATTACCTATCTACTTCAGCTAATTCAGCAACTTATTATCTTAACTTTCCTAAAAATCCTTAGTTCCTCAAAATTAACGTCTCAGAACAGGGAGGTGACCTTGGACTTGAAAGCAAACAAAAAATAGTTTTGTGAAATAAAAGGAATGATTGTAAGCTGAGGCTAAGAGGCTAATGATGTAAACAGAGCAGTAGGCTGCAGATTTATCTTCATGAAAATATTCCTAGTGCATAAGGCAGAGGATAGTTCAGTGCTCAGTATGTTGACAGGCTGGACACCTAAATGTTGGAAAGGAAAGACCAAATCTTTGATAACAGCAAGGGACAATCTGCAGATTTCTGTTTATAGGGTGAGAGCATTTGGAGAAAGAAATACTTCCAAGTATATATGTCAAAGATGGTGGTGGAGTTGTGTGACAGATATGTGTAGCCTTCCTTACAGTAATTAAAACCACACAAAAAAATCAGCTACAAATGTGAATATGCCTGATGTCTATGGTGACAATGTTCATAAGATATTTTATGAGATGTCTAAGATCCCCTACATTTACTGCATGTTGCATGACAATAATACTTGTTTACCACTGCTGGGGGTTAAGTTTAGTTTTGATTTTTTCTTTCCCTATAGAATTTTTCCCCCCCCATAAGTTGCTAAGAGACTAAATACTGATGCTTAAAGGGTACTTGACCCACACAAAAGTGGCAAGGGCAGTAGATCACTTAGTTTGGGGGGGAGGGAAAGGCTCGGGGGCTCCGGGAGCTGAGGGTGGCTTCTTTCCTGCTCTCGGCATCGGAAAGGACGGTCAGGCGACTGCTAGCTGTGTGAGAAGCCCACTGTTAACGGAGGGTCTGGTCCTGGGAAGTCTATCATCTGCTGGAGCACCCAGGAATTCAGAGCTCCTTGCCTGCCTTGCTGGAGCCGGGTCAGCCCCTGTCCAGCCATTGTGGCTTTCTTCAGCGCTGCTCACTTTGCCTGCCAGGAAACTGCCCCCCCACCTGCTGGGACAACCCACTGTTTCCAGTCATCAGCCCTGGAGTTTCCACCGTTTTGGCTTGGTGCTCTCGGGGTCCCAAGAGATCAGACTGCCCGGGGCTTGTGAGACAAAGCCCCTCGAGGTTCCTGGTTCTGTTTATTATTATTGTTGTTGCTGTAGTTGTTGTTGTTTGCTTGTCCTGTTATATTTACTAGTAAAGGACTGTTATTCCTTTCCCCATAGCTCTGACTGAAAAGCCTTTTTAATCTTCTAAATTATAATAACTTGGAGGGAAGGGATTGGAATTCCCCATTCCTAGAGAGGCCCCACCTCTCCCTAGCAGATACATGTCTTTTCAAACCAAGACAACCACAAAAACTGACAGCACTTCTGTAGTTGATACTTTATACAATAATTAACACACAGCTTTATTTGTGTTTCTAATATATCCCATTTGTTTTAAATATAACTTACAACTTATTGGGTGAAAAAATCTATTCTGTATTTGTAGCCCCAGATCAATTTAATTATTGTGCATAGTGAAAGGTGAGTGACAATTTCTTTAAGATCTACTTTGAAGTAGGGAGCTGCTTCTCAGTGTCCATCTGGCTCTGGGGTTCCATCATCTCTGTAATAAATGAACAAGCCCAATTCCGTAAATTAAAATTTTAGGATTTTATTTCGAGACTTAAATTCAGTCTCTTAACAGCTACAATTAAAAGGAACAGCGTCGAACCCCGGGGTTTCGGCACTGGGTGAACGCAGAAACGGACTTTATCGCTCCGTATCCACTGTTCACAAAGTGTGCCCAGAGCCGCTGATTTTTATACAGTCTTTCACTGAGAGTGGACGGTGACCCTAGCGCTGCTCTTGCTTCGTGGTAGCTTCATTAGGTATTCATGTTCAGGTCCCAGGTCGGTTGAATAGATTCTCGGAGTAGAACAATGCCATGATTGCCGGGTCCGGAGAAGGTTTGGAAATGTTAAATCGGGCCGGGACAGATAAGATATCAATCTTCTCTTAATCACTCAGTCGTTAGCAGGCCCATCTCCAGGGGAGACACGGCCTATCTCCCCATTTTTCCCATTCTTTTAGTTTTGTTGGTTGTCCTGAGGCTTTTCCCGGCAGGGACCCTCCTTGTCTTTCAATCCTCGTGTCCTATTCTTACAGTTTAGCTTTTTTTTAACCCTGAACACACTTTTAGGTTCTACAGAGCTTAAATCCGACCAAACGCAGATTAACTTTATATTACATATCACCACATTTAACACAAATTAATTACATATCACAATACCTAACACGAATTAACTTTAGGTCACATATCACATCTCTTATGGAAGCAGCTGGTTCTCGTTTGTCTCCTTGAATTTCCCTTGTCAAGGCTTGTGCTGATAAGGGTCAGAATATGTATCCCATTATGGAAATCTTCAATTCTTTTTACTGTCTTCTCAAGTAATCACAGAATAGACGCACATTCAGTTAACATTTATGGTTTTCACATATGTGACAATAATTCTGCAACCCATGGGCTTCCCTGGCCTCTGATGGTAATGATACGGTAATTTTTATAGTTTCCTCTTTGTTATTTCATCATAGGAAAAAGCCTGGGAAGGATTTTATTCCAAAATTTCTTCTTTCTTTCCTGATGCCATTTAAAGAAAGCTGAATATTTGCATAACTTTATTGTAAGACAAGTTTTTAGCTGTTTTCCAATTAAAGCAATAAAATCTATTCAAGGTAAATCAGAAGGTGCTGTTAGGTATTTGTGCTAATAAAATTTTCCTTTATGTTGCAGAGATTTTATTTTTCAGTTTGCTGTTGTAAAATTAATTTGTTTCCATTTTCAACAAGGTACTTCAGCATTCCATTTTGCTGACTTGAAGCCACCCAGCTTCTTGCATCTATGCTAAACAATAAAAGCATTCACACTAAATACTTTCTGAAGTCTTGAAAATTTAAACATGAGATAGTAAAACAAAGGCTGATTCTAGCACAGATGGGATAGGAACTATTTTAACGACAATTTAAGTTTGTAATAACTTTTAATAAATCTCTGTTATTAATGTTAGAAATAGTGAATTCAACTTGAGTGAAAGAGGAAAAAAAGTTATATGAGTGATAGTCATCATATTCATGAGTTGTGGCTGCCCCATCTGTGGAATTGTCCAGGGTCAGGTTGGAGGGGGCTTGGAGCAACCTGGGATAGTGGAAGATGTCCTTGCCTGTGGCAAGGGGTGGAATCCAACCCAAACCATTCTGTGATTCTGTGATATCCTATTTCTTCTTTTTTTCTAAAACTTGGATATAAAATGTTAGGAGTTGATAGACTTGGAGAAAGCACCTGGGGGTTTTGTACTCCCATGACTGTTTTAGGGCCAAGAGGGATTTTTGCAGGGTGACCCTAGTTGGAAACAAAGGGTTCTGTGAGCAGCAAAGCTCCTGACACCCAGCCTCTCACAGGTGGATTTTTACCAGCCAACAACCTTGGTTTGCTGTTCTCTGCCTTCAGAAGATGCCTTGGAGTGGCCACCTAGTACAGAGGCTGGACAAGGTTAAGAGAATAACATGGGTATTTATTAAAGGCCTTCAATAGATGCACCTTGGGCAGTCAGAAGCCTCCAAGAGAGGCTAAATACAAGATGGAAGACGGTCACGAGTTTTTCAGACAGATATAAGTTTGGTCCATTTACATATCAGGGGTTAATTCTGCAGTTACAGCTCCAGGTAATGAAGTCACATTCCCTCAGTTTGCTTTCCTCCCCAGTTCACTTTTTTTTATACTTTTTTGGGGCCTGAGGCTGTAGGGTGTCCTTGGATCTCAGGCCAGGAGGGATTGTTTTGTCTGACCAAAATGTGAAGACAGTTAAATACACTTCATATGGAGTTTAGAGCTATGCACTAATGCAGTACAGGGATTGAAAAATAGAAAGGCTAAAATCTTCAGGCATCACAGAGGATGGTGCCCCTAGGTCTGGTCATGAGGACAGAACAAGGCACTGAGAAGGCTCTGCAGGGCAGAAGCTCCTTTAGCACAAATCCCTGCAGGTCTCACATGAAGTAATTTTCTTGCCATTGCAGTGTTAAAGCAAGCTCTGAGCTGGCCCGTGGAGACCACATTATTATGTCATGACAGGAGATTCTGCCTTTGCACTAAGTGGTTTCAGAATAAGTCTGCAGAGACCTAATTATGCTGCCATTGCTGCTTGAGAGGGTTATTTAGCAGTGGAGCACTTCTTGTGGAAGCTCACTTATGATGACAAAAGAAAATGAAATTATGACAGTGTATTTTCTGCTAAAAAAAACCCCCTCAACAAATAAAGAAAAATTGATTATCATGTCAAACTAAACTATAAATAAATAGTAAATGCTGAATTTACAATCTAACTTCACTCTGACTTGCTGTAACTAAAATACACAATAAATAACATCTGTCTTTAAATTCCCACAGCAAATATGTTTTAAATTGTGAACAGTTATTGTTTCATACAATGCTACAATAACTCTGAGCAGTCAATTTTATGCCCCTGTAATAATGATGTGATTGGTTTCCAAAGACCAGCTCCTGTTCCAAACTTTAATGCATCTGATGTTGCTAAACAGAACTTTTGATTCAAGTGTTAAATGATCAGTAGTATAAGTTCTAGACTTATGCAAGATTATAAATGTAATATCAAATTAATTCTAATATATGTTTTCTTTATCTGGAGAGATCAAACGTATTGCCATGAAAATTAGGTTAATACTAATAACAATCTACACAACACGTTTCCCAAGACAGAGGGCAAAACAAAGGTGAGATCAACTCTTGCAAATGTTTTAGAGTGCCTTTCTGCCTATGAAGATGTTATTCATTACCTGTTCTATAGGTGCAGTGCCTCCTTTAAATTGGTATAGAAAATCGATGCTCTGAGCAGGAGAAAAGATATTCTCCTCTATAAATCACAAGTATAGGCTTTAGCACTATAAATTTAATTCAGAAAAAATGAAGACAACAGAAATATCTCCCTACCTTTTTATAGTTAATAAAGAAAATTGTAAAGGTTTTATGGAACTTGTACTGTAGTATTTCCCCACGAGACTAGACGGCCGCCGATGGCAAAAGTAACAGAGTCTGCTCTCTGGCTTCAGGTGGGATTTTACAACTTTTATTCTCAAGTCCTGCCCTGCTTTGCTGGAGGCCTTTCCCAATGGCTCGCTGATACCAGAGAGACCTGGCCCCTCCCCCGTCGGGGCTTTTTCCCCCAGGGGGCAGGGCCCAGAGGCAGGGCCCAGAGGCACCATCCAATCAGGGAGAAGCGGGAGGGGAACAGAGTTAGGTTACATTTCAGTGGGGGGGGATAGGCACTGCTGGGCAAGGACAGATATATAGAAAAAACATTACAAATCTGATGTAATATAAACCAAATTAATGCATTACAACATTTCCCCTTTTCTTTTTAAATTAAGAAGGAGGAAGGCTTGGTTCGTGGGAGATGCTCAGAGTTCGGACCCTGAGTACCTTTAAAGTTGCAAAAGAAAAATGACTTTTAGTGCAAGCTGTTTAGAAAAACACTGTTAAGGAATAATGATAATTAGAAGGAGAAGGTTCAGCGCTTTCTCCTCCTCCAGGCAGCACTGGCCACTTGTGGGGCCTCTGCAGGTGGCTTTGCAGTTTTAGGGATGAAAGGTTTCACCCACTCAGCTGGCACCCACTTGAGACCTGGGGGAGTGGACACATAGGTGTACCCACGACCCCAGGTGACCTGATCATGAGGACTTTTTGTTTCTCCGGTCGCTGGATCCTTTACTATCATATCCAGTGACTTTTGCTGAAAGGCAGAACTGGTTAAAGCAGGATTATTTAGTTTAACATTTACATTTTCTATTTTTTTTTGAAAAATTCCCTTTGGACCTTTGAGACCTCCCGCCCCCATTGTCCCGAAAGTCCAGAAATTGCTTCTTGAAAGGGCATTGAGATACCCAATGTCCAGCCTGATCGCACAGGAGACACGTTGTTCCTCTCTTGGGTGGTGGCCGTGCCACAGGTACAGGAGGCACAGTGTCTGCAGCAGCAGCTTTTTGTGGCGGCTTGACTCTGGAACTGTGGTTTTGATGAGCTTTTATGAAGGGAATCTTCCTGGCACACACCTGGAGCATGTCATGTAAAGTTGGAGCTGGTTCGATAGACAGGCTGAGGATAGCTGCCTTGCACTGTTTGTTTGCATTGGCCAGAGCCATCTCCTCCAGGACCTGTTCTTGGGCTCCTTCATTCTTAACCTGTAACTCGATAGCTCGGGTTAACCGCTCCACAAATGTTACTAAAGTTTCTGATGGAAGCTGCTTTATTTTACTGCAAGGTTAGAAAGACTTATTGGGCTGGGTTGCTAATTGAATTGGCAGATTCTTATTCTCAACAGCCATTTCAGGATTTTGCATAAGCTCCGGAAGCAAATCTTTTTGGAGGTCTAAGGGAACTGTAGTATTTCTTGATAAATTTGCCTTTAAACGGTTGCAAAAGTACTCTCTTTCATATTTAAATTTGGCCTGAGCTTTGCATAAACCCTGAATTGCTTGTTGGGGGAAGGGGTCCCAATTACTGTGGACAGCACTCCCTCTTTTTGACTGTTGATATGTGACAGGGGTGGCAGAAAAGCTGGGATTGCTTCCTGCTTCGGGGTTCCCGGCTCCCCCCGCTCCGGGGCGTGGGAACTGGGACTGTGGGTGGGGAAACCATGGGAACCAGGGGCAGGGAGGGGCTGGAGGCTTGAGTCACATGGGGAGGAGTCGGAGGGCAGAGGTTTGAGGGTAGGGGGTGGAGTCAGAGGAGAGGGCAGTGCCAGGGGCGGCACCAAAGAGACGGAGGGGTCTGGGGAGAAGAATGGATTGCGGGAAGGAGGGACAGACAAAGGGAGAGACTCCTCGTGGCTCGGGAGCACATGGCTTGGGCCATTTTGGACAAAGGAATCCCCTCCATCTTGTGACCCCCCCACCTGGGGACCACTGAGATGGGAGGTTTGAGCACTCGGACTGCCTGCAAAGGTACAAGCTGGGGAAAATTCACAAAGAACTGGCTTTTTTTCCTTTTTATTTTGCTTTTGCAATGCAAACATATTTTTAAGCTATAAAAAGCAAAATTTGCATCTTCTTTATTATTAGAGGAGCCAGATTCAACTATTTTTTTTTTGTTATAGCCTCCCAAAATTCTGGGGAGCTTATTTGCTCTAATGATAAGTGTGGAAATGGAGAAAACAGCCACAGAGTTAATTTTTTCAGCTGTTCCTTTGAATAATGGGTCTCGCCATCATCCAAGGCATATAAAATTTGGTAATAGACTCTTTTGTGAGACACAGACAGCCTAGCACCCATTTTTGGCTCAGATTTTGTGTTTCTGTGTCCTCTTTATTGTGACTGAAAAACTGAAAGGAAAAAAACCTCGCTGGAGATAAAAAAAGCCAAAAGGGGAAACAGTTTCCTTTTCCACCCCCCCAGGCTGCCGAAAGAAGCGTGCTATTACAGCACTTTGAAGGTTCACTCTGAAAGCAAAAGCCTTCCCTGAAAAAGAAAAAAAACCCCTTTTCCCTGAGGAATCCCACCTCTGAAAAAGATTTTCCCTTAGAAAACCGAAAGTGGTACTCACCAAAATTCCAGCGTTCCTTTCCTTTTTGACCCAATCACTCCTTATGCCTGAGACTGACCCTTTTTGGTGCAAAAAGAGCTCTCAGTCTCTGATCCTAGGGTCTTCTTTCCACGAGCATGTGGACGTCCCTAGGCAGCTTGCCGTTCGGGGGCTTCTTTGCAGCACTCCGATGGGATTTTTGAGTCCAAAGGAGAAAACTGCAGCCCTGGCCTGTAGAATCCTGTGTTTCAGAGACTCCACAGCAAACACCAAGCCTGACGGGTCTGTCTCTGCGTGGGTGGGCTATGTTTCGTGACTCACGTACCTGCGTGAGATTCCTCGGCGACGTGCTCCCCAAGTGGTTCTTCCAGCTTTTTGGGAACCTTTTGTGGCTTTGAGCCGCACGTTGCGCACCCGTTGTAGTATTTCCCTATGAGACTAGATGACCGCCGATGGCAAAAGTAACAGAGTCTTCTCTCTGGCACCAGGTGGGATTTTACAGCTTTTATTCTCAAGTCCTGCTCTGCTTTGCTGGACTGTCCCGATGGCTCACTGATGCCAGAGTGACCTGGCCCCTCCCCCGTTGGGGCTTTTTTCCCCCAGGGGGCAGAGCCCAGAGGCAGGGCCCAGAGGCACCACCCAATCAGGGAGAAGTGGGAGGGGAACAGAGTTAGGTTACATTTCAGTGTGGGGGATAGGCACTGCTGGGCAAGGACAGATATATAGAAAAAACATTACAAATCTGATGAAATATAAACCAAATTAATGCATTACAATATTGTACTCAACCAAAATTCAGATTTTTCTGTAAGGAAAAGTAAATTCCAGAACTAAATTTATTAAATATTCATATACACAGGCATTTGCCTGTACATAAACATTTCAGTTAACATATAAATATGGTTAAACAAGTTTCAGTTTATAAAAACCTGCTTTTTATGTATATAGTCAACTTCTATCTGTAGAAGTCTTCTGACTCAAGTCTTCATCAGCGAAATGGAGAAAGCTGCAACAAGGCACAATTAGTTCTACAAATTAAAGAGCTGGAGAAAATTGGTTGGAGTTAATAAAGCTGGGGTTTAGAGAACAGTAAAGGGAATATAATACTCATAAAATAATCAATCAACCTTAGCACATACAGTGTTAATTCTGCCTGTCTAATATATCTGTTTTGGTATATCTAATGTATCTATCACTGTGGTATCCAGATAGGATGTGTCAGATTTAGCAAGCCTCATTAAACTTAGCATAAACTTACATTCAAAATAAGGCAAAAACTGTTTTCTATGATACAGGATCAGGCAAAAGTCAGGGTTGGAAGGGACCTCTGGAGATCACCCAGTCCAACCCCCTGCCAAGGCAGGGTCACCTGGAGCAGGCGACATAGGAACGTGTCTAGCTGGGTTTGGGATGTCCCCTGAGAGGGACACTCCACACCCTCCCTGGGCAGCTGTTCCAGTGCTCTGCCCTCTTCATGGAAAGAAGTTCTTCCTCATGATGAGGTGGTGTTTCTTGTGTTGTAGTTTATGGGCACTGCTCCTCATCCTGTCACTGGCACCACTGAACAGAGCCTAGCACCATCCTCTGGCACCCCTTGGAGATATTGGTATGAATTGGTGAGATCCCCTCTCCTACAGAAATGCAGCAAAAATTAAACTAAAAGAAGCTCTTTGTAGTTATTGTATCTTAAGTGCTTGTACTTTCATAGCTTGGTCAGATGCTGAAATGTTTATCTATTTATTTATTTGTTCATGATAGTCTGAAAAATTAAAAGAACAAAACAATCTGTGACCTGTAAATGTAATTGTTGAGGTGTAGCCAAGTATGGGATTTGCAGCTGCAGAGCTGTGCTTGATGTAAATTGAGACTAGCACAGGAATGTGATGATTTCATCGTGAGCTCCTGATTATCTTGCTGTTGCATACACTTGGGGATGACAAGGATCAGTGCTATGTACATAAAGACCAACAGATTATGGGAAGCTGTGATAGTGGGAAGGACCTGGGAATGATGTTTATGTAAAGGGGAAGAAGGGCTGCATGTTTCAGGGTGGAATGGTATGAAAGGAAGTCTTAGGAGGGAGATAATCTTACCTCCTGTGTTTGAAATTAGCATAGTTATTGAGTAACAGCAAAATCATTATCATGTAAAGACATGTAAGATAGCACATAATGGTAACATGTAGTATTTCCCCACGAGACTAGATGACCGCCGATGGCAAAAGTAACAGAGTCTGCTCTCTGGCACCAGGTGGGATATTACAGCTTTTATTCTTGAGTCCTGCCCTGCTTGGTTGGATCCCATCCCGATGACTCGCTGATGCCAGAGAGAGCTCGCCAATCCCCTGTCGGGGCCTTTTTCCCCAGGGGGCAGGGCCCAGAGGCAGGGCCCAGAGGCACCACCCAATCAGGGAGAAGTGGGAGGGAACAGAGTTAGGTTACATTTCAGTGTGGGGGATGGACACTGCTGGGCAAGGACAGATATATAGAAAAAACATTACAAATCCAATGAAATATAAGCCAAATTAATGCATTACAACAGTAATGTAAAGGCTAAGCTCTTATCAAAGGAATATGGTTGGAATATCATCATTTTAATTAAAAAAAAAAATTAATTAGCCTCAGCTAAAAAAAAAAAATGGGAAGTGCTTTTAGGGACAAATCTGGGAATGATCAAGGACCGACATTAGGAAAAGAGTCCCTCCTTTAGCCTGTTTGCAGCAATGTGCTCAGAATTTCAGGGACTGAAGATAACCTCTGTGGATGCTGACAGCCAGGTCAGAGAAGTAACAGCAGAGTTTGTGGAAAAGCCTTTCTGATAACTTTCCCACACTGGCCTGTAAAGGAATCAAAACAATCTTTACAGCTGGTGTTTTAAACGTTCTGTGTACTTGCAAGATGTTTATGAAAAGGTGTTTTTCCCTAATTAGCCAATGATAGTGAGGGGTGTTGTTTTGTGGACCAATCATGTCCAATTCTCTCGAAACAGCTTATAAAAGATGCTAGTCTAATAAACTCAAGGCCCTTTAGCCTTCTGAGACCTGAGAGTCGTGTGGTTACTTAGCCATCCCTAATACAATAACGACAAACCTCCATTCTCATTTTCGTGAATGTCTCAGGGAGGAAAAACACCCTGGAGAAGCACTTGCCACCATTTGTGGAGGGCAGCACTATCAAAACATCTGGGTTATTAAAAACATTTACATGCACAAAATTCATTTTTAGAAGAATTTCTCCTCCATTATCTTTGTCTCCTCCCCACCCCCCAAAGCCAGTTAACTATAAATTGTGATAAGGAACATATCCCGCCACTCCCCCCGGTCCTGAGTGAAGGTGCATGCGAGCTGTGCTGCCCCCCCGCCCCTGCTGCTGTGTCAGCGACTGCCGGCAAGCTCCGCCGCAATGGCTCAGCCGCCCCCCGCGGTCCCACCTGCACCGCCTCCGGCCAGCATGGCCAGCGGCGCTACCCTGACCTCTCCGGCACAGCCCGGTCCCGCAGCGCCGCGGCTCGGGCCCGCTTCCCCGGTTCCCCCCCATTCCTATCCCTCAATGACGTCACCCCTCGAGCAAACGACACCCCCAATGGGAACGCAAGTGCCCCAGGGCCCTGGCTTCCCCGTCCCCGCTCCCTCTTTCAGTTCCCACGGTCCAAACCCGGAAGCCATACCGGTGCAAGAGCCGATGTCGGAGCAACAACCCTTCCCTTCAATTCCCACCCTAGCCCCTGTTACCTTCCGCAATGCCCGCGGGGGTAATAACAGGGCAGAGTACCACCCATTCCCACAAGCAACCATAAGAGAGATCTGTAAAGCCCACAGAACATATGGCCGGGATGGGCCGTATTTCAGGGGACTTCTCAAAGCCGATCTCTCTGCAGAGGCAGTCGTGCCTGCTGATTTAAAGTACCTGTTTTCTTGCTTGCTTAACCCAACAGAGTATATCCTATGGGTCACAGCATGGAAACAGCTGCTCCAGGATGCCTTGCCAGGGCTCCTTAATAATGTTAACACTAGAGTGGATGCTCAGGGAAACCCCATCACTCTAGAACACCTGGCTGGGGAGGGACAGTGGACAGAAGCCACTGACCAAGTGGTCATTCCTGCCCAGTGCCTCCACGTAGTGAGAGAGACAGCCCTGACTGCATTCTTCAGCATGCAGACGCAAGGTCCTGTGATTTTGTACTTGAAAATCAGGCAGGACCAAAGGGAGTCATTCACAGATTTTGTGGAGAGGCTGTCCAGAGCTACTGAAGCTCAGATCAAAAATGAAATGGCTCGAGAACACATTTTAACAGAGATTGCGTTTTCGAATTCAAATGATTTATGTCGTGCTGCAATTTTAAGTTTACCCATAAACCCTAAACCCATCTTTTGAGAGGAATGACAAGATTTGTCTTTACAAACAAGCCCTGAGCCTGCAGGTAGATAAAACTAGCACTGAGAGATAAGAGAAACAATGGAAAGGATTCTACTGATTGATGAATGGAAAAGAAGATACTTGCCTTTACAAACAAACTGTAGATCAAATTGAATATTGAAAGATGAAAGCAACAATGGGGAAAACCCATAAATCCCATAAAAATTAAAAATTAAGGGGGAGGGGGTTATACATTAAAAGGGGAATCTTAGGCATTTCAGGAAGTCTGTACCTCAGCCAAAGGGGAAAGCAAGAGGGAAATGCGGCCAGGAAATTAGGATAAAATGGAGGCTGCGTCCTCCAAAAAACTGAGAGACCCCAGGGGAAATGCCCCATGGCCTCTCCCTTTATTTGAATAAAGTAAAAGGACTCCTCTGTCTCCTTTTTGGACATAAACCTCTGGTGTTCGTGGATTAATTTTCCTAACAATTTGGGGGCTGTCGTCTGGGATATTTCCACCTTCCGGGGCGGCGGGCAGCGAGCGGAGCTGAAGGCGCGCCTCACCCAGTTTCGGTGATCAGCTCCCCTTGGTGGCGGCTGGCACCGGGCGATCGATTGGGTTCCAGAGACTGTCCAGGAAACAGATGAGTGGCGGACCAGGGGGGTCTGTGAAGAGTCCGCAGGGAAGGACCACTGAAAATCTCACCGGTGAGTAAAATGGGATCTTCGGGGAGCAAACCTGGGAGGGCGCCCATGGAGGGCAGCACAGGTGAAACACAGCACCCATGGAGGGTTGCTAGGGTAAAGCCAGGAAGGGGCCCCGGCAAAAGGGATGATGATCCCATAATACCCCCGGAGAGTCCCTTGGGGAGAATGCTGAGGTCTTGGGACAGACTATGCATTCACTCAGGGGTAACTATGGAAATGATGGTAAAATATTGTTATTTTGTGTGGCCAGAGTATAAGTTACCAAAGGGGCTTATGTGGCCACCTTATGGAACAGATAGAATTCGTTTGTGTAGAATTTTGTTGAAGTATTTAGAGGAGAATTGGAAAGGATGGATTGAAAGGGAATGTGGATTGATATGGTTTAGACAAGCAACAAAAGAAATCTATGTGTTAAAGAAAAAGGGAGAAGAGGAAAAAAGGGAGGAAGGGGAAACTGGTGAGAATTGGGATGTTCTTCAGTACCTTCCCCCATCTTGTCCTCCAGTGTTGCCAGCTGAACCAGGACCAGCTGCAGGTCCCCTGTATCCTCAACTCCCAGAGCAAAGGGATCAGAGGAATGTTGTTCCTACGGCCCCACCGGAGAATAATAATGGTGTAGGGGGAAGGGAGCAGCCTATCATACCACCACGTAGAACTAGAAGAGTGTGATATATGACCTAAAGTTAATTCATGTTAGGTAATGTGATATGTAATTAATTCACGGTGAAATGTAATGATATGCAATATAAAATGGATCTGTGTTCGGTCTGAATTAAGATCTGTAAACCTAAAGTGTGTTTAGGGTTAACTAAGACTAAAACTACAAGAAGGGGACATGGGGTTGGGGAAGGAAAGAATTTCTACAGGGAACAGCCTCGGGACAACCAAAACAAACTAAAAGAATGGAAAATGAGGAGAGTGGTCGTACCTTCCCCGGAGATGGGCGTGCTAACGATCGAGCGATTTAGAAGAGATTGGTATCTTATCTGTTCCGGCCTGATTTAACATTTCCAAACCTTCTCTGGACCTGGCAATCATGGCATTGTTCCACTCTGAGAATCTATTCAACTGACCCAGGACCTAAATATGAATACCTAATGAAGCTACCATGAAGCAAGGGTTCTACGGTCGCTGTCCACTCTCAGTGAAAGACTGTATAGAAACCGGAGGTGCTGGGCACAATTTGTGAACAGAGGGGGTTACAGAGCTACAGAGTCTGTTACCACGTTCACCCAGTGCCGAAACCCCGGGGTTCGACGCTGTTCCTTTTAATTGTGGCTGTTGGAGACTGAATTTAAGTCTCAAAATAAAATTCTAAATTTTGATTTACTGAATTTGGCTTGTCCATTTATTACAAAGAGGAAATCAATTGAGCACATCAGAAGCTCCCCGGACCCAAGAGACAGGGGTACATTAGATGCCACTCCACCAAGTTCCTTTGGGGAATCAGGGGGGAGGCTTTGGGTTTGTAATTGTACCACTTACTACTGTCCTGGGTTACAATGTAAGATGTGCCCAAAGTATGTATTCTATCACCATCTACATGAGCTGTTGAAACTAAGTTGTGCACTGTTTCCCTTGCCCCCTGCCTCCAGACTATCTTCTGTTAATGGCCCATCAATGCCTTCCTGCATGACTCATAGACAACTCCCTCCAGGAGCTATCTCTGTTTAATAGGCAATCAAGGACCCATTACAAGACTGATAAAATGCTATCAGCCCATTGTGAGATGCTCCACCCAGGGGGAGGAGCCAAGCATTCCCACGTGGATATAATCTGGGATTTGGGACAGCACAGGCAGTCTTACCCACTGGATTCCCAGAGGACAAGAGCTACCAGACCTTTCTGCAGGAACACTGCTTCAACAAGACCGCTTCATCTGGACTGCTACCACCATGGTTTCAGGTTGTATTCCGACTCTGTCAGTGATCTTTTGTACCATTGCATGTGTTTTATTTTATTTTATTTTACTTTTTTTTTCTCTCCTATTAAATTGTTTTTTTTTCTGACTTGGAGTCTCTCGCTGGTTTTGCCTTCAAGCCAGCTCAACTACCCAGGATATAAGGGGGTTGAAAAAAGAATTACCCCCATATTTAGATGATCCCATAGGGGTGGGGGAAAAGATAGAAGAATATTTGGGAAATGAGGATTATACATGGAAGGATTGGGATTTTCTCCTGGGGATTTTATTTGGGTCATCAGAGAAACTAATGATTCTGCAGAAGCTCAGCAGCTGTGGGAAGATGAACATCCACAAGCAGCAGGGGGGGCTGGACCTAACGTACCTACAGTGGATGATGCCATCCCCCAGGTGGACCCCCAGTGGAACCCAAATGAGGAGACCAGTTTGGCTTGCCTCCGCGACTACTGTGCTTATTTGATTAGGGCAATTAAATCAGCAGTTCCCAGAACTAACAACATAGCTAAGGCTATGTCCTTAGAACAGGAGAAACATGAAAGCCCCTCTCATTGGTTAGAGAGGATTAGAGAGGCCTTGCAGAAGCATGGGGGGATGGATCCAGAGGGACCAGCCTTTGACACACTGTTGAAGGTACAATTTGTTACAAAGGCCTGGCCGAACATACGGAAAGGGGTACAGAAAGATGAGGAGTGGCAGAACAAGCCTCTAGAAGAACTAGTTAGAAAAACATAGCAGATATATGTAAGGAGGGATGAGGAAAAGGTAAAAGCCAAGGCAAAGATGATGGCAGAGTTTTTGCAGCCACGGAAAAACAACTGGGTCCAAGGGGTCCCCCGGGACAGAGGGGATGGGGTCGGCCACAGGGAAGTGGCAGAGGCATTTCCTCCTCAGCAGGGGGGAGCCGACCCAAACAGCAGTTAGGAAGGAACCAGTGTGCTATCTGCTGGGCAGAAGGGCATTGGAAAAGGGAGTGTTCACAGAAACAGCTGAACCCTCAGGAGGAGGAAGTCCAGAGGATAGTGGAAATGGATTGTTAGGGGTGTCAGGGGCTCCCATTATATCAAGGACTCACCACTCAGGAGCCCTTGATAACTTTTAAAGTGGGTCCAGATCGAGAGGAGGTGTGTTTTCTGGTAGATACAGGGGCCTCTCGATCCACTTTAAGTTTTATACCTGGGGGGGGAATTATCAAAAAGATCATTAGTCATTCAAGGAGTGAGTGGAAAAGATGAGCGAGTGTATTTTATTCAACCACTATTAATAGGTGTGAGGGACAGGTTTAAAATACATGAATTCCTGTTTGTTCCTAATTGTGATTGTAATTTACTGGGAAGGGATTTGATGGCTAAAGTGGGAATGCAAATTAGTATTGTAAAAAATGACACAGAGTCCAACACTCTGATATCTTCATGTAAAATGTCTGAGAAGGCTTATGCTGAAATAAATCCGGAAGTGTGGGCATCCCCAGGAAAATACGGTAAACTAAACATAGAGCCTCTCCAAATTACTTTGAAACAACCAGGACAAGTGGTGTCTAAAAAGCAATACCCTCTTTCAAGGGAGGGAAAGAAGGGGTTATAGCCTGTCATTGAGTCCCTGCTAAAAGCAGGTCTTTTGGAGCCATGTATGTCTCCCTATAACACCCCTATCCAGCCAGTTAAGAAACCAGATGGAACCTACAGAATAGTGCAGGATTTAAGAATAACAAATGAAATTGTCAAAGCAAGGCATCCCACAGTTCCGAATCCCTATACAATCCTGAATCTGATCCCTTCTTCACACCAGTATTATTCAGTACTGGACTTAAAAGATGCTTTCTGGAGGTGTCTGATTACAGAAGATAGTAAACAGTATTTTGCCTATGAGTAAGAACAAGAAGAAGAAAAAAAAGTGTTTATTGATGGGTCTTCAAAGGTAATAGAAGGGAAACAATTTACAAGATACTCTATCGTTAATAAAAAGCAACTAAAGGAAAGGGGAAGTGTGTCTTTTTGCTGGCGTGGTCTGCCCCATGTTGGGCACCACTCTCTGTGTCTGGTTCCGTCCCCGCACCGGACGGGAGCTGACCTCCGGCTAGCTCTGGTCAACACAGCCAAAGAATTTCCCAGTTCGGATCGGCTTCTCAGCTTAGCAGCTGGACCCAATAGTGTCGTGACAGCAACGGCAGCAGAAGAAAAGGCTGGCTCTCAGCTTTGCAGGTTAAAGATGTTTATTCAGGCCGGGCTGCGGGAAGTCCGCAGCCAGTCCAAACCTCAGGCCAGAGAGGCCAGAGACCCGGAGCTGAAGAGCTGAGGAGCTGAGAGCTCCGAGCTCCGAGCTGAGAGACTGAGAGCTTCTCTCCGCCACCTTATAAGCGGGGGAGGGTTTCCAGGGGGGTTACAACAAGACAACAAATCAGGGGATTCAGGGGGTAACAAGGTGTGCCCACCCCCAAGCCTCGGACCACTAAAATCCACAGCTAAAGGAATCCCCCCAGGGGACCTATCACCCGAAGCCCTCTCCCTGAGATTTCGCAACCTGGGAGGGACCCCTGGAGTGATAGACAGGCTGCCCCAGAAAGGGGGGTTGGGGCAGAGGGGATGTTACAAGTCAGGTGAGGAGTGGGAGGACCGGCACAAAACACCTTATTATACAGACAACACAAAAAGGGGTTACAACATTGGGGATACAGTGAAATTAACCATAACATAAACTTCTTATAAAAATCTAATAAAACATTTCTGCACCACCACAGGGGAGGTTACCGTCCACCTGGTCAGCTCAGACAGCAGAGCTGTATGCGCTTGTGAGAGCCTGTGAATTATACTGGGATAAGACAGTGAATGTTTTTACTGACTCTAAATATGCATATGGGGTGATACATGCATTTGGGAAACTGTGGGAAGAAAGAGGTTTATTAACCTGCAGGAGAAAGAAGTTAGTTCATGAGAACTTAATCTCCCGCCTATTAGAGGTGATGAACCTACCAAAAAAGGTAGCAATAATACACACTAAAGGGCACCAAACAGGGTACTCAGAGGAGGCAACAGGAAACCAACTGGCTGATAAAGAAGCTCTAAAAGCTGCACTGTCGCCAGAAATCTCTAAGATCCTCCCCTTGCTCCCAGTAACTGCATCACTGCCAGAGAATCTGTCTTTTTCACCAGAAGAACTTGAGATAATTAAAAAGAGTGGGACAGAGGAAAAACGGGGTAATTGGTTTACAAGGGATGGTAAACAGTGGGTACCAAAAGCTCTAGCCTTACAGTTATTAAAACAACTCCATGAAGGGAGCCATTGGGGCTCTCGAGGACTGGAAGAAGCTTTCCTCAAAATGTATGCTGCTGTGGGTCTTTTTACCCTGGCAAAGCAAGCTATTGAAGGTTGTTTGATTTCTGCTAAAACAAATAACAGAGTTACAAAGAAACTTGCCAGGGGAGGGAGGCCTTGGGCTATATGTCCCTTCCAGAGATGCCAGGTGGATTTTACCGAAATGCCACGAGTGGCAAGGTTTAAATACCTTCTGGTAATAGTATGTCAGTTAACAGGGTGGCCAGAAGCATTTCCTGCCATTTCAGCAACTATAGAATCAGTTATTAAAGTATTTTTGGGACAAATAATTCCAAGATATGGGATTGTAGAAGCAATAGACTCAGATAGAGGATCTCATTTTACAGGAAAAATTCTTCAAGGAGTTATGACCGCTCTAGGGATAAGATGGAATCTCCACACCCCCTGGCATCCCCAGAGTTCTGGCAGGGTGGAGAAGATGAATGGAGAAATAAAGAAACACGTTTTGAAGCTAGTAATAGAAACTAAAATGCCATGGGTACGGCTCTTGCCACTTGCTTTAACAAGGATAAGGGCTAGACCCAGAGGAGATATTCAATTATCTCCCTTTGAACTGATGTTTGGAATTCCTTACCCTTACAATTCCTAGCCTAGTGGGGGCGTAGAGATAAGTGATGTATATTTAAAGCAATATGTGGCCAGGATACTGTCTCTTGTGAGATCTCTTTGACAGGAAGCTCAGATGGCACAGACTCTACCTTTGGACTTTGCTGTTCACAACATCCAACCAGGAGATTGGGTCCTAGTTAAGGAGTGGAAAGAAGCACCACTAGTGGCTAAATGGTGTGGACCTTTCCAAGTGTTGCTGACCACAGAAACAGCTGTCAAGACAGCAGAACACGGGTGGACCCACCACACTCAGGTCAAAGTCTTTGAGGCCCCGGAGATCTGGACATCTCAGCTGGAAGAGAAGGACGGGAAGCCACAACTGACACTCCGCAGGAGTGGACTGGAGCAGTAGGGAGTGTGTTGACATCGGGGGAAGCCTCGTGTGCCTACCCACAGAGTGCCTGCTGAAATAGTTTGTGTGAGCATCCCTCCTCTCAGATCTTCAGTCACTGAGAGTCCATCCTCGCTGTCATTGTTTTCTTTATGTTAAGCTGTTTCTGTGCCTTTGCTTGCCACAGGTGGTATGGAGGACAACGTGAAAGTGAAAATTAGGTTAGGAGATTAGATTACACCATTAGAATACTTCTCTTAATAATCTTACCTTTATATTGCCAGTTAGGTTCGGGTCAAAAGTGGGAAAATAATTTTTTAACCTTAGGAGAAGAAGTAGCAAAAACCTTTAACCTTAGCAATTGCTGGGTCTGGGAAGGGCCAGGGGGATCTGAAGACTGGCCATGGGTGGCCAGCCCAGTTGAACCTAAATGGTGGATTAGCATCCTAAGTGAGGTCCATAATAGAACAGGATTTTAAGATGAGGAAGGAAGTCCATGGCAGCTTCATTCCTCTGAAAGAGGCATTTATTGTCTAAATAGAACAGTAAGTGTATATGTGAGAAAAAGTGTCTGCGACTGGACTTTAGGTTTAGATTGTTGGACCCCCAACTGCCCTCCTTATGATTGTTCCAGATATCAAAGCAAATAGAATCAAACACATGTTAAGCTCACTAATAGTAGCTAGGTAAGGTGTTCCTTCCATAATTACCAAAAATATTTTGAAGTCTGTAAAGCAGTAGAGAAGGATAAGGGGTTTTTTTGACCCTTTATTTTTAAGCTACCCCCGAGATAATTCCACAAGTGGGACACATGTTATCCCTGACTATCAGTAGAAATGGCAAGACCAGAATAGAACTCGGACCCTTTTTTAATAAGTTCTTGTTCAGATCCAACAAAACAGATCTGCGATGTAACTGCAAGTAGAAACCTTATGCAAGAGCTTAAAAATGCAATATTCCAACATCAAATAGTATTAGATTGTTTATTGGCAGAAGAGGGAGGAGTGTGTGGCAAATTAGATAGCTCAAACTGCTGTTTGCAAATGGATGACAATGGAAAAATAGTAAAACAAATAACAAAAAGAATTTAAAAAGTTAGCTCATGTGCCAGTCCAAACATAAAAAAGATAGAATAGGACATGATTTCAAAGTTATCTGGTGAACTATGAGTTAAACAAATGTTTTTCTTTCCTCTTATGCTATAGCAACGCTAATGTTTTTACCATGCATGATCCCTTGCTTAATACAACTTATTCAACATGTGATCAAAGAGATGCTGGTAGTAGCAATGCCTACTGTGAAAAACGCCAATCACTTGTTTTTAAAATTTTGAAAGTTTAATAGTAAATAAGATAGTTATAAAAATAGAATTAGAGAAAAAAATTGAACAGTTAGGGTTAGGACAATACGAGACAATAAAAACAAAGTTACAGACGTCTGGGTGCCTCCCCGAGCAAAAAAGCTCCAGAGAAGGACCCCTGTTAACAAAGGATTATCTCTTAAAAGCAATAGCCTGTTGAATATTCACACATTTCATACATGATGCATAAATTCCATTCAAACAAAGAATTATCTCTGGTTAGTATCACTTTTTTTCCTTTAATCTCTATGGCGTCTTCAGGGCTGACCAAGGCAGGAGAAGTTGGCCTCTTCTGATAAGGAAGTAGTAAATTCCTTTTTCTCAGAAAGATTTATGTTTTCCTGTGGTTGGTACATAAAAACTACATTTTAACTACAAAACTACATTTACCATACTATCAAAATATTAATACAACATTAACAATCAATACAACATAATACATATAGTAAATATCTTGCGTAGAGCCATATAATATGCACTTTTCACAATCCTCCCTCTTTCTTTTTATAATTAATTTGGCTCGAGCAATATTCATTGTTTTCTAGCCTTCATTATTCACTCATTTTTTTTTCACAAATCAATATAGCTTCTTTGAAGGGGTCTTCTATATTATTTTGTATCTTTAACACCATAATTTTTTGTGGTGTTGTTGTTGTAGGCAACTTTTGGTCAATGTTCACTAATTGCATGCCTTGTACCACACTGGTGATGAGCCGAATGAAACAGGGGATCAAACAAGGAAGAAATATTAGACCAGCTGTAGCACATAAAAGGAAGAAGCCTAACTTTTTCCACCATTCTACTCCCAACAAATTATCCCACCAGCTAGTATTTAGCACTGATTCCCACTTTTGAACTGGTACGTGGGCGATTTTTCTATCATTGACTATGTCCAGGACGGCATCTCTATTGTCATCTATTTTTAAACAACAATCCGATGTATTGAACTTTCCACAAACACCCCCTTCTTCAGCTAATAGATAGTCTAAAGCCAACCTATTCTGATACACAGCCGCTCTTGTTTGGGTTTGTTGCCTTGATATTAATTCCATTGCCTGACCAGTTTTGTTCGTTATTATCTCTACAGCGGCTTGAAGTCTTATAATACGATTTAGCATATAAATTGGGGTTCGATATCCCCAACTCCCATCTTGTGCCCAGGTGGCTGGCCCATGTGTTTCTAGTATGCGTTCAGGGGGCCATTCCTCATCTCCCCATTTTTGGAATCCTCTAATCAATTCTCTTTTGTTTCTCTTTAGATCCTCAAAAACTGGTATCCCTAATTGATCCCCATCAGGTCCTGGTAAAAGAAAAAAATCCTGGCTGTATAATTCCCAGAGTGCAGCTCCCTTTCCACTGAGAGGGGAGTTTTGGGTATGCTCTTTTTCCACATATCCAAAATAAGCAACCTGGAGCTTTCCAATAGTTAAATTTTTGTTGATCTATATTCTCCTAAAATTTGGAAATTTCTGGGATGCCATAGTAAGGATTTTTACTTGTATCATTACATTGAAAAAGGTTTGTTTTGTTGTCATACTTACAATTCACTTTCTTTGCTTTTTCTTGGGTCCAATACACAGTTGGTGCTTCTGGGACCCACCATACAGAAGTTCCATTACTAACCTTATATCTTTTACAGGGTGTTTTTCCTACTTCATAGAGGAAGCTTTTCCCAGTGCGCCAGAGACATTCTTCCCCTATCATTGTTGAGCTTAAAATCCACCCTTCTGGTCTGTTTTCTCCACTTGTACTTGCTTGGTTCCATTTTAGAAGCTCAATTGGGCCTAAGCTGCTGCCTTTCCATGGCCATTCTTCTGACATCAAAGCCCCTCCACAGACCCAACAATTGGTTATGTTAAGTTCCTTACTTATTCTTTCCCCCAATTCTACAAACTGATTTTTACCCATCCTTGAGATATCTATTTCTTTTTCTAATTGCTGTTCAAGTTTGGTATACAAATCATTGATTGAAATTGGCACAGGTTTAGGTGGTTGTACTGACTTAGCCTTTTTGCTTATCAATTGCTCTTTTACTATATCTTGTGCTTTGTGCACAATAATGTAGGTAAAACAAATCCATCTCTCCTCTTTTGGGCATTGACTTCCCATCCTGCTTCCACTTGTTCCTAAGTTCTCTGCAATCCAGTACTTCTTCCCTTTATGTATGCAATTGCCTAATTTGGATGGGTTATAACAGTGGCTGTTGACATGAGTGTGAGAAATGAAAAAAGAATTTTGGTGTCTTTCCACGTACAGCTTTTGGTAACATCTGTAGCATGGCCTTGTCGATATCCCAAAAGGGAGAAGACAAAAATTGAGTGACAGAAAAAGGAGTATCGGAGGTCCAGTATGGCTTATACTCCCACCTCCCATGCCTATGGGGTTGCAACCCACAGCAGGTGTATTTGATCTTCTTGGTGGCGAATACAGAGGCCAATCTGGTCTTGCCCTCTGTTTCCTTGTCACTTCCTCTTAGCTAATTTCCAGACAAATCCTTTCTGACACTCCTTAACTGTCGTTTCCCACTGTTCTTCAGGTATCTCCCATTCAACAGGCACTAATAATTCCCATCCACAAAACAAAGTTATTATTTCAGTTTCTTCGAATTCTACTTGGATAGGAGATCGATTTGGCCCTTGACACTTCCTGCAACGAGAGTGTCGATTGTGTGAACTACAATACCAATTCTTCCCACAATCTAAACATTTACATTTAACACAGCTAGCATGTCTGGTATTTGGGTGGATGAAACAGGGTATTTGGTCTGGCACTGATGGAAGTTGCAACTCCTTTTCTTCTTTGCATGAATCACAGGCTAAGGCATTGTCAATGGGTTAGTACAGTTTGGTTTTTTAGTTATAGAAAAATGTAAAATAATTCTTTAGGTCAGGACCTGGGAATTGCCTTAGAAGAGACAGGGACCTATCAGAGAGTTAGTTAAAATATTGACATCTCTTCCAACCACTGAAATTGTTAGCTGCGACTTTGGGAAGTACCATATAAAACCCCTTGATTTCTTGTAGGTGGGTCTTTTTTCTTCTTCCTTTAGCCAGAGAGAGACAGGTAACATCGAGCTGGGCCTGCTGCTCCCCCCTTTTTGGGGGGGAGCTGGCCTGAGGCCTGGCCAGATTCCATTGGCTCCCGGGTGAAAGGAGGGGGAAGGAGAGGTTGCTGCTTTTTAACAGCCACTTTCTTCAGACTTCTTTAGAGCAGGGAGAAATCTCTGAGAAGCCCTGATATGAGCTATAGGCACCATTTGGGCCGAGGCCACCCCAATTTACACCGAGGGGGGGGCTGAGAAGGCATTTATGATCCTGCTTGTTTTTTAAGATTCCAGACTGCCTCAGTGCTTCAGTCTCTGATGTTTCTGTAAGTTCTTCCTCCCTCCTCAGCTCGGCCTTGAACATCTAACACCACGAGCTACAGAGAGACAAAGACTCCGAGCAGATTTAACTCTTTCTTAGCAACATGAAGCTTCCAGAGCTTGTCCCTTCTCTGAGAGAGTAAAGAAGGACAGAGTGAACATAAAGAACAGCAAGATGAAGTCAGTAAAGCAAGAGTGAAAAGACTATTGAGACAGAGGGTTGAAGAGTTGGTTGTTCTATTCTTACTTGAGCCATGGAAATGAACTCTATATTTAGGTCATTCCTTTAAATCATGGGAAAGATATGCACTTGGGGAGATGATTGTTTTAATTTGTGTGTAGATTTAAGCAAAGGTGTTTGTGATGAACTAAGTAATATCCTATAAGATGCTTAAACAGTGATAAAGATGAGAAGGCCCTGCGCCAGTGAAGAAGTGAGAAGATATCTCTGTACCTTGAAGTGAAGAATCCTTTGCTTTTGAGTTATTCATCTTTAAAAAGTGACACCCCAATATGCAAAAGTCTAAGACCCATGACCCATAAGCAGCTTGGGGACCTGCTCCTGGGAGGGTCACAAAGGCAGGTTTCTCTGGGCGGTTGTTTTTGTGACAGTTTAAAACCCACAAGAGAACTGTTCTAAGTTGTCAGTGGGATCCATGACTTGAAAGGATACTCTTCCCCTAATGAATTGATGAAAGACTATTGTCAGATAGTGAAACTGACTGAAAATTACAGGTTTTGTCTCTTTATGTTGTTTTTTAAGAAAGTGAACAGTTTGTAAGGGGAGGGAAGAGTGTTTTTTGAAGTTTCATTCCATTTTAGTTTTTTTTCCAACTTTCTGTTTTTCTATTCTTTTAGTGTATGTTAATAAACTATTTATTAATTTTAAGGTTGAGCCTGCTTTGTTTTTCTCCTAGTCTCTCTCTCACAAAAAGAGTAAGTACCAAGACCAGAATTTAGTGAACGTGAAACCACTACATTAATTAGTGTTTCTGCCCAGTTTCAAATTAAAACTATGACAGGCGTGAATACAAGAGTTCTCTGTCCGAAACAGTCCTGATCCTCCTGTTTGGAGTGGAAGTATTCCTCCCCAAGGAGGGTATCGGAGGCGTCTCAAAGCTTGTCCAGGCAGTACTTGAAACCACTGATATAAGCTTGGCCTTATCTCCCAATTAGGTGTGATCCTGGGTATGTTTCTTGGATCATTTGGGTCTTCCCAGTTCATTACCACCCAGTCCCCGTTTAAGAGTCAATTTTGTATCACCCGGTTCAGATGTAATCGTCCACTCCTTAGGTTCTTCCACAGGTCCTTTGATTCTGCTGGCATGGATCCACCCTCGTTCCTTGGTCTGGATTGCAGCCTCGGTCGTCAGCAATACCTGAAAAGGACCTTCCCATTGAGGAGTTAAAGATTGTTCTTTCCAGGTTTTTACTAGCACCCATTCCCCTGGATGAACATTATGGATTTTAAAGTCTAAGAGTGTGGTTTGAGGGATTATTCCTTTCAACCGTAGGTTTTCAAGAGTTTTTGCAATGGTGTTAACGTATCTTTTAACACTCATTTCCCCTACCTCATAGGTAGCATTTTCATGTTGGGTGGTTAAAAAGGGTAACTCAAACATCATTTCATAGGGTGACACTCCCAGGTCTGACCTGGGTTGTGTTTGGATCCTCAATAAGGCCAAAGGTAGGCATTGTACCCATGACATTTGGGTTTCAACTATTAACTTGGTCAAAGTTCTCTTTAAAGTCTGGTTCATCCTTTCTACACGACCAGAACTCTGTGGATGCCATGGGGTATGCAGCTCCCATTTTATCCCTAAAGATTGAATTATTTGTTGTAACACTTTTGATGTAAAATGCGTTCCTCTGTCTGAGTCTATTCTATTAACCATTCCGTATCTGGGAATAATCGGTTCTAAAAGGGTTTTACTTACTATGTTGGCTGAGGCCTTGGTAGTGGGAACTGCTTCTACCCAATGAGTTAGATGGTCTGTCATTACTAATAAATACTTCCATCTTTGTACTTGAGGAAGTTCAGTGAAATCTACTTGGATACTTTGAAATGGTCGAAGAGCTAACTCACGACCTCCTAATGTTGTTTTTCTCATCACCTTTTTGTTTATTCTTTGGCAAGTTATACATTTTTCAGTTACTTGCTTTGCTACTCCAAAAATCCCAATGCATCCATAGTTCCTTAAAAAATGATCACACAAAGCCTGAGTACCCCAGTGGGTTTTCTGATGCGATGTGGCAGTGTGAGAATTGTTTTATTAGGTTTTTATAAGAAGTTTTATGTTATGGTTCAGTTCACTGTATCCCCAGTTTTGTAACAGTTCTGTAACCCCTTTTGTGTTTTCTGTATAATAAGGTGTTTTGTGTCAGTCCTCCCACCCCTCACCTGACCTAGACCATCCCCTCTGCTCCCCCTGCTCTGGGGCAGCCTGCCTATCACTTCAGGACCCCTCCCCAAGGTTGCAAAACCATTCAGAGAGGGCTTCAGGTGATAGGTCCCCTGGGGGGAATTCCTTTGGCCCTTGATTTTAGTGGTCCAAGGCTTGGAGGTGGGCACACCTTGTTACCCCCTGAATCCCCTGATTTGTGGTCTTGCTGTAACCTCCCTTGAACCCCTCCCCCAGATATAAGATCGAAATTCTTCCGGGAACACTTGATAACAATCCTGGAAGGTTCGTTCTCTGGCTACGCTGCACCCACCCACCAACATTCCTACCTAAAGGGCAGATAGTTGCCCAGATCATACCCACCTGGGAACGCCTGGAAGAAGACAACATACCAACAGCTTGTCCCGTGCACAAGATCACAGAGGTGGGATGTCACTTATATGTGGGTGATGTGGCCATTAACATCGCAGGCCTGCTTGACACGGGCGCAAATGTGACTGTAGTCCCAGCTAAGCACTGGCCGTCACATTGGGCCTTGGAAAACGTGGCAGGACACGTGCAAGGTATAGGGGGAATGCAATTGGCCAAACAATCAAAGAGTGTGGTGCAAATTAAGGGGCCAAAAGGGCAATTGGCAAGTTTACGCCCTTTTGTTTTGGATTATAAGGAACCCTTGTTGGGGAGAGACCTGATGGCCCAGTGGGGAGTCACAATTGACATCCCAGACCCCTCACAGGATTCTTGGGCAGCGGCCGCTGAGGAGTGCCCTAACCACAAGCTGAATTGGAAAACAGATTCACCAGTGTGGGTAGAACAGTGACCGCTTTCAAAACAGAAATTGAAGGCGCCTGAAGAGTTCGTGGAGGAGCAGTTAGCTAAGGCTCACATTGTAGAGACCACCAGCCCTTGGAATTCGCCGGTTTTCGTTATCCGGAAGCCGGGGAAGGACAAGTGGAGACTCCTCCAGGATCTCAGACAAATTACCAACGTGATAGAAGACATGGGCTCTCTCCAACCTGGCATGCCTACCCCGACCATGCTCCCACAAAATTGGAAATTGGCAGTTATAGACATAAAGGATTGTTTCTTCCATATTCCCCTACATCCTGATGATGCACCACGTTTTGCATTCTCGGTTCCCACCATTAACCGAGAGGCCCCGAGGAAACGCTACCATTGGCAAGTTTTACCCCAAGGGCTGAAAGTTTCTCCTGTCATCTGCCAGTGGTACGTGGCTTCCTTGCTGTCCCCGGTCTGTGTAGCCACAGAGAAAGCAATCATCCATCATTATATGGATGATGTGCTTGTGTGTGCCCCCACCGATGATGTCTTGTCACACGTGCTTGACCTGACAATCAATGCATTGGTTGTTGCAGGGTTCGAGCTGCAGGAAGACACGGTTCAAAGGATGCCACCCTGGAGGTACCTTGGGCTGGAAATTGGCAAGTGGACCATTGTGCCGCAGAAATTGGAAATCAGGGCCAAAATCCAGACCCTTGCAGATGTCCATCAGCTGTGTGGGGCATTGAATTGGGTGAGACCCTGGCTAGGCCTCACAACCCAGGACCTAGCCCCTCTTTTCAATTTGTTGAAAGGGGGAGAGGAGCTGAGTTCTCCCAGGGAACTCACCCCGGAAGTGAAGGAGGTGCTGGAAAAGGTACAGCATCTCATGTCCACTCGGCAGACTCACCGGTGTGATCCGGACCTGCCTTTCAAATTCATAATAATGGGGAAATTGCCACACCTCCATGGAGTCATTTTCCAATGGAGAAATAACATCAAAAAGGACCAGGGCAGAGAAGACCCGCTTCTAATTATAGAATGGGTCTTTCTCAGCCATCAAAGGTCCAAGAGAATGACACATCCACAGGAAATGGTGGCTGAACTGGTCCGAAAAGCTAGAGTCCGGATCAGGGAATTGGCTGGATGTGATTTTGAATGCATTCACATTCCAATTGGATTAAGATCTGGCCAAATTACAAAGGCAATGTTAGAACACCTGCTTCAGGAGAACGAAGCACTGCAGTTTGCTCTGGATTCCTTTACCGGGCAAATCTCAATTCATCGGCCAGCCCACAAAATTTTTAATCAGGATGTCAATTTCACATTGAATTTGAAAGATGTTCGGAGCAGGAAGCCTTTAGAAGCCTTGACAGTTTTCACTGAGGCGTCCGGAAGGTCCCACAAGTCAGTTATGACTTGGAAGGACCCTCAGACTCAGCAGTGGGAGGCAGATGTTGCTGAGGTGGAGGGATCACCTCAAGTTGCTGAGTTGGCTGCTGTCGTCAGGGCTTTCGAAAGGTTCCCCAAACCCTTCAATTTAGTGGCGGGGGTGGTGTCCAGAGCAGATCAGGCAATACTGCAGGAAGTGTCTAACACAGCACTGTTTGAGCTGCTTTCTAAGCTTGTCAAGCTTGTCTCCCACAGAGAGCAGCCAAGAGCAGCCATTCTTTGTGATGCATACGAGATCACACACAGATTTGCCGGGGTTCATAGCTGAGGGAAACAGGAGGGCTGATGCTCTCGCTGCTCCTGCAGTGATGGCCCCATTGCCAAGCATTTTTGAGCAGGCAAAGCTCAGCCATCAGCTTCACCATCAGAACGCGCCTGGCCTTGTTCGCCGGTTTCACATCACTCGGGAACAGGCTAAGGCAATTGTGGTTACGTGTCCCTCCTGCAATCAGCATACACTTCCCACCTTAAGTGCGGGAGTGAACCCCAGAGGTCTGAACAGCTGTGAGCTGTGGCAGACTGACGTGACACATATCCCCCAATTCGGCCGATCTAAATATGTGCACGTCTCAGTGGACACCTTCTCCGGTGCAGTTTTCGCTTCCGCCCACACAGGGGAGAAGACCTCGGATGTGATTAAACACCTCATCCAGGCTTTCTCCTTCATGGGCATCCCAAAAGAATTAAAAACTGATAATGGCCCAGTGTACCGTTCCAGGGAATTCTGCAGCTTCCTGCAACAATGGGGAGTGGGACATAAAACCGACATCCCTCATTCTCCGACAGACCAAGCCGTGGTGGAGAGGACCCACAGGGAAATCAAAAGGATCCTCAACCAACAACTGGTGTTGAAAACAGAAACACCGCAGACCCGATTGGCCAGGGCTCTATTCACACTGAATTTTTTAAATAGCACCTTTGAGTTTTTAAACCCTTCGATCGTTCATCATTTTGGGGCAAACCCTCAATTAAACATCAAAGAGAGGCCGCCAGTCATGGTCCGGGACCCTGAGACTGGAAGGACAGAGGGACCTCATGATTTAGTCATGTGGGGTCGTGGGTATGCTTGCGTGTCCACCCCCATGGGGCCGAGATGGTTACCATCAAAATGGGTGAGGCCCTATGTCCCGAAGGTCTCAGGGGAGAAAAAGAAACTGCCACAAGTTACTCAGGCAGCATTTAGGAGGAAAAGGAGGGAAGATTTTTCCCAGGATGGTTTCGCTTTCCTTAAAGACCCCTGCTCGAATGTTAATTGTTTATTTCAGTCCTTTTAGTTCTGACAGAACCTGTCCAGCGCCAGTCCCCAGTGCTGAGGAAATTCCACCTGCTCCTCGGCATCCTCCTGCTTGCCAGTCTCGCTGCACCTGTCTCTGGATGGTTGGTGCCCCAGCCCAAAGCCACCAGGGCAATGGGGCAGGCCACAAATCCATCCAGAGCATCCAGGACATGGTGAATGACATCAAAAGAGAGACTGGTGACTGGCTGAATGGATTGTTTGGGGGCTGGGAAATTTTGGGCTGGGTGGGTTCAATTTTGCAATCAGTTCTGTTATTTTTGTTTGTTGTTGTAGTAATTTTAATTGGGATTGGCATTGTCAAACAAATGTTAAGTAGATTAATTTCTAGCACCACACATGCCCCCTCTGTGAACCAAGTCGCTGTATCATCCGCGCCTGGATGGGAGGAGGACGTGGAACTGGAGGAAGACCCAGAAGACAGGAGACACCCTGAAGAAGAACCTCAGATGGGGTGGCCCACTCAGCCAGAGTGGCTCGCTGAGAGATATCCGGACTTCGAATATCATCCTCCTCCGTTCCAGGCCCCCTCCTGTTATTAAAACAAAAAAGGGGGAGATGTGGCGGTGCGAGAACTGTGTTATTAGGTTTTTATAAGAAGTTTTATGTTATGGTTCAGTTCACTGTATCCCCAGTTTTGTAACAGTTCTGTAACCCCTTTTGTGTTTTCTGTATAATAAGGTGTTTTGTGTCAGTCCTCCCACCCCTCACCTGACCTAGACCATCCCCTCTGCCCCCCCTCGCTCTGGGGCAGCCTGCCTATCACTTCGGGCCCCTCCCAAGATTGCGAAATCATACAGAGAGGGCTTCAGGTGATAGGTCCCCTGGGGGGAATTCCTTTGGCCCTTGATTTTAGTGGTCCGAGGCTTGGAGGTGGGCACACCTTGTTACCCCCTGAATCCCCTGATTTGTGGTCTTGCTGTAACCTCCCTTGAACCCCTCCCCCAGATATAAGGTGGAGGAGGGAGATTCAAACTCTCTCTGGCTGCTCGCTGGCCTCCCTCTCTGGCCTGCGGTTTGGACCAGCTGTGGGACTTCCACAGCTCAGCCTGAATAAACATCTTTTAACCTGCTAAGCTGAGAGCCAGCCTTTTCTTACTGCCGCTGCTGTCACAACACTACTTGGTCCAGCTGCTGCTGAGAAGCTGAGCCAGCAGGTAAAGATAACCTGCGTGCCTATCCGAACTGGGAACATCTTGTAGCTGTGCAGATCTGAGCTAGCCAGAGGCCGGCGTCCGCCCGGTGTGGAGACAGAACCAGCTACACTATTTTGCATGATCCTTTCCATTGCTGAGGCAACTCGCTATATGCTTTCTTCCCACAGATCCAATACAAAACATCTGGGGCTTTCCACATGATCTTTGTACTTTCGGGTTCATTCCAGAACCCCCTCATTTCCTCCACAGATTGGTAAGGATTAGCTCCAGAGCCTTTGTTCCAGCAAAGTCCAATTTTTTCACTCCATTCACACTTGTCACTTTTTCCTCGGCTCCAGTGCCCTGTGGGGCTTTCTGGCTGCCACATTCTGCTTTCGTTAAAGGAATTTATTGCCAGAGTGGACACACACAAAGTGTATCCCACTATTTCGGTGTACTCCTTTCCCTCTCTGCCAATGCAGAATGTCCCAATTACTCTCTTGTCCAAGACCCAACCCTCAGGTCTCTGAATTGCCTTTGAAGCTTTGGAACTATCCCATTTTAGGAGTTGCTCTGGGGCTAAACTCTCACCTTTCCAAGGCCATTTTTACACTGATTTGAGTCCCCCGCAGATCCAGCAATTAGATAAGCCCAATTCTGTTGCGATCTCCTGCATCAGATCCACAAATAGGTTTTGATCTGAGGCAGGTAAACCCCAACTGGTATATTGTCTTTCAAGCTGAGCATATTGCTCGCTGAGGGTTCTCAGCCTTTCCTGCTCTATCCTTCTTTTTCTCATTTCCGCTTCCTGTTTTCTCAGCTCCTGTGATACTTGTTTCATTTTGCTCTCCGGATCCACTCCCTCTTTGTTCCTTGAAAAGCAAAACATTCGGTCATATTGCAAGCAAACTCGGTCATCCTGATCCTCTAAAAGGTCCAAGATAATCGGTTCACCTTTGAGGGAGGTTTCAGTTTCATATTTCAGGTTCTTCCCTACCCAGTATGTTTTACTACCCATAATACACATTCCCAGCTGGCTATTGTCATAGCATAATGGGTTGGTCTGAAAGTATGCTACAAACACAGATTCCATTTTTCCCCCAGTCCATACAGTTCGGTTACATTTATCACAGATTGGGATAGATACTTGTTCAACATTTCTTTTATGCATCTCGTGCTTTGACTGCCCATCCTTAGAGGTTGCCCTTTGTGTATACCACCTTATTTTTTCTTTTAGCCCATAATTTCCCTTCTGAGTGCTGTCTCTGGGGCAGTGCCCCTTTATCTTACCCTTGCTGCAGTTCTTTGGGACTGAGGATATCGGAACCTCCCATTCCCCGTGTTCTTTATGGGCAGTCTGTACGCAGTGCCCGCACCCGTTGCTGGGGCCTTGCACCTCTGTGCTGGGCGAGTTATTCAAATGCATACCGGTCTTGAGGCACATTACTAGATTCAGGTAGATCAGGATCCCCACGATTATTATTATTCCTCTGCCTCTGCCTACGCCCACTGGGGTGCTACCAGTGGCAGGGTAAACCATCTTCTCGGCAGCAAGAATAGTCTTCTGTGGTGTCATACCTGGACCGAGCTGCGTACCTCCGTTTAAAGACGCCCCACCTCGATAGCTTAACTGTGTCCTCACTGCAGGAGACTTTATTTAACCTTCGGCACTCAATAGCAAGAATGTTAGCCTTTGATCTCAACTTTCCCCTTATCCCGGTTTGGAACACACGAAACCAAATTTCAGAATCTACTTTGATTATCCCCAATCTTGTGGCAAGCTCTAAGATACGGCTAATCAGGCACCTTCCTTCTAGGCACTTATCACACAAACCCCTTGGCCAATATCCCCTTATACAGTGTGTAACCCAAACCTCATTACAATATTCGCATTTGAAGTGTACAAATGGGTAACATTCACAATTGGGCTCAGTGCACCTTATCAGATCCCCTTCAGTCATTTACTTGGTCGACACAAAGTTAGTTTCAGGTCCCCAGGTGGAGAGGTGACTTTCCACTCTGCTGTCTCTTCCTGGGGCTCGACCTTCTTTACTCGGGATGCGTGGGTCCATCCCTTTTCTGCTGTTCGTATTGCTGTATCTGTGGTTAAGAGGACAAGAAAAGGGCCTTCCCAGTGAGGTGTTAATGGGACTTCTTTCCATGTTTTTATGAGCACCTTGTCCCCAGGTTGTATTCTGTGTATGGGAAAGCCTAAAGGGATATTTTGTGTCAGGATTTCCTGTTTCCGCAATTCCTGTAAATTTTTACTTATGGATATGAGGTATGGTTGTATTTGCCCATCTTCTATCCTTGGATGTCCTATTGGCATACCATGTTCATATGGCATCCCATACAGCATTTCGAAAGGTGACAGCCCAGTCTCGGAGTGAGGCATGGTCCGAATATTTAATAAGGCTAAAGGGAGACACCTTAGCCAGGACATCTTTGTTTCCAAAATTAATTTTGCCAATTGAGCCTTTAATGTTTGGTTCATCCTCTCAACTTGTCCGGAGCTCTGGGGATGCCATGGGGTGTGGTACTCCCATCGGATCCCTAGAGAATCAGCCAGTTGCTTAATAATTTTTGAAGTGAAGTGCATGCCTTGATCCGAGTCTATGCATTTTATCAACCCATATCGGGGAATGATCTCTTCGAGTAGAAATTTTGATACTGTTTGAGCTGTTGCCCGAGAGCTCGGGAGAGCTTCTACCCAGTGAGTTAGTTTGTCTACTATTACTAATAAGAATTTGTACCTCCCCACCTTAGGCAGATCAGTAAAATCTACCTGAATTCTCTCGAAAGGTCTGTATGCCACTGGGCGACTTCCTAGTGCCACCTGTCGGGACCATGCCCGATTAATCCTTTGACAAACCATACATCCCTGTACTTCTTGTCTGGCTAATTCATAAATCCCTTTACACCCAAAGAATCTCAGGAGTTGCTCTGCCAGAGCCTGGGCACCCCAGTGTGTTTGTTGATATAATCTCCTCAGGATCTTTCTAGTGTAGTCCTTAGACAATAGCTCCCTTCCGTCCGGTAATTTCCACTTACCTCCTTCCAGCCAGCCTCCTATCTTCTCTGTACCCTTCGATTTCCTTCGGGGAGGGGTGGGGAGGATACTCCTGAACCTCCCCTTCCTCGATCCTCAAGGTACTTACCTTCATCAAAGCCGCGCTTTTGGCCTCTTTGTCTGCTAAATTGTTCCCTCTGGTGCGGAACTGCATTCCTGTTTGGTGCCCCTTTACGTGGACTACAGCAATTGCCTCTGGCCCCCTTATAGCTTTTAAGATCTGTCTGATTAGTTCCTCATGCACCAGCCCTTTTCCCCAGGTATTGAGCAACCCCCTTTCTTCCCAAATTTTCCAAATGTGTGTACCACCACAAATGCATATTTTGAATCTGTAAAAATTGTTCCTTTCTCCCCTTCTAATTTCCACAAGGCCCTCAATACCGCGTATAACTCACAAGCCTGTGCTGACCACCTGGCATTCAGAGACCCAGATTCCACTACCTCCCTGGTCCTTCCATCCACCACCACATAACCCTACTTCCTTTTCCCATCTATGACCCTTGCAGACCCATCCACAAACCATTTCTCACCTTCTTCTAATTCTTCTTCTAATATTGCTACTGCTACAATTGCTTGTAAGCAGGTGGGCCACCCCCTGCTTACAGGATCTAGGAGCTTTGATATGTACCCTACTGGCTTCCTGGCCCCTGCCCAGTCCTGGGTTAGAACCCCATGGGCATTGTGATTGCTGACATCCACAAACAGTTGAAAAGGTTTCCTTACATCAGGGAGGCTTAACATCGGGGCAGTCACAAGAGTGTCTTTTATTTCCTTAAAACTTACCTTATCCTGCTTTGTCCATTTGAGCCTATCTGTGGTAAGCTTTTCATAAAGAAACCTTACCTTCTTGCTGTATCCCTCGATCCATTGCCGGCAGTATCCTAGAAGCCCCAGCAGCTGCCTGACCTCCCTTTTTGTCCGGGGAGGAGGCAAGGTGATGATGCCTGTTATTCTATCCAGATTTAACTTCTTTTTACCCTTTGTTAACCAATGTCCTAGGTACTTAACCTTGGGCTCTGTGAACTGCAATTTGGATTTTGAGACCTTCAACCCTTTTTCCCCCAGAAAGTTTAATAGTGCTATTGTACCCGCCCGTACATCCTTTATTCTTTTCTTGCACTCCCTTTTGATGTGCCCTTTTTGTTTACAGTAAAAGCACTCAGGGCCACTTACGTGTTTGTTTGTTCCCTTCCTTTGGGGGGGTTAGGTTTTCCCTGGGGCCGTTGGGTTTGTGCTGGCCTTCCGGGATTTTGCAGCCGCTCCTGTTTCTGCGCTTCCCACACTGCCGCCACTAACACCCTGGCTTGTGCTTTTTGCTTTTCTTCATCTCTTCTCATATAAACTTTCTGTGCCCCCCTTAGCAATTCTTGGAGACTTTTCTCCTGCCAATTCTTTATTTTTTCTAGCTTTTTCCGTATGTCCTCCCACGATTTAGCAACAAATTATGTTTTCAGCAAAATTCCCCCCCGACAGGAGAATTAGGGTTGGTGCCCGGATACATCTGGAGACTTTTTCTTAACCGCTCCAGACATTTGGTGGGTGTTTCATCCCTCCCCTGGCATTCCCCCAATGCTTTGCTGATGTTCTGCCCCTTTGGCACCACCCCCCGAATTCCCTGTATTACTATGTTCTTCAGCTCGATCATTTTGCGCCAATCCTCCTCTGCCTGGGTATTCCATGATGGCCTTTGTTCCGGCCACCCCTCGGCCCCGCTACCCCCTCGGGGATTCCTATGTTCCCAATCCTTTATTGCCGCTTGCCTTATCATGTCCCATTCCTCGGCGTTGAACAATGACCTTAGAATGGCACAGATATCATCATACGAATAGATACTGTTCCCCAAAAAGTCATCCAGCCTCTCCGCCACTCCCAGGGGGTCATCCATCAACCTCCCTATTTCCCCCCTGAAGGCCCCCACGTCCCCCATATTGATCGGCACACCCACATAGCAGATGACTCCGGGAGCGGCCGGCACCTCCCCTAGGGGGCAGAGACCGGGTCCATCCCCCCCTTCACCGCCGCCACGGCTCTCCCTCCGCGCCCCGCGCTGCATCCCACTGGCCGTAGGAGAGGCAGCCCCTCTGGCGGGGAGTGTGTGCCCGGGACCACCTGTCTGCTGTGGCACAGGCGGGGGCCGAGAAGGACCCGGCGGGTCCGGCACCGCCGGAGCCGAGGGCCACACGCCATGCGGCAGCGCCGGTGCCCATGTGGGCCAAGGCAGGCGACCCGCCAGTGCAGGCACGGGGGCCCGGACCTGGTCCAGGCACGGGGGTGGAAGGCTGCCCAAGGGCTCCCAGGTCTCACCCCAGTCCACTCCACAGTCCTGAGTTCGGACCGGGAACAGCCGGGCACCAGCACACCCCCACAACTTGGCACAGTCCAACTCCTCCCCCCCGCAAATACACTATCATATAATGCCTGACACATTCTTGTATCAAATGTGCCAAACGTGGGCCAAAACTGATATTTTCCAATTTCCCTGTTCCCCCATACCTCTACACAGTAATGAATCATCTTCTCCTTAGATTTCCTCCATCTCTCGGGGCAGTCTCCCTAGTGCTCCAGTATCCACCCCAACGGGCTCCCCCTTGGGATTTCTGGTAAGCAGTCCCACTGCCCTTTACCAGGTTTTCCCTGAGATTTTCCCTGAATTTTACTCTTTTTCTGCCCCATAGTTAAACAAGCTTGCTTACCTTAATTCCTTGAACAAAGTCCTTAGATCAGTCCCGGTCTGCAAACCATGGTTTTAGTCAATCCCGACTGAATATTACCAGCCTATCAGTCACACAGTGAACCACTCTGTGGACCTACAACTGGTGGTGAGCTCTCTTACCTTTTTCTTTTCCCGGACTTCCAAAGTCCTGGACCAAAGAGGTTTACCAGTTCTTAAAACACCTAAGAACGTACCTTCCCTCCTCGATCTGCCCGTGATCGAACCCCTGAACTCCCCGAGTTGCAGGCTTTACGCGTGAAATGAGTTTTCCTGATTCCTCTCGCTTTCCCCCGTAACCGACCACATCCCTCGCGGAATAGTGGAACTGCGGTTTTTTGGGGTTCGCTCTCACCCCGTGACAGTGTCACGTCTCACACACACGCTCGATCACCCCTCACTCAACCACGCGATACTTACGGTCCTTTTTCCCGCATGGATTCTTCGTGCACGTAGATTTTTATGAGTTGTTATAAATAAGAGGGACCAAATTCGATAAATCAAAATTTGGAATTTTATTGTGAGACAAAATAACAGTCTCGGACAGCCACAATTAAAAGGACAGCGTCGAGCTCGGGGTCGGCGCCAGGTGAACAACGATAACATACTCTGCCAGTCTGTTATCCCCCAAGTTCACATTTTTGGTTTGCAGCAGTCTCTTTTTATACACTGGATCGCGGAGAGAGGCTCGGGATTTCGACGGTCCTTCCTCTGAGGCATCTTCATTAATCATGCAGGTTTCAGTTCTGAGGGTCTGAATAGATCGGCAGAGGAGGACAATACTGTTAATGGTTGGGTCCAGGTATGGTGTGGAGATGTTAATTTTTGGTGGAGACGATCTAGATATCAATCTAAGGTAATCATCTGGTTCTCCAGGCTATCATCTCTGTTCTCTGTCGCCTTTTGTTCCCTTTCAAGGATTCCCGGTAGCGGCATTTTCTCGTTCCCCTTTCTGGTAATTCCAATCATGTTTTCCTCGTGTCCCTCCCATGCTTTTTCGTGCTAGAGAAATTCCTGTATTTTGTTGAGCCACCTTCCCCTGAGTTAACTCACAATATGCTAGTTTGAACAAAACTTAACTTATACCATGCTAGTTTATACAAAACTTATATTTATATGGCTTGTATTACATTTTATATCCTATTAACACGAATTAACTTTAGGACATATATCACAATCCCCCCCCTTCTAAATTCACCAATTTAATTTGTGTTCTGGTTATAGTCTTTTTTCTCTACCAAGATAAAAAAGCCTCTTAACCATTTGACTATTCTGGCCGTATTTCTCAAGCTGCCTTATTTCAATAGGTTTTTTCTATGCTCTCTTCCTGTATCTGAGCTTCAAATTTTTCTAACACCTGAGCAGCTTTACTCTTTTTCTCATTTAGTTTCATGATTTTTGAGATGGCATTGTTTTTATTTAACCCCCCTGAGGCCAATTCAGGGTCCATAGGAAGCGCTGCCACTTGCATTCCCTGGACTACTGTATGAATTAGTCTAATTAGACAGGGTATCAGACAAGGCAAGAAGACTAATCCAGCTACAGAGCACAGGATAAAGAATCCCACCTTAGTAGTTGTTCAGGGGCCAAACTTTCACCTTTCTAGGGCCATCTTTCTGCTGATCTTAATCCTCCACAGATCTAGCAGTTAGTTAGCCCTAATTCTGTAGCAATTTCTTGCACTAGATCCAGGAAGAGGTTTTTGTTGGAGGCAGATAAGCTCCAATCACCAGATAGTTTTCCTAATTGCTCATATTGCTCGCTAAGTGTCCTCATCCTTTTTTGCTCCATTCTTTTTCTTTTGGCTTCTAATTCTTGCCTTTTGAGCTCCAAGGCTACCTTTTGTATCTTGTTCTCTGGGTCTAACTCTTCTTTATCTTTAGAAAAACAGAACACCTTTTCTAGTTTCAAACATACCCTTTCATCATTTTTACTCAACAAATCCAGTAATATGGGTCTTCCGCTTAAGGAAGTTGTCTGCAGTTTCTTATTCTGTCCCACCCAATATGTTTTCCCGTTAAGGGTGCACATTTCCAATTTTTTCTTATCGTAACACAATTGGTTAACTTGTAAGTATCCCACAAAAGTACTTTCTCTTTTTCTCCTAATCTATACAGTTTTATTACATTTCTTACAAGTGGGAATTAAAGGTAAGCTATTTAACTCTCTTCTTTTCCTAGACATTGCCATCGGGTTATTGGTTTTATTCATTTGGAACCCGCTATTCAATTTGTAGTCCCCTCCCCCTCGCAATGTAGACCAGTCTACTCATACCCTGGATTTCAAGACTTGGTCCCAGGTAGGTTCTGAGTGAACCTCTGGGGGGTCAGTTCCCTTCCCCGTTCTCTCCTTGGGGTTGGGGAGGCCATTCGTGGGGTACACGGCTAGACTCAGGATTACCAGGGTTACCCATAGGCGTATCCCTCTGCTCAACCCTTCGCCCGTTGGGGTGCCACCAGCGGCGGGGTAAACCATCTTCCTGGCAGCAGGGATATTCTTCCGGGCCCCTACAGGTGCTCCTTTGAGCGTATTGCCTTTTGTATTGTTCCTACTTGGCTATTTTCACTTGGTCAGCTAAACAGGGTATTTTCACTGTTCTCCTACACTCAATCACGAGTGGCTCCGCCCTTTTATTTAGTCCTCCCCTTATCCCATTCGTGTAATAATGGAACCACTCAGGAGAATCCAATTCAAAAAGACCCGATTTTGTGGCAATGTATAGAAAGAGATTTGTGAGCTTGTTCTCCTCTTCTAAGCAATGTTCACATAAACTCCAAGGCCTGGCTCCCCTGTAACAATGAGTCACCCAAATCTGTTTACAATACCCGCACTTAAAATGAACAAATGGATAGCAGGGACATCCTGCTTGGTTACAACTTATCCGATAAGCGCTGGTCATTAAGTTTCCCGATGGATCTTCAGCTTTAAGTCTCCCGGAGCTGAGATGACTTTCCACTGCGGAGAGCTGCTTTGCCGTTCAACTCTTTTCACCCGAGATGAGTGGGTCTAGCCTTTTTCTGCTGTTCTCACTGCCGTGTCAGTGGTGAGGAGGACGAGGAAAGGTCCCTCCCTCCCAGTGCGGTGACAATGGGGCCTCTTTCTACGTTTTGATCAGCACCTGGTCCCCTGGCTGGATTTTGTGAATAGCGAATCCCAGAGGTGTGCTTTGTGCTATTAGTCCGCGTTTTCGGAGCTTCTGTAAATTTTTGTTAATTAAGACAAGATAAGACTGGATCTGGCAATCTTCTATTCGGGGGTGTCTAACCGGCATTCCATGCTCATATGGCCTTCCATATAGCATGTCAAAGGGGGATAAACCAGAACTTGAATGGGGTTGAGTCCTAATATTCAGGAGAGCTAAAGGAAGGCACTTTACCCATGACATTTTAGTTTCTAGCATAAGTTTTGATAATTGAGCTTTTAGAGTCTGATTCATTCTTTCCACCTGGCCTGAACTCTGAGGGTGCCAAGGTGTGTGGTATTTCCATCTGATCCCCAGGGCCTCTGCCAAGTGTTTTGTGATTTTTGATGTGAAGTGGGTTCCTTGATCTGAATCAATGGAGTTAGGGATTCCGTACCTAGGGATTATTTCTTCCAGTAGCCTTCGTGCTACAGTCCGGGCTGTTGCCCTGGGGCTAGGGAATGCCTCCACCTAGTGGGTTAATTCATTCACTATTACTAGTAAATACTGATGCCTTCCTATCTTTGGTAGTTCAGTGAAATCTACTTGAATCTTCCCAAAGGGGCGGTATGCTAAGGGACGTCCTCTTGGTGTATTTTTTCTGATCCTAGATTTATTAATTTTCTGGCACACTATGCAATTTTGAACCTCCTGTTTTGCCAGTTCAAAAATACCTTTGCATCTAAAAAAAATTTTAGGAATTGTTCTGCTAATGCTTGGGTTCCCCAGTGGGTTTGAGAATGTAACCTTTTTAGTATTGTTCGAGCATATGCTTTTGGAATTAATTCTCGACTATCAGATAGTCTCCATTTCCCTTCTTCTAATGTTCCCCCTATCTTTTTAAACTCTTCGATTTCTTTCTCTGTAGGATGGGCGGGAAATTCTTGGGGACTGTTTGTGGGGCTTTCAGGGATGTTAAGGGTAAGAAAAGCTGCCCTCCTGGTCTCTTGGTCAGCTAAATTATTACCCCCTTATTCTGAATTGTAATTTTACTTGATGTCCTTTAATCATATACTATGGCAATAGCTTTTGGTTTTCTTATAGCTTTTAGGATTTGTCTTATTAAATCCTCATGCACTAAACTTTTCCTTGAGTATTTATTAATCTTCTTTCTTTCTATATTTTTCTAAAGGTGTGTACTACCTTAAAGGCATATTGAGAATCAGTAAAAAAAATAGTTCTCACTTTTTCACGCAGCTCCCTTAAAGCCTGCAAGACTGCATATAATTCACAAGCTTGGGCTGACCAAGATGCACTTAGTGGCTTTGATTTTATCACTTCTCCCATTTTCCCATTTATAATAGCATAGCCTGACCTTCTTTTTCTTTCTACGACTCTAGCTGAGCTATTTACAAACTACTTTTCTCCTTCTTCTAGCTCTTTATCTTTAAGATCTGCCCTTACTTTTGTTTGCCATTCTATTAAATCTGAGCAATTATGGGTGGGCTTCCCTAAAAAGAAACTCTGCCGGATTATTAGCTTTTGCTGTTCTTAACTCTAATTCAGGGGCATGAATGAGAATGGCTTCATATTTCAAAAGTCTAGCATCCGTGAGTTATTTCTCTGCTTTCTGCTGCAAAATAGTTCTGACATCATGCGGAGTGTAGATTACTAGGGGAGCCCTAAAAGTGATCTTCTTGGCTTCTTCTACTAACAGTGCAACTGCTACTATAGCTTGCAAACAGGTGGGCCAACCCCGGCTTACGGGGTCTAATAATTTTGAAAGATAACCCACAGGTTTCTTATTTCTTGCTCAATCCTGTGTGAGAACCCCATGTGATGTATGATTGTTTACATTAATGAATAGTTGGAACTTTTTATTCACATCTGGTAGGCTTAAAACAGGGGCTGCTATTAAAGCTTCTTTTAATCGCTGCAAACTCCTATCATCATGCTCAGTCCACTTTACCTTTTCCGTGGTTAATTTCTCATACAGGAATTTTACTATTTCACTATATCTTTCTATCTATTGCCTGCAGTATCCTAGAAGTCCTAGCTGTTATAAATTGCACGACTCAAGATTTAGTCCCAATTAGAATTTTATTAATTACAGCAAGCAGGGCATAAGCAAATGCAGCGCTGGGCGACAGGGGAGTCTGCACTCCGCCCACTGCCGCACGGTTACGGTCTTCCAGTTCCGTTTTATACAGTTCTTTTCTTCTGTTATCATGTCGGTGTTATCTTGTTGCTAGGAGACCGTCTTCTATCTTCTGAAAACAGCCACAGTTCCCCTTCCTGGAGCTCAAAAGCCTTGTTAAGCAATAGCATACGTGCCAAAAAAATCATGAGTCATGCTGTGTTTGCAAGTTCAAAGGTTCTCTTAAAAGTCATGAGTCATCCTGTGTTTGCAAGTTTAAAAAGTCATGAGTCATCCCGTGTTTGCAAGTTTAAAGGCTCTCTTAAAAATCATGAGTCATCCTGTGTTTGCAAGTTCAATGAACAAAGCATTAACCCGTTACACTAGCATTTGGTGCACCTGCCTTTTGGTTTTTGGGGAAGGTAACTCTAATATACTAGACACCCTTTCTGGGTCTAACTTCTTCTTTCCCCTAGTAATCTAGTGCCTGATATATTTAACTTTAGGCTCTGTGAACTGTAATTTCTGCTTTGACACCTTTAAACATTTTTCTCTTAAAAAGTTTAACAACTCAATGGTACATTCTCTCACATCTTTCTCTGTTTCTCCTGCAACTAATAAGTCGTCTACATATTGCAGGATTTTTGTCTCTTTTTAAGGGGAAAACTGACTTATCAATTGCTCTAAAGCTTGCCCAAATAAGTTGGAAGAATCTACAAAGCCCTGAGGCAGGGAGGCCCATCTTAACTGTTGCTTACGATTTGTTTCAGGGTCTTCCTATTGAAATGCAAAAAATCGCGACTGCCTTCGGCTAAAGGGCAGGTCTAAAATGCATCCTTTTAAGTTACTTACACTATACTATGTATCCTCTGGGGAGACCCCCCCCCCCCCCCCGCTCAGAAGCGTGCATGGGCTTGCTACTGAGTCTTAGCTCCCTCATTCACTGCTCTCAGATTCTGCACTAGTCTATAACTCCAGTCTGTCTTTCTCACGGCTAGCATCGGGTTACCACATCAGGACACACACGGCTTTGAAATTCTCTTGCTCACTAGGTCATCTACTACAGGCTTTAGTCCCCGTCTTCCCCCCAGGGGAACAAGACACTGCTTCACCCCATGAGGTCCCCAGGTCTCTTGACCTCAACTGAAATCGGATCTATGTTCAACTTCCTGGCCTCTTTTCCCGTATGCTACACTTTGGGGCCAATTTTCTCCTTGTCCTCACAGGTTAGTCCACTGATACTGACTACTAATTGAGAATTTCTCGCGATTAAGTTAATTTTTAAGGCAACTGTGATATATGTTCTAAAGTTAATTCATGTTAATAGGATATAAAATGTAATACAAGCCATATAAATATAAGTTTTGTATAAACTAGCATGGTATAAGTTAAGTTTTGTTCAAACCAGCATATTGTGAATTAACTCAGGGAAAGGTGGTACAACAAAATAAAGGAATTTCTCTAGCACGAAAAAGCATGGGAGGGACACGAGGAAAACATGATTGGAATTACCAGAAAGGGGAACGAGAAAATGCCGCTACCGGGAATCCTTGAAAGGGAACAAAAGGCGACAGAGAACAGAGATGATAGCCCGGAGAACCAGATGATTACCTTAGATCGATATCTAGATCGTCTCCGCCAAAAAATAACATCTCCACACCACACCCGGACCCAACCATTAATAGTATTGTCCTCCTCCTCCAATCTAATCAGACTCTCGGAACTGAGACCTGCATGATTAATGAAGATGCCTCAGAGGAAGGACCGTCGAAATCCCGAGTCTCTCTCCGCGATCCAGTGTATAAAAAGAGACTGCTGCAAACCAAAAATGTGAACTTGGGGGATAACAGACTGGCAGAGTGTGTTATCATTGTTCACCCGGTGCTGATCCCGGGCTCGACGCTGTCCTTTTAATTGTGGCTGTCCGAGACTGTCATTTTGTCTCTCAATAAAATTCCAAATTTTGATTTATCGAATTTGGTCCATCTTATTTATAACACAACTATCAGATCTCTGCTTAGCAGGTTATAATCAGCTTCTTGTATTCTTTTCTTGCAATCTCTCTTTTGTGTGCTCTTTTTTCTTACAATAGGAACACTTTGGTCTCTCCTCCTGATTCCTAGGGGCCCCTTTTAGCGGACAGACTATCCTTTTGAGGGTTCCCTCCTCAGGGTTTTTTCTGTGTTTTGGGGACACCCCTCCTCCCCGTTCCCGGGCCTCTCTCCCGGCTGCTACTAGCACCTCAGCTCGTGCCCTCTGTCTCCTCTCATCCCCCATTCTCTACTTCGCTTAATTCTTTTAGCTGTCTCCTAGTCCTCTCAGCGGGTAGAGTGTGCTTAGCCTCCAACGAAGCCGGTGGAGCGGGGGCTGCCGGGCTGAGGAACGCCGCTAAGTCTAACTCAAGCGTCTGGGGATCGAGGAGCAGGGTAGGGGTCTGGGGAGCCCGCGGCACTCTCCAGGGTGGTCGGGGAGCCGGCACGGGCTCTATCGGAGGAGGGAGTCTGGCCGGTGGGAACGGAGCCACTGCCCGTGGGGGCTGCGACTCTAAGGGAGGAAAGGAGGGCAATGGCACGGGGCCGGGGGTCCCCCGTCCCGAGGGGAACCCCGCTCCCACGGGGTCCCGCGGACTTCTCCAGTTTGGAAGGGGAGGGGGGTGAAGGTACAAGGTAAGGTGGGGGAATGTTATCTAAAGGTTCCCACCTATTACCCGAGGTGGTCCCAGGACCCCTTAGTTTTACTGGCAGAAATCTAGCATCGATTTTTCCTCAAATTTGTGCATATTCATGTTTCTCTTTACTTCCTCCCTCCTTTACATAATTTACCAAAGTTGTACAAATCTATTTCTCAAATGTTCTAAAGACAGGCTATATTACATGATTCTGTACTTTTACTCTCCCTCATATTTCGATACAGTAGTGTATCATTTGTTTCTTAGACCTTTTTTTCTCATAGAACATTCCTCTTAATGTTCTAACATTCATCCCAAAGGACTTTCCATTGGGATTTTAGGGATACTTTTAACAGTTCCCTTCTTGGACTTCCCTGTGACTTTTCTTTGGGTTTACTTTTCCTTTGCCCCATGTTGTAGATCCACCAGATACTGGCCCTTTAAGGGTGATCGCTCCCTCTCAGGGTTTTTCCCTGGTGATTGCGAGCTCTCTTTATTCCTCACTCTCTCCCTTGGACCATTCCTGGTCCTAGGCTGAAAAGTTTACCAGTCCCGGAACTCTTTTAAGGACGTACCCTTCCCTTTCAGCCTTCCTGTGACCGATCCCCCTTCCGAAAACTCCCCGAGTTTCTGGGCTTGACGTGTGAGGTGTGTTTTACCCCCGAAACTTTCGCTTCCCCCGCAACCGACCACACCCCTTGCGGGGAAGTGGAACTGCGGTTTTGGGGTCCCACTCGCTTCGTGATAAAATCACATCTCACGTCACACGCTCGGTCACCCCCACTCAACCATGCAATACTTACGATCCTTTTCCTGCGTGGGTTCTTCGTGCACGTAGACTTTTACGAGTAGATCTTTTCTGCTGCAGCTCTGGAGGTTCTGCTTCCCAGACCTCCCCGAGTTCCCCGAGAGCTCTGACCTCGTTTATTTCCCTTTTAAGTGTGGCTTTTAGCTGTTAAGTCCGTTGTGTGGTTGATCGGTTCCACCCGGCTTCCCCGGCTCCGCCAGGCCGCTGAATTCAGCAGGGCGCCTCCTGGTCAGAGACAGGGGTCCGGGGGTCCCGGTATCACTCCAATCACATCGGGGTCACCAGAATTGTTATAAATAAGATGGACCAAATTCGATAAATCAAAATTTGGAATTTTATTGAGAGACAAAATAACAGTCTCGGACAGCCACAATTAAAAGGACAGCATCAAGCCTGGGGTCGGCCCCGGGTGAACAACGATAACATACTCTGCCAGTCTGTTATCCCCCAAGTTCACATTTTTGGTTTGCAGCAGTCTCTTTTTATACACTGGATCGCGGAGAGAGGCTCGGGATTTCGACGGTCCTTCCTCTGAGGCATCTTCATTAATCATGCAGGTTTCAGTTCTGAGGGTCTGAATAGATCGGCAGAGGAGGACAATACTGTTAATGGTTGGGTCCAGGTGTGGTGTGGAGATGTTAATTTTTGGTGGAGACGATCTAGATATCAATCTAAGGTAATCATCTGGTTCTCCGGGCTATCATCTCTGTTCTCTGTCGCCTTTTGTTCCCTTTCAAGGATTCCCGGTAGCGGCATTTTCTCGTTCCCCTTTCTGGTAATTCCAATCATGTTTTCCTCGTGTCCCTCCCATGCTTTTTCGGGCTAGAGAAATTCCTGTATTTTGTTGAGCCACCTTCCCCTGAGTTAACTCACAATATGCTGGTTTGAACAAAACTTAACTTATACCATGCTAGTTTATACAAAACTTATATTTATATGGCTTGTATTACATTTTATATCCTATTAACACGAATTAACTTTAGGACATATATCACATGAGTGAAAAAAACCCCGAGGCCTCGGAGATTCTGCTCCAAGTTCCCGAGAGCTCTGGGCCCATTTCATCCCCATTTTTGATAGTGGTTTTGGTTCTGGGTCCAGGATTCGATTGGTTCTATGGGACTCCCCAATCCTGTCTGACTGCTGAAATCGGCGAGGCGCCGCCTGGACAAAAAAGGGTCCCCCCGACTCCCCTAAATCGGATCCCCATACGGGCCACCAAGATTGTTATAAATGAAAAAAATGCTCAAATTTATTAATTGAAGGAAATTATTAAAAAAAAGGTCCAAATAGATATTTAGAGAGGAACAACAAAAAAAAAACACTATCAAAAAGAAAAAGAAAGGTCAGTGCCGAGCCCGGGTGTCGGTGCTGGGTGAGACACAGGTTTTCCCGCTGCAGCAGAGAGTCCCCTGTGCTCCACCCCGACTGTCCTGTCTGAGCGATTTTTTATATGTTTTTTTTCGCCCAAGGCTGAGTCCCTTTTCTTCTGTTTTGGACTACACATATTCATGAGGAGTTCTTTCTCTGTGGCAAGTTGAACAAAACATGTCCAGAAAGTGATGAACACCTGTGATTGTGTTCCCAGAGTCCGGCATTGAGATGTATCTCTCTGATGGCCCTGGTTAACTCAATCTCCGGATATTTATCACATATTCATTGCCCGGGCGTTCCTCGGATCACCTTGATGGACGATTCATCTTCGAGCTGGCCACACTTATTTTATTGTAAATGAAGTCCTCCCTCCTTTGTCAAGGTGGCTTTGACATTATGTTGCAGTCTCTGGCTTGTGAGTTTTAAAGCTTATAAGAATATATTTTAACAGTACATAAAAATATATATGACAATTTTATTTGCACGAATTATCATATATACATATAACACAAAAGAACAATAGTAATGTCCTGCACAAATTTTACACTGCAAAAGCACCCAGGCACAGTGCTAACCTCTAGATGCACCAAAAGCTGCAGGAAAACTCCCAAAATTACAAGCTATTCCATTCACTCCTTCTTGACTTTCTAAATTCTCCACAGCCTGTTGCTTCCAATCCAGAGCCACTAGTCTCCTGGCAGACATCTGATATAAGCCTTCTAAATATATTCTTTCATTTCCTCTGTCTATCCACCAGTTTACTGAATTCACAAACTCCTACAAGTCAAGCCCAAACCACTTAAGTAAAGGAATTCCTTTTATTCATCTGGTCAGATCGAGTTCTCAGACCAAAGTTACCCTTATTTTAATTCCAACAATCTCCAAACACAACCTCCGTACCTAAAATCACAACTAAGCTCTTGTCAAGGGTTTCTATTCCTCCTTGCCAAACTGGTCCTGTCCTTTGTCTGTCCTCAATCTACTTCAAAAACATTCACGCCTCAGCTCTCAGAAGCTAATCAGCTCTTTCACTCAGCATGTGCTGCACTTAAAACTGTCAACACAAGATGGATGTTGCCTCAAAAATACAGTTACAGTGAATACCGTCCCGGTAACCAAAACACACACACCACAGTCACAGCGGGGAGGGGGCTTTAAGGGTTTTCATACACCCCACTCGATTTGTTTTTCCCCGGCCGTTTCAGTCGCCCGAAAACAGAACCGCAGGTCCAAACTCCTCAATCACTTCGTGCTGGTAGCACGTCTCAACAAACTCTCTGACAATCGTTCTCACAGTCAGGACACATTCACACAGCGTAACAACCACAAATCAGGATTTGCCCTTACAATTGCTAGCCCCAGATTGCTAGCGGCTGAGCCCTCTACGGCGCAACAAATGGAAAAATCCCCTTCTGCCAGCAACCACAGCCTGAGCCCTCCATGGCCCGGTACAACAGCTTAACAGCTTTCTCTGCTGGCAGCCAAGTAAAACTGACCAGATACCAATCAAGCTTGCAAGCACACTACAGAGGCACAACTTGTGCATGGGATGTCTCCCACGACTTACCAACAGCCTTTCCTGACCTCGCATACGCCTTACAGGTCACTGTTCAAACTGTTTCAATTTTTTCTAAACATACCCCTTTGTCCGGAGTTTTGGTAGTCAGGAATTCTTTGCTGCTGCTGGATGAACAGGCCGGGCAGCGGAGCCCACTCTTCCAGGAATATCCCGGGGGAGCCCTGAGGGGTTCCTCCATCCGAGCTGGTCTCACAGCCAAGCAGAACCTTCTCCTGGCTGGTTCGCCAATTGAGGCGTTGAAAACCGATATAATCATGGACAAAGACCCTCTAACTACTTAAAGTCAGAAAGTGGTACATTTATTCACCTGCGGGCGGCACGGGAGTCGTCTCTGAAAGGCGTGGTGACCCCAAGCAAGGTTCTTTGCCCTCTATTTATTTTCCAAGATCTTACATACAATACATATGCATAACCCCAGCACCTCCCATCCCTGCTCTGTATTAAAATGAGGCTATTAGTCCTTCACGCATGCGCAGTTCTTCTCTTGAATTGGGTCGGTGGTCTCCAATTGGGTCAGTGGTCTCAAAGGATGAAGTCAGGAGAGTCTTCATCAGGTCTCTGTGACCCTCTGGCACAATCCAAGGTCCCCTGCTTTGTGATTGATTGATATGAAGTCCAGGTGCTGGCCATTGTTCTTACTGGTTTCAATCTGTTCTTATAACGGTTCGTTTACTCCACTTTCTTCTATAAACATACTCAAAATATAACAATTAGCTCTAGCTTAGGCATCTAGTAACCATTAACTTACCATTTACTAATAAATTGCATCTAACCCTTAGCTAAAATCTTAACTCTTTAAAGTCATGATTCAGAGCTCTCATTTATCTTACAGAATAATATTTAGCAATATACCCCTTGCAGCCTACTAAAACCTTTTTCTGTTTAGGCCCATTTTCCTCTGAGTCAATGGTTTTAATAACTTTTCAGTTATTAATTACAGTTAAGATTCAGGTCTTTTCCTACATGTTTAAGTGGCAGCTAATGATTCAGCAGTTTTACCGTGAAAATAAAGTTGCTAAGTGAGCTATATTCATGTTGCAATTATCTTTAAATTTAAAAATCTCTTAAAACAATCCTTTCAAGATGGCATATAAAAGGTTGTCCTTTAAGCCGGCACATAAAAATTTCTTATCTTTAATTTCTCTTCAAAACATACTTCATAAATAGTCCTAAGGTAGGTCTGGCCTGTACTATAATATTCACCCAAAAGGCCTATCTTGAAAAGCTATTTTTTTCAAAAAATGAAGTAATGCCTACAGAGTAACTTTTTTCTTGTCCTAAATTTCTCTTTTGCTAAAAAACTTCAAGTAAATATGAATCTGTTCAATGTATTTCTCCATGTATTGCACAAGTATTGGAATGCTTCAATAAATTTGGTTATAAAACTTGCACCATTTTTCCCTGCAGAAAAAAAAAAAGAAACATATTAGCTTTTAAATGTGCTCCTTGAATACATTTTTCATTGAAGAGTTTTACAAAGAGTAGCCCCCAGTGTAATGTATTTTAGCTCATGTACTGATGCTCATATTCCCTCAAAATCTTGTGAAAACTGATAAAAAAATATGTAGTGCCAGCTTACCAGGAATAATTTTTAAATCTTAGTAATTTATCTTGAGAGACTCCACAATCAATATCATACAGCACTGTGAGCCTGGTGTTTTATTATCCTTTTTATCCAAGTGTGAAGGTATAAAGCACTGATTTTCGTTTGCTGTGTGTGCTGTGAAAAGAAAGAAATGTCATTTTTGAATGCCAAGGTTATATGAGTATAGTTTTATTGATTTTTAAATAAATAAAAGTGATGTAAGGCAACAGTTGACATTGCTTTGGGGAAAAAATAAATGCCATTGAAATAATTTTTTTAAAAAGTCAGACAATACCTTTGAAAATAATTTATGGCAAGTTCATCTCCCCAGCTGAGCTTTCAAAAATTGTTTTTCCATTGGATTCAGAGTAGTGTAGTTTAGATAATACTGCACAAACTTTAAATAAGTAAGGACTGACAATATGAAAAAAGAACAGTACAGTTCTTTATTTTGGTGATTTCCTACATTTGGGGGTTTTTATGGTGATGACCCAATGCATTACAACTGACCTCTCTAAGAAAAAAAACTGAGAGATTTCATATTTTCTCTACTCTATTTCCCCCTATTATTAATAATTTACTCAAATATTTTTATTTGCTTGTTAAAGTAAATTCTATTCATTCAGAAAGGCCATTTGTTTAAATCTGGGGTATCTTGTAGGTCTGAGCAGTTGAATTTTAACACAGGAGGAAGGAAGCCACCTGCTGCTGAGAGATAGAAAATAGAGTTCTGCTGGAAAGGCTGTATGGCAGGGACAGCCTTTCATTAGAGATAATGTACAGGAAGAAATTCCATATTTAAATGCATTTGGTATTGAATTTGTTACACCTGTGCTATAGGAACCACAGGGTTTGATGTGCTCTCCAAGCACAACCATGCACTGAACTGCACTCAGACCTTAACCTTTAAAAAACAGGAATTTTTAGGGACCTTTAGTTCTGAATTTATATTTTCCTCCCTTTCTCTTTAACTGTGCACTCCAGAAATGTCACACACAATTAAATGACTAGTGAGGAGTTTCTGTAATCCCAAAATTACAAGAATTTAGCTGTTTTTACTATGAAAGTGCTATAAAACCTCAAGAATTGGAAATGTGGGTGGAGATTCCAAAATATATCATTATATATCTATAGTTTCCATAGATAGTGATATATATAGATACTGTTTAGATATCTTCAAATTCTGAGTTTCTTGTATGCATAAATGTATGAAGTAAGAAACCTTTGTAGAAATGCCCCAACAGACTCTCAAATAGGCAGATTTGAGAAGTCAGATGAAATAACCCCAAACCTGTTCATTTCTTTCAAGCTTTGCTGACCACATGCTTTCTGCCCAGCAAATTCTGGTCATCTACTGAGTTTTTCAAACTAACTTACAAGTTATTGTATTCCTTGCCTACATGGTGATCAAAAACCCTCAGTGTGTCAGCTGGGTAGGAATTAGCATCTGCCATCTGTCTTCAGTGGGATCCTTATCAGCACACGAGAGAAAGAATCCCTGTGTGTGCTTTAACAAATACAATAGGATTTCATTCCTTTTTAGCAATTCTTGGGAACAGCAGAACCCAAAAGGTATCAGGAATGTGGAAAAGAGTTCAAGATAATCAGTGAATTGAGAAGAGGATATATTTTTAATGTTTAGGTTGTCTGTTTTGTTGAAACACTAAATGAAAATTTTATCTTGGCAAATTATCAGAACTATCCTATCATAAAATAATTCTCTGCAAATTGTTTCCTGTTATTTCCCATGTTGCTATTCTGATACATTTATAAATTTCTCCATCACCTTGGCATCAATAATTAGAAACTTATTTCCCCAAGTGTTTTTTTTAACTCCAGGTAAATTTTTACATGTCCATCAAAAATGATAAAAATTTGAAAAAAACTAAATCCCTTTCTGCTGACAATCCCTTTATTCTGCAAGGCCATGCAAGTGTAAGAACGCTTGAAGGAGGACTTGAGTTATTAAGATGACGGAAGGAAATGGGAGAGAATTGCAGGGAGGGAAGAAAGGAAGTTTCAAAATAGCCTGAAGAGGAAGGAGATGAATTTTTAGACAAAGGGTGCAGTGAAAGTATTATGTTGTGTGCAGGAAATGGCTTCCTTGTGTCTTGCTATTGTTGATATCACTCTTATATTGACAGAAATGAATCTTTTTGTATCATAATTAATAAATAGATTCTAAGTTATACCTGCCATCAGTTTTCTGTGTAATCAGTGACTTACTGGATTGTAAATTTTGCCTGTGAAAGAGGCACATCTGTAAAGGTGAGGGGTTTACAGATTCCAGGATACCTTTTTCTCTGTAAATAAGATCATTTATGAAACATTCATAGGAATAAGAAAACAAGATATTTTTCCTCAAAGTTCTTTTGTGTCTCCAAACCTTACTGAGTTACACATTCAAGAGACAAAACCTGGTTAAATCTGTAGTGTTTGGAACCTGATTTGCTTTTCATTCTCAATGTAAAGCAGAGCTGTGTGATGACCCATGTTGCCTTTTACACGTAATCAGTGTTTTAGAACTTTGTAAACCACTGTGAAGCAGCACAATGAGCTCTTTTCTGAATTTGCATTTCCAGAATGCCATAGTTTACAATATCTTTTTTCCAATAAATGTTCTAGAAGTGTGGGGGCTGTCCCATTGCAGTGTGAACAAGCATTGGTGATAAAGGTGCTACCACTTTTGACTAGAAATAATATTCTGGGAGTTCACAGAATCAAAGAATAAAAAGCAGAAAGTTATAAAATACCATGTTCCTGCAATGTGAAAAACTGTTTCTACAGCAGCATGTCTGGCTAAGCTGCCATGGCAACAATTGCAAGACACACTCCCTGATCAAATTTCCCCTCAAAGATGCAGTTTGGAAGTGTTTGCTGCAGAACCACACTTTCTAAATAGATGTATTCCAGCACCAGTCATCAACAGGTTCCAGCTGCAGCATTGTAGGATGCTTCCTGCAATCAGACATTCTCTGTAGCCTGGGATTGTTTTTGTGTGCTCACATTCCCATGGACATCCTGTTTAATCCTGAGGAAAGCAGTGGTTTAAAGAAGGAAGGGACAGTTTGGGAGATAAGTTTCTGCTCCTGCCACAGCCCTGTTTCCTATTTACTCTCAGGGAACAACATAAAATGCAATCAGATCATTTTCTTAGCTCTAATCCTGACACTGTGGTATTTAGCAAATGGGTTCCAGTCATCCTCAGTATTATGTAATTGAATGGTAATCTTAAAATATCACAGTTTTTACTGGAAATGTACAAACACAAAAAGAGAATTTATTCTTTTGTTTGAAACCTCACTGTCTTGTATCAGAAATTTGCTGCTTTTTGTGCCCTTGCTACTTTAGACACTATCTGGGCCCGTGCCTAAATGAAACCCTGTTGGGTTTTGATTCAAGGGTTGGATTTTGGATGATATTTAATTTTTAAACTCAAGGGGGCCCTCTGCTGGCTTCTTCAAAAATTCCTTTTCACGAGTTTGGAGGGCTTGGAGTTGTTATCCTTGAGATACAAGTGCACCATTGATAACATAATGCATTTTCATAATGAAAATAAGTAAATATTACATAGTGAATACAGCTGTCTTCACATGATTTTAGAAATTAGTTTTACAAATACATTTGCAAGAAAAAGATTTATTTTTTCCTAATGATATTTTAATGATAAATAAAATACACCTGTCCTAGGGTAACTTTATGATGCCTGTATCCCCAATCGTCTGTTCTGTTTGTGCTGTATATTGAGTCCTGTGCCTTTAAGACTGGTTCTAAGAGCAAGGAGAAGCGCGGAGTTTGTTTTGAGAAAACTACCTGACTCCTCCACATTCTTCTGTGGACGGGGTGTTCGGCGGAGGCTTGGAGAGACTGCAGGACAGAGATTTTTTTTTCTTTGCTTTTAGTTAGTTTCAGCTAGCTAGGGCAGAGAATTTCCCTGGACTGTTTTTTTCCTTTTTCTTGGAACTGTTTAAACCTGCTCTGGACTGAAAACCCAGGGGAGCACTGGGGGCTGCACCTGCGGCCCACCGGGGCCTGGACCTCGGCATTTTCCAGCAGCGCCGGAGAGACTGGGACTGAGGAGAGGCACTGAGAGAGAGCCGAGCTACACCCACGGCAAGGACTTTCTCAGTTTGCCATCTCACTTCAGAAGGAGAGGTTTTATTGTTTCATACTATTCATTCTTTATACTTGTATGCACTTCATTTGTTTAGTAAAATAGTTTTTTCCACTTTTCTCCAAAGAGGGTTTTGGTTTTTTTTTTCCGGACCGGTTGGAGGGAGGGGCCACGTGGGTTTGCTTCCTTAGAGGGATCCTATACAGGGGTTTTCTCCCAAATTTGTCTCAAACCAGGACAACACCATAACTATATTTGAAGAAAATTATGAGAATAATACCCCTCAAGTTTGTTTTTTTTTTGGGGGGGGTGACCTTTTTTAAAAATAAAACAGAATCTGTATTTGAAGCAGAATCCTAAAGATAAAAATATTTACCTGGGTGAAGTAATGTCCCTGTCTTTGTTTAGATCCTAATTCCATTTATGTGTTAGATTGCCTATAAATCTTTTAAAGATATTTAGAAGACAATCACAGTAAATTTTTGTCTTTATTCATATTATTTAGATTTTAAATGAATATGAAAAACCTGGTTTAAATATGGATATCAGCCCTGGGCTGGGATTTTGGAGATGTAGATTCAGTTTTCAGTGGTTTTGATCAGGATTTCTGTAAAAAGCACTGAAACATCAACAATACTGCATGTAATGCAGAGATAATTAGGTAATGCTTCAATTACATGAGGAATTCTGTGATTTCCGTATCACAGAAATCATATTAAGAATTTGAGTGCAACTGCTTCTAGTGAAAACTGCTACCTTTGAAGAATGCCTTTTATTGAAAAATAAGATTGTGAAATTTTGAATGAATCATATTGTAATTTCATACTAGGTCTGAAATATAATCAAGGTAAAAAATTATTTTTTTCTATTTAGCTTAGCAAACTGAGCCCTAATTGCTGTACTCATAAATGTTCAGCCAGGAATGAAAGTGCTCTGGTTCTAAAAAAATATATATTTTGGCTCCATCCACTGACTTCATTGGGGCAATCACACACTGTCCTTCTGTAAAGACTTCTCTTGCTGCAGCCAGGTCCTGTAATCCCCTTACCTTATGTCTGGCAGCCGTGGAGTTACAAACCTGCCATCCCTGCTGGAGCACTCGGGTGTGCCTTTCACACCTGAATCCTGCCTCCTCTCTGGCACCTGCAGCTGGGAATTTGTGCATTTCCCTGTCAGCACTCTCCCAGTAAATCATCTCTGCCCAACCATCACTCTTTCCTCTGCAGGTTTGATGTCAAGTCTGGGCAGGGTGTCAGATATCCACAGTTACATCCTCCTGCACTGATGGGAATGGTCCCAGCAAGCACATTCATCTCAGAGCAGAAATGGGATCAGCTCAGAGCACTTTGAGTTGTGGTTTCTCCACCTCAGGGTGTTCAGGCCACACTGCCTGTGAGGTTCTCCTGAATGAGCCCACAGAGAAGAGCACAGACATTTCCACCATCCCCGAACTAATAAGGGAAAGAAAGTTCCTCAAGTTTATTTTCTCATCCGTCTGCTACTAAGGCATTGTTTCTAGTTAAAATTTGTGTTTTAGTAGTGAGTTTTGTCTGTTGGCCTTCAGGAGGGTAATTTAGTTTTCCCAGAGTCCTGAGAAAAGCTCTGAAATCTTCCTGGGAATGGTTAGACCCTTTATTATTGTTACTTCTGTAGCCAAGGCCATGTAGCAGAGGCATCTGAGGGGATGGGGATACAAAAACTGTGTTTTTAGAGACTCATGATTCTCATTAGAATATGTGAGGCAGGTAATTCCGTAAGGAATGGCAAAGAGTGACTAACAAACTCCATTGTGTGGGTTGGTCTTTGATGCAATGATTCTTGCACAATTAAATGAATTTGAGGGGCCTCTCTGAACCATCAATACAATGAAGAACTTGTTCAGCTTTAAGCATGTTCTCAAGACCCTCCACTGTTTGTGTATGTCACAGTGCTGCTTTCAGAGCTTCAGCGTCTAATTTCAGACTTGACCATTATGTAAAATATAAAAATTAGCCTGGTGCATGCATTGAAATGCCACATGCATTGCAATGAGACATGACTTTAAAGAGTTAAGATTTTAGCTAAGGGTTAGAAGCAATTTATATTGATCAAGATGTAAGTTAGATTAGTAAATGGTAGGTTAATGATTATTAGATGCCCAAGCTAGAGCTAACTGTTGTATTATGAGCTTGTTGATAGAAAAAGTGGAGTAAGTGAATCGTCATAAGAACAGATTGAAACCACTAAGAACAATGGCCAGCACCTGGACTTCATATCAATCAATCACAAAGCAGGGGACCTTGGACAGTGCCAGAGGGTCACAGAGACCTGATGAAGACTCTCCTGACTTCATCCTTTGAGACCACTGACCCAATTGGAGACCACCAACCCAATTCAAGAGAAGAATTGCGCACGCGTGAAGGACTAATAGCCTCATTTTAATACAGAGCGGGGATGGGAGGTGCTGGGGTTATGCATATGTATTGTATGTAAGAGCTTGAAAAATAAATAGAGAGCAAAGAGCCTTGTTTGGGGCGGCCACGCCTTTCGGAGATGACTCCCGTGCCCGCCCACCGGTGAATAAACATACCACTTTCTAACTTTAATTAGTTAGAGGGTCTTTGTCCATGACTATATCGGTTTTCAATGACTCAGCAATCCCAGGCTTTTGTCACCTCCTAATGAAGCTGGGCACTCAAGGCAAACTCTTTCCATTGTCCAGACCCACTATTGTTCTCCTTGCCTTGGTAATCTGTTCCTGACAGAAGATAAACTCTGACCCAGAGAGTTAAATAGGTTTATATGTCTGAATCAATACACCTAAGTAAAATATTGGCATTTAGATTTAGAAAGTAATTCATAGTAAGTTTAGACTTGAGCTTTAAGTACTCTGTAATGAGTTGGCATTTATCTGCTGCCCTTGTAATTGAAAGTAGTGACATTTAGTTTTCTTCAAGCACATTTATATTACCCAGGTGGAATTGATAGCTGTCATTTCCACAAGGACAAAATGATTGAGCAGATAAAAATGTGGCAGAAAAGTTGTTTGTACAGATGCAAAGCTGTATTTTTGTAGAAGTTATAATAGGAATAAAATTGCCAAGGATCAACTAGTTCTGAGGTCCAAAGTCTAATGTGGTCTCTCATTTAGTAGCTGCACTGTACAGGGAGTTGAAGTTGTGAATGAAGTATCTGAAATCATGAGTGTTTTGCTTGCACAAGGATATTGTGTGTGCGCTATTACTGGATTGCAGTTATGGATGGGATTTGATAAAGGAACTTTTGCAATTGCTGCTCCACAGTTAATGTTTTATTGTCACAGAAGTGCAGGAGCTGTTGGAGGAACAGTAGAGCATAACAAAGAAGAAAAATGAGAAAATTTCCCTTTTTTTCCCAGACTGCCCAAGTTCAGAGAGCTTCAGAAGAGAAGTTCAGGCTCAGAGCTGATTTTGTCAATTATTCACAAGTATGTCCTAAGAGCTGCTGAGCTCCTCAGCACAGATATTCAACAATTTGTAAAATGCAGCTCCTCACAGAAATCATATACCATAATAATCAAACAGCCCAGTGCTTTTCCTTGGGTTTTTCAGTGTTTTGGGTTTTTTGGGGTTTGTTTTTCTTGGGTTTTTTTTCCATTTCAAATAAGGCAAGAAAATTTCATTGCAAAAAATACAGTTCAGTACAAAACATACAATGAAGTACTGTGAGGAAATGAGCAGCTTACAGACATAGTTTGCTGTGATTGAGAGGAAACATTTATCTGCTTGTGAGAAGAGCATGTTTGCAGTCATCTGTCTCAACAGAAGGAGAGTGTTAGTGGAATTTTCTCCCGGAGCAGGGGCACCAGAGCATTCCGAGGGAAGGAAGCGTGGTCATCCCCAGAGAAGTGAACACTTGTTTTCTTGGCCATTTCACAGCCAGGGTTGAAAGTGATATTACAGATGTTTTTGCACAGCTGAATGAGAAATTAATAAACAGCAGGGCAAACAGGTTCTATGTAAGACAATCTCAGATATGTGTGTTTTCTGTGTTTCTGGGCACAAGCAGCCCAGGGCAGGGCAGTTTCAGGCAGATTCTGTGTGTCAGGCCCTGGACTAAGCTGCAGTAGCACCACAGAGACCATTCAGTCTCTGCTGATCTGTTGAGCACTCTGGAAACCTTCACTGTGTTCATCTGATGCTTCAGATGTCTGGCACAGCTCAGCAGGAATTAACATTTTAGGAACAGGGTAGTTTCCAGCAGAGCTGGTATTTGTACAGAGCACCACACTGTGGGAGAACAGACAGAAATAGTGCTGAAGGCACTCTTGCCCCTAATGTGTTGCAGCTGTGTTAATTACCAAAGAGTGGGAACAGCCTTGCCCTCACAGCTACGGGTGATAAAAGAGTGAGTTAGTACAGGAGTCAGTTGGAGTCTGCTAGCCATGCTGCAAGGAGGATGGGCCAGGAAGCAGTGAGCTAGAAATGAAGAAAGAAGGAGGAAAGAGCCAGAGCTGTGTGGGGTTGTTCATAGGACTGCAACATAGCAAAGGTATGGAAGACTGGGACTGCAATGTAGAGAAGGTATTTTAGGTAATGAGGTACTGATGCTTGAGGCCCCCTGAAGTTTTTAAAGAAGCACTCTCAAGTGCTGTGGCCATCTTTACGATGACAACACCACACTGGGATCTTTAAGATCTGCACTGCTGGGTTTTACCCTCATGTCCCACAGCATCCGCTATTGCAGTGAAAAATTGCAGGGTTTAGGGATTCTACAGGGGGTGCAATAGGTATTGTTTGATTTTACTTCTCCTTGAGGAGGCATTGAAAGGTATCTCTAATTTTCAGACAAGACCCAAAACAATTTGATGCAAATTCATTAAGAGAATGGCTACCTTGCAGTGACCTAGATATAATGAAGAATTACTGTCCTGGTTTGGGACAAATTTGGGAGAAAACCCCTGTATAGGATCCCTCTAAGGAAGCAAACCCACGTGGCCCCTCCCTCCAACCGGTCCGGAAAAAAAACCCAAAACCCTCTTTGGAGAAAAGTGGAAAAAACTATTTTACTAAACAAATGAAGTGCATACAAGTATAAAGAATGAATAGTATGAAACAATAAAACCTCTCCTTCTGAAGTGAGATGGCAAACTGAGAAAGTCCTTGCCGTGGGTGTAGCTCGGCTCTCTCTCAGCGTCTCCAGTCCCAGTCCCTCCGGCGCTGCTGGAAAATGCCGAGGTCCAGGCCCCGGTGGGCCGCAGGTGCAGCCCCCAGTGCTCCCCTGGGTTTTCAGTCCAGAGCAGGTTTAAACAGTTCCAAGAAAAAGGAAAAAAAACAGTCCAGGGAAATTCTCTGCCCTAGCTAGCTGAAACTAACTAAAAGCAAAGAAAAAAAATCTCTGTCCTGCAGTCTCTCCAAGCCTCCGCCGGACACGCCGTCCGCAGAAGAATGTGGAGGAGTCAGGTAGTTTTCTCAAAACAAACTCCGCGCTTCTCCTTGCTCTTAGAACCAGTCTTAAAGGCACAGGACTCAATATACAGCACAAACAGAACAGACGATTGGGGATACAGGCATCATAAAGTTACCCTAGGACAATTACTATGGGTGAATTTTAATTGTTGGAGGGGAAGAAATAGTGAAAAATATGTTAAAGTTGTCAAAAAGATATTGTGTCAAAAGTGATCCATGGAAAATATTTCCTAAGATCAGGCTATATTTTGATTACCAATGATTTAGAAAAACTGTTCCCTGGTGTTGGGGGTTAGGTTTGTTTTTTGTTTGTTTGGTTTTTTTCCTACAGAATTTTTCCCCCCATAAGTTGCTAAGAGACTAAATACTGATGCTTAGAGGGTGCTTGACCCACACAAAAGAAGTGTCGAGGGTGGGGGAAAGATCACTTAAGTTTGGGGGAAGGAAAGGCTCAGTGCTCTGGGAGCTGAGTGTGCTCTGTTCCTGCTCTCGGCGTCTGAGAGGATGGTCGGGCAGCTGCTAGCTGCGTGAAGAGTCCACTGTTAACGGAGGGTCCAGTCCTGGGAGTTCTACCACCATCCATCATCTGCTGGAGCGCCTAGGAATTTGGAGCCTCTTTGCCTGCCCTGCTGGAGCTGAGCCAGCCCTGCCCAGCCATCGCGGCTTCTTCAGCACTGCTCACTTTGCCAGGACACCCCCCTGCCTGCTGGGGACAACCCACTGTTTCTAGCCATCAGCCCTGGAGTTTCCACCGTTTCAGCTTGGTGCTCTTGGGGAGGGGCCCAAGAGATCAGACTGCCCCGGGCTTGTGAAACAAAGCCCCTCAAGGTTCTTGGTTCTGTTTATTATTATTATAATTGCTGTTGTTGTTTGTTTGTCCTGTTATATTTACTAGTAAAGAACTGTTATTCCTTTCCCCATAACCCTGTCTGAAAAGCCTTTTTCATCTTCTAAGTTATAATAACTTGGAGGGAAGGGTTTGGAATTCCCCATTCCTAGAGAGGCCCCACCTCGCCCTAGCAGATACCTGTCTTTCAAGCCAAGACACCTGGACCCTTCTGGGTTAGCATTGGCATGAGAATACAGTGTTGGTGTGCTTGGTGATGGAGATGCTTTGATGTTGGGTGTACTGATTTAGTTAATTGACATCAATAGAGTTCCTCCTTTTCAGGCTTTCATGTTAAATCAAATTATGTTTTTGAGGCTTCCCTCTATTAACCTATTTTAAAAAAAATTAAAAACCCCACACTAAGGCTGGTTCAATCTCTCAAAACCATGCTAAAATTTAATATCCTATGAATAGAATTCTAAGAATATAAATATCTCCATTCTAGGAATTCATTGCCTGAACTGGGGGAGGGAGAGAAAGACTTGCAGAAGTTCAGTGAGGTTCATGCATTTATATACTTGTTCTGGTTTTGACATAGATATGTATTATCTTCTCTTGAGCATTTAGATTTCTAATATCTGCAATATTTTGGGGAAATTCGAGGAGAGATGGAGAAATAAAACATTTACTCCCTTAAAACTCTGTCAGTTCTTGTCCATCTTGCATTTTACCACTGGAGGGTGGTAAAATATTTTCAACTTCTCTTTTTCCCTTTGTCATGGGTTAACACAGTTTGGTTTTTAGATAAAGGAGAAACAGTTCTCTGTAACCCTGTAAGGACCTGTTAATTTCCTGTGGAAGGAACAGGGACCTATCAGAGGCCAATTTTTAGATACTGACATTGTTTAACCACTGCAGGTTGTGAGGGCCCTCCTTTCTTATCCTTATTACCTGGGAGCTCTGATTTCATCTTATACTTGTTTCCACAGGGGCAACTGCTGCTGGCTGTGACTGCCCCTATGGTTCAGCTGGAACCTGGACAGTTGTAACATCTGTGGGTTCCACTGCTGCACCATCAAATTCTCCCTCTTTAGGGCAAGGGCAGGGTTTCCCACCTGCTGGGGCTAAAGAGTCTAATGAGGCCACCACTGGGGAAATGTGTTCCTTCAGCATCTGGCCCATCTCCTTCACCAGAACCCTCACCCAATCTGGGTGGTTCATTTCTGAGGTGGGCTGCTGGGCAGGGTCAGGCAGTGGGCCAGCATCCCTATTCTGTGAGGCAGGTGTCTGTGAAGTGATCCAAGTTGACCTCACCTTATCTCTGAAAGCTAAATAGGCTAGGATTATCAGCAACACTTGGTTAGTATATAGAGGAAATTGAAACCCTTCAGAAGCTGGTGGTGTACACACAAAGAACTGGTTGAAGGGCTGGGAGAAAACTTCACCTACTGTCATTTCCTTACAGAAAGTACCAGTCTTAAAAAGTAACCTCAAAAACATTCACTTAGTGTATGATAGCCGTGTATCCATGTGCCCGCCTTCCAGAGGAAGTTGAAAAATCCATGAATTCCTAACCTTATCAACCCATAAAGCAAACTGGGTAACAGCCACAGTAGCCTTAGTTATAGGGCCCATGTTTAGATAAGGGCCTGCAAATGGAAAAAATACAGCTACAACCATGTGCCATCCAAACCAGGGTAAGTTAGACCACATGATGCTACTTAATGAGGTTTCTATATCCAGTACACAAGAAATTAGGTCACTCAAGAACTGTTATTCCTTTTTCTCTCAATGCCCCACACTGGGTGACAAAATCTGTCTCAGTTTGAAAGACAGGTTATCTGCTAGGGAGGGGCAGGGCCTCTCTAGGAGTAGAGAATTCAAATCCCCTCCCTCTAAGTTATTATAATTTAGAAAATTAAAGGGGCTTTCAGATGGAGATATGGGGAAAGGAATAACAGTTCTTTACTAGTAAGTGTAACAAGGCAAAAAAACAACAACTACAGCATTAATAATAAACAGTACCAAGAACCTCGAGGGGCTTTGTTTCGCAAAGCCCAGAGCAGTCTGATCTCTTGGGACTCCGAGAGCACCAAGCAGGATGTCCCTGGCAGGCAGGGGGGTGCAGAGCTACAGCATAGCAAAAAGAGAGTAGCGCTGAAGAAGCAATGATGGCCAGACAGGGCTGGCTCAGCTCCAGCAGGGCAGGTGAAGGAGCTCTGAATTCCTGGGCACACAAGCAGATGATGGTAAATTTCCCAGGGCTGGACTTTCTGGTGACAGTGAACTCCCACAGCAAGCAGCAGCCTGACTGTCCTCCCTCCGATGCTGAGAGCAAGAAAAAGCACCAAGCTGCCCCCAGCTCTGTCCTTTTCCTGCCTCAAGACTTGCGTGATCTTCCCCCTTCTGACTTTGGATTTTCAGCCACCTCCTTTGTGTTGGTCAAGCAGGGGGGGAAGACATCCACCAGCCTAGCTACTGAGATCCTGGCCGCAGTTCCTGAGCCTCCCTCATTGGCACGGCTTTGAAATTCCACAGCCATGCAGCCAGAGTAGCCACCTGGCAGAGATCATGTGACCACCACAGGCCCTGGGCAAGATATTAATTCTTTCTTGACACAAATGAAATTTCCAAAGCCCTAACCCTTCTCTGAGTGAGAGAAAAGGTCAGAGTGGGAAATATTTAAAGAGACAGTATGAAGACACCAGGGTCAGTGAATGAGAAGTTGTATCCTAAGTGATGAGGAGATAGAGAAGATGCCTTGGTATTTTAGGCTGAAAGTCTTCTGTGAGCTGTAGTAACAGACTGTAATATGCTGGAATATCCCTTTAAATCATGGAAATATGGATTGGGGAGATGATTATTCAAATTTGTGGATTTGAGCAAAGGTATCTGTGTTTGACTGAATGAATATCAAATTAGTAGCTGTGATGCTGTGATTCCATGAGATGTTTGAACAGAGATGAGATAAGCCCTCTGTGCCAGTGAAGTGAGAAGACATCTCTGTTCCCTGAGATGAAGAATCCTTTGCCTTTAGAGTTGTTTATCTTTAAAATGACACCCCAGTATGCATGAGCCCATGGCCCATATTGTAGCCACGCAGGAAAGGCTACATGATATGGGAGGTCCACAACTGCAGAAGTTCCCGGGTGGCTGCTTTTGTGAGAGTTAAGTCACAAGTAGAGACTGTTCTTTCTTGTCGAAAGTTACCACAACAAATCAGTAGAGACTTCTCTCTCTAAAAGGACTGAATGAAAGATTATTTTATAAGTGGTACTGACCTGGAGTTCTGAGTTTTGTCTCTTTACATTGTTTGTGGGAAAGTGAACACTTGGGGGGAGGAGGAGGAGGAGTGTTTTGAAAGTTTCATTTTGATTCTCATTTTCTTCTTTTAGCGTGTGTTAATAAATCTATCTTTATACCTTTAAGTTTGTGCCTGCTTGGCTTTTCTCCTGATCCTGTCTCACAGCAGAAAAGATACTCAAACCACTACACTAAATTTGGCAAACAGAATTTGGTGAACGTGAAACATAAAAATCTTAGTTAATTTTTATAGTGAGCTTAAAGGCATATGCTGTATTTTAGAATATATTTTAAATAGTGCTTAGAAAAATTTATTTTAAAAGCTACTTAAATATTGAGCTTGTTATTTTTTACATATTTTAAAATAGTACTAGCATATAAGGCTTCTCGGTAATAAGAAGAAAGACTAAAATATAAGATAACTAAGATAAGAATGCAGATAAAGAGGAAAACAAACTTTTAGCTAGCAGAAACTGATTCCTTACTTTAAAAAAGTACTAAAAAAGCTAAAACATGCAAAAAAATAAAGGTAAAGAGTTTGTTGAGGAAGACTGGGTTTTTTTATCTTTTAGATACTTAGAGACTACTACAACAAATTAAACATGCTTAGAAAAGCATGAAGTTAATTACTATATGAAGTGAAGATGGGCAGGGCTAGGGAATAAATATATATAAAGCAAATTGTACAATGCTATACATATGTAAGACTAAGAAATAATAAGGGGGGCAAGCTTTTTAGTGTTTGTGTATCTTTAGTAAAATAATTTTACACACATTTTGGCATTAATTAAATACATACTGCTCTAACAACTCTTACTAGTTGTGAAGGTTTTTTTTGCTATCGTTTTAGTTGGCGACTATGAAGGGACTCTTATCTGGCTGTAAGGAGTGAGCTAAGTAAGACTCTTTGGGCGTCCTTAAGAACTTCTTGGTAGGGACTCCTTACTCGTGTGCTCACTTGTGAGGACAGAAAGACTTGCTAAAGCTACTGCAGACAAAAAGTATGTATGAAACTAGAAAGGAAAGCGTATGCTGAAATAAGGCTCTAGTAAGACGTGTGAGAGATGTCCACGACGTGTGCAGTGTTGTGCCCTGGGGGGTTAGCTTGTAAGCTACTTCTAGCAAAGTACTAGCTAGCAAAGAGATACTAGCTAGGAGCTAGTAGGAGCTGGTAAAGAGAATTTCTTAGTTGAGTATAGCAACTTGCTAGAGGCTTTGGGGGTAAGTTTAGAGAATTTCTGTCTTAAACTGTAATTGTGTGATTGTAAAGTCTGGACTTTGTTAATTGTTAATTGCATGTGTGTTTGAGACAGCTAAAAAGAAGCAGCAAATAATGTTAGTAAATGTGAAAAGTGCATATTATATGGCTCTACGCAAGATATTTACTATATGTGTTATGTTGTGCTAATTGTTAATTATGTGGTATTAATATTTTGATAGTATGGTAAATGTAGTTTTGTAGTTAAAATGTAGTTTTTATGTACCAACCACAGGAAAATATAAATCTTTCAAAGAAGAAAGAATTTACTACTTTCTTATCAGAAGAGACCAGCTCCTCCTGCTTTTCTCAGCCTAGTGGACGCCATAGAGATTAAAGGAAAAAAGTGATACTAACCAGAGACAATTCTTAGTTAGAATGGAATTTATGCATTATGTATAAATTGTATGAATATTCAACAGGCTATTGCTTTTAAGACATAATTTTTTGTTAACAGGGGTCCTTCTTCAGAGCTTGTAGCTCGGGAGAGGCACCCAGACGTCTGTAACTTTGTTTTTATTGTCTTGTATTGTCCTAACTCTAAAAACTGTTCCATTTTTTACTCTAATTCTATTTTTATAACCATCTTATTTACTATTAAACTTTTAAAATTTTAAAACAAGTGATCGGCGTTTATCACAATTATGGTAGCAGAGGATGGTTATAACACCTCACTGCTGGTGCCTTAGGGGAATCAGAGTGAGGACGGCGCGCCCTGCCCAGTTTGGCAGCCTCGCTCTGTGTTCTCCTGCTGTGACCGGCAGATGCAGGTTACGATCAATGGACAAGAGGAGACAATAAAACAAAGAAAGGGAAAAGATTCCCTAAAACCGCGGTAGTTAGCCCCTAAGACTAAAGTGTACACGAAGACAAAGACCCAAGGACAAAGGACAGGTAAGTATTGTGTGATAAATGTGCTAAAGTTAATTCGTGTTATCAAATTATAAAAGGTAAATGTTGAACTGTATAAAATATGAATGTTAGAAATGTGCTCAAATGAACATAAGTAAGGGTAAAATGTAGAAACTAAAAATTAGAAAATTTCCTGGCTTGGGAAGCACAGGAGGGACACGAGGAAAGTATGATTGGAATTACCAGGGAGGGGGCCTTGAAACTATTGCTGCCGGGAATCCCTGAAAAGAAACAAAGAACCACGGAAGAAGAAGATACAAGTCCGGAGACCAAGATAATCACTTCAGATGGATATCTCTACTCGTCTCCGCCGAAATTAACATATACACGACACACCCGGGCCCGGCCATCAACAGCATTGTTCCACCCTACCGGTCTATTCAGACCTCCGATACCAGGACTTGAATAATTAATGAAGACGCCTCGGAGAGGATAACGTCAGAATTTCGGACTTCACTCCGCGATCTTGTGTATAAAAAGGGACGGCCGGAGACCAGAAATTGTGAACTTGGGGGGATACCAGGCTGACAGAGCTTGTTATCCGTGTTCACCCGGCACCGATCCCGGGCTCGGCGCTGTCCTTTTAAATTGTGGCTTTCCGAGACTGATATTTTGTCTCAAAATAAAATTCTAAATTTTGATACTTTGAATTTGGTCGATTTTATTTATAACATATTGGTTTGGAGGGGCGGTTAAAGGGGGGGATGAATGTGTGTGAATGAGAGTCAGCTGGTTATCCCAGACCTGCTAAGCGAGTGCGGAGTTTCTGACGCTGCGTTTCCGTTCTTTCGCGAGAAAGACGGCCAGTAAAGAGACGAAGCGAGTGATAAGAAGAGTGAGAGAACCCCCCCAGGGAAACTGGGACTGAATTTTAGAAAAGGGGTGGGACCCCTAGGAAGCAAAAAGTCTGCTGGATTGAGGGGTAAGTGCCCAAGAGCATCCAGGACTGAAACCTGCTGGGTTGAGGGATTAATATCCCAAGAGCACCCAGGGTGAAGCAAAAAGTCTGCTGGATTGAGGGGTAAGTGCCCAAGAGCATCCAGGACTGAAACCTGCTGGGTTGAGGGATTAATATCCCAAGAGCACCCAGGGTGAAGCAAAAAGTCTGCTGGATTGAGGGGTAAGTGCCCAAGAGCATCCAGGACTGAAACCTGCTGGGTTGAGGGATTAATATCCCAAGAGCACCCAGGGTGAAGCAAAAAGTCTGCTGGATTGAGGGGTAAGTGCCCAAGAGCATCCAGGACTGAAACCTGCTGGGTTGAGGGATTAATATCCCAAGAGCACCCAGGGTGAAGCAAAAAAGTCTGCTGGATTGAGGGGTAAATGCCCAAGAGCATCCAGGACTGAAACCTGCTGAGTTGAGGGATTGTGCCAAGAGCACCCAGGGTTTTGCCGGATTGAGGTTATGCCCAAGAGCATCTGGGGTTGAACAACACAGCTAGATTGAGGGCTAAAGTGCCCAAGAGCATCTGGGGTTGGACAACACAGCTGGATTGAGGGGATATCCAAGAGCACCGGGACTGGCCAGTAACACCTAAAATGGTAATAGGTGATTTAAAAGTAAAAGGTACCTTGTTGTTGTTTTGTTGTTGTTTTGTTGTGTGACCTGCGCATAGGCCTCAGTTTCCCCGGGCGGGTGGGGGCTGTGGCAAAGTGTGTGTGACCTGCGAATAGGCCTCAGTTTCCCCGGGCGGGTGGGGGCTGTGGCAAAGTGTGTGTGACCTGCGAATAGGCCTCAGTTTCCCCGGGCAGGTGGGGGGCTGTGGCAAAGTGTGTGTGACCTGCGAATAGGCCTCAGTTTCCCCGGGCAGGTGGGGGGCTGTGGCAAAGTGTGTGTGACCTGCGAATAGGCCTCAGTTTCCCCGGGCGGGTGGGGGCTGTGGCAAAGTGTGTGTGACCTGCGCATAGGCCTCAGTTTCCCCGGGCGGGTGGGGGCTGTGGCAAAGTGTGTGTGACCTGCGAATAGGCCTCAGTTTCCCCGGGCGGGTGGGGGGCTGTGGCAAAGTGTGTGTGACCTGCGAATAGGCCTCAGTTTCCCCGGGCAGGTGGGGGCTGTGGCAAAGTGTGTGTGACCTGCAAAAACCGGCCAGTTTCCCCAGGCGGGTGGGGAGGCTGTGGAAAAGCGTGTGCGTGACCTGCAATTCAGCCCTTTTTCTCCGGGCGTGTGGAGTGGGGGGGCAGTAAAGTGTAAGTGACACGCAAATTAGCCTCATAAGTGGATCGGCACCTGGGGCGACCAGATTCTGAGCCCTCCTCAGAGGCCCAGCTATAGGGGGAGGACACACAGAGCCACGATTCTCTGACGACAGGCTTCATGTCCTAAGAGTGTGAAAGAGTGTGTAAAAGTGAAGGAGGAATGAAGTAAGAGTAAAGCACATGTAATGTTAGCTGGTATATCTCCTTAGAGGGAGGTGTATTGTATTTGTGTGCGATAGAAGGGATTTGTGTGTGTGTGCATAGATAGAAGTGGTCTTTAGGTTGTAAGAGAAAGTGAAAAACAGAGGTGAGGGACGAATAGATAAAATCTTGAAAAATGGGGCAGAAAAACAGTACATTGGATACAAAAAAAAAAAAAAAGTGTAAAAAATTACCAACAGAAATACCTCAAGATAGCCCTCTTGGCATTATGTTAGCTAACTGGGATAACAACCCTTGTACAAGAAAAAAGGAAAAGGTAAAGATGATACAATTTTGCATGATAGAATGGGCAGAGAAGGAAATAAGATCTGACCACGTTTATTGGCCAAGATATGGCTCTTTTGAGAACTGGATCTGTCAAGCTCTAAATATATTTGTAAATTCAAAAGAACCGTTTAATCCTGAAGAAAGAGAATATGCCACATGTTAGACAGGAGATTTTAGGAGAATAAAAATCTTTAATGTATCAGAAACGCCCGAGACGAAACAAGAAAAGAAAAAAGGGGAAAGAAAAGGGAAGGGAACAAGAAGAAAAGAAGAAAATAGAGTGGGATCCTTTGCAGGTTTTGCCCCCTCCTTTCCCGCTCTATCCGTCCGCGGCCGAGCCCCTGTCCCAGGTCCCGCTTCAGCCCCGCCCGCCCCCAGCGCGGGCTCGCAGCCTCCGGCAGCCCCGCCTGCCCCGGTTCCCGTCCCGAGCGCCGGTTCGCAGCCCGCAGCATCTGTGCCGGTCCCCGCATACACCCCAGCCCCGGCCCCGCCGGTGAATTTGTCTGCCCCAGCCGCCTGGTCTGCAGCCGCCTTGGGGGCCGTGCCGGGGGCCCCTCCTGACGCGTGGTCTAGGGCTGCAGCCCCAACCGTGCCGGGGGTCCCGTCGGTCCCAGCCGTCCTATCTCCAATCGCTTCCCCCACTGCCCGATCCCCGGCTGCCCTGCCTAAGCCGGCTGCGCTGGGCGCTGCCGCCGCTCCTTTGTCTCTGCCGGGAGTCGTTGACTCAACTGCCACCAGCCCCATGCAAGCTGGCCACGCTCCCCTCTGGCATCCCCCGACACTGCCCCCTCCTCCTGTCCCGGCAGCAAACCCCGCCTATGCTCCGCCCTTAGAGGACCAAGCCTCGGCGCTATGCCCTTCCCTTCCCCCCTTGCAGCCCCGAGCTCCGTTCCCTTAGTAACCACAGCGACTGCTCAGGTAGACGAAATTACCGCAGGAGTTCACGGAATCTCCAAACTTATTTGAGCAAGCTTTAAAAAAATAAAAAAATAAATAAATAAATAGTGCAAGCCTTCTCCACTCCTCCTAGAATACAAATTATCCAATATGTGGATGATCTTCTACTATCTGGGGAAGATGAAGTTGAAGTTAGAGAAGCTACAATAAAGCTTTTAAATTCTCTGGGAGAAAAAAAAGATTAAGAGTATCAAAAGAGAAACTGCAATTTGTAGAACTAGAAGTAAAATATCTTGAACACTTGATAGGTAAGGGTAGTCGAAAGCTCAGTCCAGAGAGAATTGCAGGAATTCCATCCCTTCCACCTCCCTCTTCAAAGAGGGAAATCAGAAAACTACTTAGATTGTTGGGATATTGTAGATTATGAGGAGTACACACAGGCAGTAAAATTTTTGTATGAAAAATTGACAGAGGGGGATAATATAAAATGGACCAAGGAAGATGCTGATAAATTAGAAAAATTAAAGTTAAAATTAGCCTCAATACCAGCTTTAAGCTTACCTTCACTAGAAAAAACCCTTTCATCTGTATGTGAATGTAGAACAAGGGGTAGCTCATGGAGTTCTGGTCGTGTAGAAAGGATAAACCAGACTTTAAAGAGAACTTTGACCAAATTAATGGTTGAAACCCAAATGTCATGGGTACAATGCCTACCTTTAGCCTTATTAAGGATCCGAACACAACCCTGGTCAGACCTGGGATTGTCACCCTATGAAATGATGTTTGGGTTACCCTTTTTAACCACCCAACATGAAAATGCTACCTATGAGGTAGGGGAAATGAGCGTTAAAAAAAAAATACGTTAACACCATTGCAAAAAACTCTTGAAAACTTACGGTTAAAAGGAATAATCCCTCAAACCACACCTTTAGATTTTAAAATCCATAATGTTCATCCAGGGGAATGGGTGCTAGTAAAAACCTAGAAAGAACAATCTTTAACTCCTCAATGGGAAGATCCTTTTCAGGTATTGCTGATGACCGAGGCCGCGATCCGGACCAAGGAACGAGGGTGGATCCACGCCAGCAGAATCAAAGGACCTGTGGATAAACCTAAGGAGTGGACGATTACATCTGAACCGGGTGATACAAAACTGACTCTTAAACGAGGACTGGGTGGTAATGAACTGGGACGACCCAAATGGTCCAAGAAACATACCCAGGATCACACCTAATTGGGAGATAAGGCCAAGCTTATATCAGTGGTTTCAAGTTCCGTCTAGACAAGTTTTGAGACGCCTCAGATACCCTCCTTGGGGAGGAATACTTCCACTCCAAACAGGAGGATCAGGACTGTTTCGGACAGAGAACTCTTGTATTCACGCCTTAGCCTGTGATTTATACAAGGAGGAAGAGGAGTTGCAACTTCCATCAGTGGCAGACCAAATACCTTGTTTGATCCACCCAAATACCAGACATGCTAGCTGGGTTAAATGTAAATGTTTAAATTGTGGGAAGAATTGGTATTGTAGTTCACACAAGCGACGTTCTCGTTGCAGGAAGTGTCAAGGACCAAATCGATCTCCTATCCAAATAGAATTCCAAGAAACTGAAATAATAACTTTGTTTTGTGGATGGGAATTATTAGTGCCTGTTGAATGGGAGATACCTGAAGAACAGTGGGAAACGACAGTTAAAGAGTGTCAAAACGATTTGTCTGGAAATTAGCTAAGAGGAAGTGACAAGGAAATAGAGGGCAAGACCAGATTGGCCTCTGTATTCGCCACCAAGAAGATCAAATACACCTGCTGTGGGTTGCAACCCCATAGGCATGGGAGGTGGGAGTATAAGCCATACTGGACCTCTGTTACTCCTTTTTCTGTCACTCAATTTTTGTCTTCTCCCTTTTGGGATATCGACAAGGCCATGTTACAGATGTTACCAAAAGCTGTACATGGAAAGACACCGAGGTTCTTTTTTCATTTCTCACACTCATGTCAACAGCCACTGTTACAACCCATCCAAATTGGGCAATTGCATACATAAAGGGAAAAAGTACTGGATTGCAGAGAACTTAGGAACAAGTGGTAGCAGGATGGGAAGTCAGTGCCCAAAAGAGGAGAGGTGGATTTGTTTTACCTACATTACTGGGAAAAAAGCACCAGATTTAGTAAAAGAGCAGTTGATAAGCAAAAAGGCTAAGTCAGTAAAACCACCTAAGCCTGTGCCAATTTCCATCAATGATTTGTATACCAAACTTGAACAGCAATTAGAGAAAGAAATAGATATCTCAAGGATGGGTAAAAATCAGTTTGTAGAATTAGGAGAAAGAATAAGTAAGGAACTTAACATAACCAATTGTTGGGTCTGTGGAGGGGCTTTGATGTCAGAAGAATGGCCATGGAAAGGCAGCAGCTTAGGCCCAATTGAGCTTCTAAAATGGAACCAAGCAAGTACAAGTGGAGAAAACAGACCAGAAGGGTGGATTTTAAGCTCAACAGTGATAGGGGAAGAATGTCTCTGGCGCACTGGGAAAAGCTTCCTCTATGAAGTAGGAAAAACACCCTGTAAAAGATATAAGGTTAGTAATGGAACTTCTGTATGGTGGGTCCCAGAAGCACCAACCGTGTATTGGACCCAAGAAAAAGCAAAGAAAGTGAATTGTAAGTATGACAACAAAACAAACCTTTTTCAATGTAATGATACAAGTAAAAATCCTTACTATGGCATCCCAGAAGTTTCCAAATTTTGGGAGAATATAGATCAACAAAAATTTAACTATTGGAAAGCTCCAGATGGCTTATTTTGGATATGTGGAAAAAGAGCATACCCAAAACTCCCCTCCCAGTGGAAAGGGAGCTGTACGCTAGGAATTATACAGCCAGGATTTTTTCTTTTACCAGGACCTGATGGAGATCAATTAGGGATACCAGTTTATGAGGATCTAAAGAGAAACAAAAGAGAATTGATTGGAGGATTCCAAAAATGGGGAGATGAAGAATGGCCCCCTGAACGCATACTAGAAACATATGGGCCAGCCACCTGGGCACAAGATGGGAGCTGGGGATATCGAACCCCAATTTATATGCTAAATCGTATTATAAGACTTCAGGCTGCTGTAGAGATAATAACGAACAAAACTGGTCAGGCAATGGAATTAATATCAAAGCAACAAACCCAAACAAGAGCGGCTGTGTATCAGAATAGGTTGGCTTTAGACTATTTGTTAGCTGAAGAAGGGGGTGTTTGTGGAAAATTCAATACATCAGATTGTTGTTTAAAAATAGATGACAATGGAGATGCCGTCCTGGACATAGTCAATGATATCAGAAAAATTGCCCACGTACCAGTTCAAAAGTGGGAATCAATGCTAAATACTAGCTGGTGGGATAATGTGTTAGGAGCAGAATGGTGGAAAAAGTTAGGCTTCTTCCTTTTATGCGCTACAGCTGGTTTAATATTTCTTCCTTGTTTGATTCCCTGTTTCATTCGGCTCATCACCAGTGTAGTACAAGGCATGCAATTAGTGAACATGGACCAAAAGTTGCCTACAACAACACCACCACAAAGGATTATGGTGTTAAAGAAACAAAATAATATAGAAGACCCCTTCAAAGAAGCGAGATTGATTTGTGAAAAAAATGAGCGAATAATGAAAGCTAGAAAACAATGAATATTGCTCGAGCCAAATTAATTATAAAAAGAAAGAGGGAGGATTGTGAAAAGTGCATATTATATGGCTCTACGCAAGATATTTACTATATGTGTTATGTTGTGCTAATTGTTAATGTGGTATTAATATTTTGATAGTATGGTAAATGTAGTTTTGTAGTTAAAATGTAGTTTTTATGTACCAACCACAGGAAAATATAAATCTTTCAAAGAAGAAAGAATTTACTACTTTCTTATCAGAAGAGACCAGCTCCTCCTGCTTTTCTCAGCCTAGTGGACGCCATAGAGATTAAAGGAAAAAAGTGATACTAACCAGAGACAATTCTTAGTTAGAATGGAATTTATGCATTATGTATAAATTGTATGAATATTCAACAGGCTATTGCTTTTAAGACATAATTTTTTGTTAACAGGGGTCCTTCTTCAGAGCTTGTAGCTCGGGAGAGGCACCCAGACGTCTGTAACTTTGTTTTTATTGTCTTGTATTGTCCTAACTCTAAAACTGTTAAATTTTTTACTCTAATTCTATTTTTATAACCATCTTATTTACTATTAAACTTTTAAAATTTTAAAACAAGTGATCGGCGTTTATCACAGTAAAGCACACTAAAAAGTGTAGTACTAAAAAAGGAGCAGGAGAATCCTCATTTCTAGGCATTTTAGGGGAATTTGAGTGAATTTTTATCTTAAGTGCTGCTGATTTGTAAACAGGTGTTGTGTTCAAACATATTTGTTCTAGTTATGTGTGTGCATCATGTTTTAAAGACAGAGAACCGTTGTTTTAAGTAGCTGAAGTAGCTAAAAAACTTAAGGCAGGTGCTGGGTTAGTTTTGTGTGTTTTGTATCATATATTTAGACTGTTTATTGCAGAGAAAATTGTGTATTATGTAATTCTTAAGATTCTTCTTAGCTTGTCTTAAGTTAGCTAAGAAAAAAGGAAACTAAAAAGAACTAAGAAAAGCATTCCACTTCCAGGTGCAGAGTGCAAGTAAACGAAACACGAGATGCTGCGGAGGGCAGCCAGGCAAATGAATATTTTCCCGTACCAGCAGAACTAAAGAATCATGCGAGACCGGCGGCACAAAAGCGTTAGAGGGCTTGCTTCCCACACCGCAGGCTGTCACCTCCCGAGGAACAGAGCCGCCACTACCTTCCCGAGGTCAGCAGAGCCACTCCTCTACTCCAGTGCCGCCGTCAGTAAAGGAGGGGCTGTCCCCTGTGCTGCACTTCTCCGCTCTCCCCCCCCCCCCACCCCACGTCTCTACTGCGGCGGGCGCCTCTCTGGGTTAGCGGGAGGGCTCCCCGCTCCAGCTGACCAGTGCCCAGCACCCCGTTCCAGCAAAGCCAGGGGGTGGGGGGGCTGCCTCTCTTGGCGCCGCGTTCTGGTGCTGCTGGGAGCAGCGAGTAGTGCCCACTTCCCCGCTTCCCCTCTTGGTGGCTCGCGGCACTTTCCCCTCGCTGCCGCGCGCCCATCCGCCAGCGCTACCGACTGCTAGCTATCAGGCTCGCTTGCTCGCCTTCCCCCCTTGCTGCGCGCTGCGCATCCGTCCATCAGCACAGCCAAGTGCCAGCTCGCGGGCTCGCTCGCCATCTCGCAATGCCTAATACAGCCAAGTACACGAAAAGTGAAGTATATCTCAAATGCATTTCTATAGCAATTCCACCCTCCTGTGTCAAAAGCTATAACTGCAACAAACTAATAGCCTTCTAGTTCTCTGTATTAATTATACTAGTGTAGCCTTTTCCTATTTTCTTCTACTCTCCGACGGCTGCCTCCCCCTTCCACAAGTTAACTACAAAAAAGAGCCCTCTCCTGCCTACCCCTAGAGCATAACCGTAGCAAGACAAGTAAAAAAGAGCCCTCTCGCTCAGTAGTTCAGACAACCTCTAAAAGTTTGTTAATCCAGTAAATAACTAAATAGAAAAAAAAAAAAGAATTAGTAGTCCTTAACTAAGAGCAACCTAGCCCAGAAGACCTGAACATCCAAACAAGGAGAGGTGGAATACCCTACCTTTACAAGAAGAAGCAGCATCTAGCGTAAGTATTAATAAAGGGTAAGACCTGTAAAAAGGCATTAGTATTGCTCCTCTAGCAGAAAGTAAAACACAAGTTCCCAGTACTAACAACTTAACCAAAAAAGACCCTAAGCCAGAAATTTTAGAACTTTTGTATAGAAAATCTTACCTGATCCCAGAAATTTAAGGCATAAAGAAGAAAAACTAAGAAAAAACAGCGCAAAAGTATAAAAAGAAGTTTAACTAAAAAAAAAAAAAAAAAAGAGCAATAGAATAAAGACAGAGCAGAGATACCCAGAGCCAGCCCATTAAGATGCGTTTTAGCACACTACAAAAATATTGTAAGTGCTAGAGGCACAAAAAATAAAAAAAGTTTAATCAAATATTGCTCACAATAGTAGCCTGTGTTGCTTAGATGATAAAGCTAAGTGGCCCCCTACTAACACACTAGATTATAACAGCTTGCTACAGTTAATACTTTTCTTAAGACATAAAGAGAAGTGAAATGAGATTTCATATTGTAACATGTTTTTCACCCTCCAAAATAATCCTGAATAGCAAAAGAATTGTAGTATTAGAGCCCTCTCCAATCCCTTTGTGTTAGCCTTTAAGAAAAACAATAAAGTTAATTAAAAAAAAATTAAACAGTGTTGTTCAGTCTATAGCATCAGCCAAAAATGCATCAAATTAAGTAAAGCTTATCAAGCAACAACCCAAGAGCAAGAACAAACTAATATACTCAACCATTCCTTTAAAAAGCAAGAAAAAAAAGACATAACTCATTTCCTCCTCCTCCAGATAACCTAGAAGGAGCATCAGCCCCAACACTCCCAGATATTCCTATTGCATCTCAAACCAGAGGGCAAGTGATACAGGCACCCCTATGAAAAGTAGCGAGACCAGACAAGCCAGTAGTAATCAAAGTACCTTTTTCCTCTATTAACTTAGAAGCATAGAAAAAGGTCACAAAGAATTATCAGTGACCCAGCTGTGTTTAACAGCCAAATGCTTATGATACATAATAAAACATGTGCCTAATTAGAATAATATCCAATTACTATTAGATGCATTCACTGAAACTGAGAAACAATTGGTTTTAAAAACAGCAGAAGACTTGGTGGAGGACCAGTTAAAAACATGACAGATACAATTAAATGTAAAAGCATCCTATTTTCCCCTTCAAGACCCACACTAGGACCCAAACAAATTAGTAGGTAAAGTTGTTAAGTTACCAAGAGTAAATAACAAAAAGAGTAAAAAAGGCTATACCCAAGACTATAAATTAGTCAACTTTATATACAATAAAACCAAGTCCTGCTAAAACGCCATCTAAGCTCCTAGATCATCTAAGAGATGCAACGCGCCGCCACACCTCACTAAATCCAGCATCCAAGATTAAGATACAACAGCTAGTAAACTTATTCCTAAGGCAATCCACAGGCAATATTAGACCCAAACTCCAAAAACTTCAAGAGCCAAATAAGAAGAACTTAGGAGTCCTATTAGGGGAAGCATAAGTTTTTAGCAATCAAGAAGAAAAATACAAAGAATAAGAAAATTTGTAGCAGTAGGGCAAAAAAAAAGAAAAGAAAATGCAGACACAAGCAAAAACCACCCAAAGCTAGCTTCAGTTGAGACCAGTATGCAAACTGTAAAAAATTTAGCCACTAAAAAAACAAGTGTCCAGAAAAAAACCAAGGTGGACGCAAGAGACAAAGAAAAGAAAGAGTAGTAGCACATTGACAAAAGGACTGAGAGGGATCAGGGGTGTCTACCCCAGCAGACCCACTAGCTATAAAATTAAAGCTAAGAGAAGAAAATAAAGAAGTAAAATTTTTAGTTGACACTAGAGCAACTTATTCTACTTTAAATAAAACTTTAATACCTTTAAGAGATAATTATATTATGGTAATAAAAGCAACTAGCCAATCTAAAAAAGCATATTTTTGCAAACCATTAAAATACAAGTTTGAAAGACAATAGAGTATTCATAAATTCCTATATCTTCCAAGCTCCCCAAAACCCCTTCTAGGAAAAGATTTGCTAAAACTATTAAAAGTAACCATTAAATTTAAGAAGAGAGAAATTGTTCTAGAAGTAAACAACAAACAATATGTAAATGTAATAAGTCTAATGTTAACAGCAATCAAAGCCAAAGTAAAAATTAACAAAGAAATACTAAATCAAGTATTCCATAGAGTATAAGCCTCTAATGTACCAAGAAAAACAAAAAATGCTACTCTATCAAGGTTCCTCGCTCTCGGGGTCAAATCGTGGCTAGCTCCAGACCCCGGTGCATTACCCCGATAATGGACAGAAGGTAAAAGACAGAGGTGGTCTTTTTCTTCCTCAGGACCACAGTCCCACAGGTTTATTGTAGTACTCCCAGTCCAGGAAGAAAAGAAAGGAGGAGATTTTCTTCGTGGGGATTTTAAACCCAGGGTGGAAGGAGGCAGGGAGAGGAACCACAACCAATAGGAAACAACTTGGGGGGGGGGGGGGGGGGGGGCGTAGGGAGGGATGAACCAGAGGATACCAACACCAGAACTTAGAGGGGGTATAGAAAATACCATGTGCAAAATATAACAAAACTATTGTGTACAAATATGATAAACCACCCAGTGCAATCTAGTAACAGAAATTAACTATTTAGTGCACTACATCTCACCCTTTTTTTGTTAGAATAAAGTTAAAAGAAAGGCGTTGGGCCTATTTCGATTCAGAATATTAATTTGTCCACCACTTGTGATTTGCGGGCAAGTTAGGCTGCTCTTGGTCTGCAAATTCTCCATGGTTGACTTTTGAGGTAGTAGGGATAAAACTGTTAAGGGCTTTTAAAATTAAACAATGTAGAACTCTGAATGCTAACACAATTAAAAACAAAACTAAAAAAAAACCCAACAGAATTATTTTAACTATTGAAGTCCACCACCCCAAAAGTCCCCAGCCTTTGAACAGTCCGCTGAACCAGTCTTCGGATTCTTGCTTTACTTGTCCAACCAAGCTTTAGTTCTTTGAGGGTGGTGTGGATGTTGGGCGCTTTTGATGTTAAATTCATGCAACAGAGTCCTTCAAATTCTTGGCATTCGTATCCATACAGTAGCAAGAGGAAGTCTATGGCTGCACGATTTTAGAGTGTGGCCTGCCTGGTAATTTTCTCGTCCTCTAGGAGGGAGCTGATGGTGGTGGATATCAAGTTTGCCTGTTTGACTACCCAACACTCGAGGTGGCCCAATTCACCTAGGGCTTTTGCTGCTGCAACCCATGGAAGGAAGAGAGATGTAGCAATTCTTTTTGACTTGGCCCAATGAAAAATTTCTGAACTACAATTTGGGTCCAAATTGTTAATGCTTCACTTATGAATTTTGTTGACCAAATTGTTTTTCGAGTCTATTCGCCAATTAAGGTTTGGTTGGGTGCCAACAGGGACAACTGCCCGATGGTACATGGCCCTCCTAATAGCCGGGATGGGATTCCTGCCCATGCCCGATCTTGCAAATTAGGAACAGACCCCTAGGGAGACTTTTGGGATGTGAAGGGTACGAATTGTCTGATGTAACACGGCTCAGAATATTACACCACCTTTTGGCAGTGAACTCTTCTCGATATTGTGGTATGTTGTGAAAGGCTTTAATGTTAAACAATGGGGTAAAGATTAGGTGAATGCAGTATGGTGCTGGAGAGGAACCTAACAGCTCTAATTCTTGGGGTTCGTGAGCTGCTCTGGGCAGCTTTGGTAGCCACTCTTCTATGGGATTCTTAATCATTACAGCCCGCCAATGACAGATTTGTTTGGATGTGTGTTGTGTGATTTGGGACCTGGGTTATGTATACTTGTGTCAAAACTGGCTGGATACTCTCCAGCTTGCAGGGGAATCCCTACCAGGCAGGTAGACATAGGGTCTCTTGCTGCTGCAGTGGACAGGCATATATTTTCTTGTTGGAGTGTCTGTGCCAGAGTTACCCAGATGTTTTGGCGTGGTTGAGGGATGATCCACGCAGCAGTCAAACTGCTCAGCATGAACAGTATGATAACTTGGACAGGGCTCATCGCGAGGTTGAGTGGGAGGTAGGGTTTTTTCTCTAAAAGGAAAAACAAATACGTTTAAAGCATATTAAAAGTCAGAGATCTGCCAGAATTAACTAGATCTTAGGAAGGGTTTTCTCCTTTTTTCCGGTGGCGTCTTCTTTTTGAAGCAACAGCTGCTTGCTTCTCATCGTCTTCTGCTGGTGCTGGATTTTTGGGGACAAAAGGTTTTACCCACTTTTGGGGTATCCAACATGGGCCTGAGGGGGTGGATATGCACGCATAGCCACGCCCCCAAGTCACGAGCTCATAGGGACCCTTGATTTCCCAGGTTTCTGGGTCCCTAATTAGAACTGGTAGATGCTGTGAAAACTTAAACTTATTACTGCTGTTAAAGTGACGTACCACCGGAGGACTCATATTTTCAAATGAACAATTCAGAAAATTGATTGTGAACAGGGCTTTGCAGAGTTTTTGTTGTGGTGACATCCACACTGTGGAACTGCTCTGCCTAGCCAGGACTTGTTTGAGCGTTTGGTGGGCACGCTCAACCACAGATGGACCTGTGGGGGAATGGGGGATGCCTCTTGTATGCTCCACTCCCCACTGCTGGACAAACTCTCAGAATTCATTGCTTTTGTACGCTGGGCATTTGTCAGTTTTGATTTTCCTAGGGATCCCCAGTACTGAAAAGGCTTGCACAAGATGCCGTTTGGCCTGTGCAGCCATTTCCCCTGTGTGAGTAGAGGCACAAACCGCATTTGAGTAAGTGTCAATGTTTACATGCACATATTTAAGGCGACCGAAACTGGGAATGTGTGTGATGTCTGTTTGCCACCCTTTGCAGCTCTCAAGCCCTCGGGGGTTAACCCCCATACCTAGTGATGGCATAGCTTGGACCTGGCAATTAGGGCAGGTGGACACGATGGCTTGAGCCTGGCCCCGTGTTAGCTGGAACTGACGCATCAGGCCTGGCGCATTTTGATGGTATTGCTGGTGACTTAGCTTTGCCTGTTGAAAAACATCTGGAAGGCATCCCATTTCTGCTGGGGCTGCAAGGGAATCTGCCTTGTGATTACCCTCTGCGATCTTGCCTGGCAAATCGGTATGTGACCTCATGTGCATCACATAAAATGGGTGATCTCGATGCGAAACTAAATAAATTAGTTTTGAGAGCAGCTTGAAGAGATGCTTGTTCTCAATGTCTTCGAGAACTGCCTGCTCTGCCCTGGACACTACCCCCGCCACGTAGGCTGAGTCGGTGACCAAATTAATTGGCTCCGAGAATTTTTCAAAGGCTCTCACGACTGCGGCCAGTTCATCGACTTGGGGCGATCCCTCCACAAACTCCACATCAGCTTCCCAATGCTGAGTTTGGGGATTTCTCCAAGTCATCACCGACTTGTGGGACGCCCCAGACATGTCAGTGAACAGTGTGAGAGCTTTGAGTGGCCTATGACTCCTTTTCTCATGAGGAATGAGGTGGAACTCCTCATTGAAGAATTTGTGTGACGGGGCGTGGACTGATATTTGTCTACTGTAGCTGTCCAGGGATAACTGGAGGTTGGCATTTCCCTGGAGCAGACACTCGAACATCTTTTTGGTCAGCCTCTCGGGAGAGTTCCTTCCCTCCCTAGAAAGCTTGACCGGGAGGTGAATACACGCAAAGTCACAACCAGCCAGCTCATGCAGTTTCAACCTGGCTTTTTGGATTAGCTGAGCTATCAGCTCTTGTGGCCTTGTGATGGTCTTGGATCATTGGTATGAGGAAAACCCACTATTATTAAGAGTGAATCTCTCTGCCCTTTGATCCATTGGAATATAAAACCATGCAAGTGTGGCAACTTTCCCAGAACAATGAATTTGAAAGGCAGCTTGGGCTGATAACGGTGAGCCTGCCTCTCGGTCAAAGCTTTTTGTGCTTTTTTGATTGCGGTTTTTGCCTCTGGGGTCAGTTCTCTGAGAGAGATCAGCTCTCTCTCCCCCCTCAATAAATTGCTGAGGGGATCGAGGTCCTTGTTTGTGAGACCTAGCCAGGGCCTGACCCAGTTCAAAGACCCACACAGGGAGTGGAGATCTGCTAGGGTTTTGGGATCACTCTTGATTTCCAATTTTTGTGGAACGACAGTTCACGCAGTGATCTCCAAGCCTAGGTACTTCCAAGGTGGCACCCTTTGAACTTTGTCTTCCTGCAGTTGGAATCCAGCACAGGTTAAAACTTTAACCACTAGGTCAAGTGTGTGTTGGAGTACAGTGTCATCAGGGGCACACATAAGCACATCATCCATGCAATGGAGAATGATGGCTTCCCTTCTTTCGGCACACACTGGGGACAGCAATGAAGCCACGTACCACTGGCAGATGGAAGGACTGCATTTCATGTCCTGAGGCAGTACTTTCCAGTGGTAGCGCTTCATTGGGGCTTCTCGATTAATGGTAGGAACTGAGAATGCAAACCATGGGGCATCTTCTGGGTGTAGTGGAATTTGGAAGAAACAGTCCTTGATGTCTAGGACAACTAATTGCCAATTTCGAGGGAGCATTGTTGGGGAAGGCATCCCTGGTTGGAGTGACCCCATGTCCTCAATTACTTTGTTTATTTCCCGGAGGTCATGGAGGAGCCTCCACTTATCCTTCCCTGGCTTCTTTATTACAAAAATCGGGGAATTCCAAGGACTGGTTGTCTCTTCTATGTGACCTTTGCCCGATTGCTCCTCTACAAGCTCCTCGAGCGCCTTTTACCCAGACTGGAGTGTCATCCAGCCATGTTAACTTTTGGGTAGGGCACTCCACAGTGGCCGCCTCTAAAAATCCTGGGGGGTTTTAGGGATAACTAATTTGACCCCCCACTGGGACATGGTGTCTCTCCCCCACAAGGGAGCCTTATAATTGATGACAAACATACAGACACTGGCCAATTTTCTGTACGGCCCCTCAACTTGCAGAATGCTTTTTGAGATTTTCGTCAATTGGAGCCCTCCTATACCTTGAAGTTTTCCAGCTATGGGTTGCAAGTCCCAATGTGATGGCCACATCTTTTCAGGTATAACTGTAAAATCTGATCTGGTGTCAAGTAAACCTTCTACGTGGAGATGGTCTGTCCCACGGGTTAGGTTGCATCCCATTATGGGTTTGTCCTCGCCAACCACTTCTGCCCAGTAGACATCAGGTGTTTTGTCATCTACTGGGACTCCCGCTGGAGTGAGAATGGCCTGGGCGATGATTTGCCCCTTGGCCAAATAGAAGGATGGTTGAGGGCAACACGCCAGGAGAATGAGTTTAGGCATGTTTCCCTTAATGGTCATGGGAGCAATCTCAGTCTCCATGGGTGTGTGTGCTGTGTCCCCAATAACAAAATACTCACTGTTCAGTCCTGTGTGATCTACCATTAAATCTCGTGATTCCTCTGGCAAGTCCACTTCAATGACTGTCCAGTGGGCAGATCTGAAAAGAAAACCCTCTGTAGTTACAAGCTTGAAATGCCCAAGAAGCTGCCAAGCTTTGTTAGACAAACATTCTTTATTTTTATCTTTTTGCTGCCCCGCACCCAGCTTCCCTTCCTCCCCCTTTTTTGTTAAGAGAGAGTCTTTTTCCACAGTGGGGCCCGCTGCATTTATGTCTTGGTGCTGCACGGGCTCATGCTCTGGTCCTAGTTTTTTTGATTGTTGGTAGTTCCATCTTTTTGATTCTTTTACTTCTGCTGGCTTTGGGGACATCCTTGGCAAAGTGTCCAGGCTTTTTACACTGGAAGCAGATGATGTGTTGAAGTTGTCTTGGTGACATTTGTTGTCATTTCATTTCTGGTGATACAGCAGCTACAGTCTTTGGGTTGGTTGATCCAGGCTTTCTCTCTGGTGTGCTGAACAGTTCTGCTTTCTTGGTACATGCTTCAGTTATTTGTGCTAGTGTGGGTGAAGGGTCGATAGGCAGTCCTAGGCTCACTCTGAGGTAGGCTTCGTTGGCATTCCTTTGAGCCATCTCTTTAATTAATTCTGCCTGTGCTATTGGGTCTTGTACTTGTCTTTCTATTTGTGCTCGAAGCCGGTCGACAAACTGCAAGAAATTTTCTGAGGCACATTGTTTAATATTGACATAGCTACCAGTTATTTCAGTTACTGGTAATTGGTTAAAAACCTTTTCTGCAACACTACAGATTTTATCTAGAATGAATTTTGATAATACTCGAGCTTGGCCCTCGGGGTTAGCCCACTGCCCCTCACCGCACAGATGTTCATAAGTGATATCACTACCTTCTATATCCTTTGCACCCTGGGTGCTTTGTTTAAGCTCTTCTAGGAGTCCCCTCAAAGATCTTTTCCAGGTGTTTTCCCAGAGATCAAACTCTGAGGGTGTAAGGAGACACCAGAAAATATATTTGAGATCTGTTGGTACTAATTCAGCAGATGTTAAAGTAGCTCTCATCATACCCTTAAAGATCTCACTATTTCGGCCAAATTGTATTTGGTTCTTGCACAATTCCTTCATATCTTGTTGAGAGAAGGGCTGGTAATTTCTAATTGGTTTTTTTTACCAGTATATGTGACAGAGGCAGCTATGGGTATTGTTTCTTTTTCTTGGTTTTGATCTTTAGGGCTGTCTGAACTGGTCCCAGTTCCATGGGAACTGGCTGGGGTCTCACCTTTCCCCCCACCCTCTCCCCCAGCCCCACTCCCCCCTTGGGAACTGCTGGGAGGATCACCCCCTGCCGGGGTCCCACCCCCGTGGTAACCATTGGGACTATCGCCCCACCTGCCAGCCCCACCCCCGGGCCCACCCCCATTGGCCCTGGCCCCGGCCCCACCCCCGTGGGAACTTTGGTGGGTGGGCGTGGGAAACAGGAAGGGGGATGGAGTTGTCCAGAGAGGTGGAGCAACCATGGGAACTATGATTGCAACATCTGGAGGCGGGGTTGCAGTATGATGTCATGCAAGGCGGGAACATGGGGAAGGGGGAGGTGGTGTCTGGGGGGAGGAAAGGGTTGGGGGACCAGAAAGGGTTGGGGGGGGGATGAGTGGGAGAAAGGGATTGTGGGAAGGAGAAGGGTAAGATGGGGGGTCGGCCACATGGCTGCCGCCATTATTAGTCCTGGCCATGTGGTCCCCTCCATTTTGGGGATAAGAGGGGTTATTTTCAGGGCTAGCAAAACACAAAATTTTAGGTACAGTAACTGGGAAAGAGGGATACATGGAAAGTTCTCTGTCAGCCTGCACACAGCTGTTAGAGCCAGGGTGCTGAGAGGGAAGCAGGGGACCAGGGGAACAGTGGCTTTCTTGCCAGGCCCCCTGCATTTCTCAGGCTGCTCCCAGCTCAGGGGCAGAGGAAATGGAAGAAAGGGTAGGAAAATCAGTGGGGGGGTGGGGGGGGGGTGTGTTTGCAGTGGCTGTTCTTTCAAATCTTTCTTATTTAGTTCTTTACAAATTAAAAGGAACACCAGGATAAACTGAGATGCAACTTTGTCTCCTTGTTCGACTCTGGAGACTCTGGAGGTTAATAATCCTCCCACTTTTTCCCAGGCAGAGACAGGACTTACATTCTGCTGGGTAATTTGAGGCAGATGAAAAGACAGCCATCGAACAAACCGCTTCAATTTCCCCTTAGACACTTTACGTTCCCACTATTTAAGGTATCTAGGACTTGGGAATATATGCCTTTCCTGTGCAGAGAGCTTAGAACCCATTTCGATTAAAAGCAGTCTGTGTAGTTTCAATCTACCTCCCTTTGCAGCAAAGCACAAACCAAACTGAAAGCACTAAAACTAGACCCAGGAAAGAGTTAACAGTTTCTCCTCCCCTCAGCTCTGAGATAAGAGGAAGAAACTCAGGTGTGGGGAAGCCCGTGGCTTTGAAATTGCCACTGGCAGCTAAACAGATGTCGCTGCAGCATGTGGCCGTTGGAGCTAGGGAGACTGCAAAAGCCAGGGGTCCGTGCTGCCTGCACCGGTAAAATAACACCCGCTCGCATTTGCCCGTGCCCCCCTGCTGCACCTGAGGAGCCGCCACCATCCCGCACGCCCAACCCCCATCCACGTGGGGCCTCCCTTCCCTAAAGCCCGAGTTCTGCGCTGCGCCGCCCCCGTGCACCCAGGAATCACTTCGGGACCCCCAGCGAGGAGTACTGTCTAGGTTTGAAAAGACAGGTATCTGCTAGGGAGAGGCGGGGCCTCTCTAGGAATGGGGAATTCCAATCCCTTCCCTCCAAGTTATTATAATTTAGAAGATTAAAAAAGCTTTTCAGTCAGAACTATGGGGAAAGGAATAACAGTCCTTTACTAGTAAATATAACAGGACAGACAAACAACAACAATTACAGCAAAAACAATATTAATAAACAGAACCAAGAACCCTGAGGAGCTTTGTCTCACAAGCCCATGGCAGTCTGACCTCTTGGGACCCCAAGAGCACCAAGCTGAAATGGTGGAAACTCCGGGGCTGATGACTGGAAACGGTGGGTTGTGTGTGTCCCAGCAGGCAAAGTGAGCAGTGCTGAAGAAGCCGCGACGGTTGGACGTGGGCTGACCCAGCTCCAGCAGAGCAGGCGAGGAGCTCCAAATTCCTGGGCGCTCCAGCAGATGATAGAATTCCCAGGACCGGACCCTCAATCAACAGTGGACTTCACACAGCCAGCAGTCGCCCGACCGACTTCTCTGATGCAGAGAGCAGGAAGAAGGCACCCTGAGCTCCCGGAGCCCCCGAGCCTTTCCCTCCCCCCAAACTTAAGTGATCTTTCCCCATCCTCCATACTTCTTTTGTGTGGGTCAAGTACCCTTTAAGCATCAGTATTTAGTCTCTTAGCAGCTTATGGGGGGGAAAAAATTCTATAGGGAAAGAAGAAAAAAACAAAAACAAAACTGAACCTAACCCCCAACAAGTACTCACCCCCCGCCCCCCGCTCAGCACCTCAGCTGGCTGGAACTGCTGCAAAAGGAGTCCTTTGTCCTGCAACCGATTCGTCCTGGGTCTCAGACGAGTTGCCAGTCCCGTCCTGAGCTGCTGTGCCGTGCAAAAAATGGCAGTCGCGACCAGGGTAGTTGACTTGCCAAAAGCTTGCAAAATCCACAAGTTAAATCCTCATGTGGAAGTCCAGCTACGGTGTGGGGTCTCAAACCAAAACGGCAGGCCACCACGTTGGATGCCAACCTATCGAGGTTCCTCGCTCTCGGGGTCAAATCTTGGCTAGCTCCAGACCCTGGTGCATTACCCCGATAATGGACAGAAGGTAAAAGACAGAGGCGGTCATTTTCTTCCTCGGGACCACAGTCCCACGGGTTTATTGTAGTACTCCCAGTCCAGGAAGAAAAGAAAGAAGAGGATATCTTCTTCGTGGGGATTTTAAACCCAGGGTGGAAAGAGGCAGGGAGAGGAACCACAACCAATGGGAAACAACTTGGGGGGGGGGGGGGGGGGGCATAGGGAGGGATGAACCAGAGGATACCAACACCAGAACTTAGAGGGGGTATAGAACATACCAATTGCAAAATATAACAAAACTATTTTTGTGTACAAATATGATAAACCACCCAGTGCAATCTAATAACAAAAATGAAATAACTATTTAGTGCGCTACAACACTACTCCTATACAATTTAAGCTTAAAAAGAGAAAACAACCAGTCAAGATTAAATAGTACCCCTTAAAAAAAGAAAATTTTAAAAAAATAACCCAATAATAGAAAAATTTCTACAGTTAAAATTAATAAAAGTATGTCAGTTTGATTTTAATACCCCCATACTACCTGTCCAAAAACCAAATGTCATATCAGCTAGTACAAGACTTACAAGCAGCAAATAAAATAACTGAAGTTCTTTATCCTATAGTAGCCAACCCATATACATTACTAACATGCCTCACACCAAAGTTACTGTAGTTTACCATTCTAAATCTAAAAGATGACTTCTTTTACATTCCTATTCACAAAGCCAGTCAAAAAATTTTTACCTTTAAATAAGAATGCCCAAAAAATGAGTGCAAAACTCAGCTCACATTGACAGTACTTCCACAAAGATTGAAAAAATCCCCTACCTTATTTAAAGAACAACTTACAAAATATCTAGAGTCCTGAGAAACCCCACCAGAAAAAAGAAAACTACTACAGTATGTAAATGACATCCTAATAGCCACGAGAACAAAAAAGGCATATGTAACCTGAACAGCAAGCCTCTTAAACTTTCTAAAACTCCAGAAGTACCAAGTATCAAAAAAAGGTCCAAGTAATAAAACAAAAAGTAATCTACCTATGTTATAAGATTAGTGCTAAACAACGAACTCGAAGACAAAACCGCAAAAAAGCAATTTGTCAAACCCCCAAGCCCCAAACAACAAAAAAACTGCAAATCTTTTTAAGAATGACAGGATAGTGTATGTGATATATGTCCTAAAGTTAATTCGTGTTAAAAAGATACAAAGTGTAATACCATCCCTATAAGTATAAGTTTTGTTTTAATCCAATATGCTATGGGTTAACTCAGAAGAAAGCGGCTCAGTAAAAGTGCAGGAATTTCTCTCGCCTGAAAAGACAAGGGGGGGAGGCACGAGACACAACATGATTAGAATTACCAGGAGAGAGACACAAACATGCCTTGGCTACAAATCGTTAAAAAGGAATGTAACATCTGCTCTAAAGTTACTTCATGTTAATAGAATATAAAATGTAATACCGAATGTATAAATGTAAGTTCTGTATAAACTAGCATGTTAGAAGTTAAGTTTTGTTTTAAAATAGCATTTTGTGGGTTAACTCGGGAAGAAGGGGACTTAATAAAATACAAGAATGTCCCTAGCCTGAAAAGGCATGGGAGGGACACGAGGAGAGCTTGATTGGAATTACCAGAAAGGAGGACAGAAGACTGTCACTGCCAGGAATCGCTGAAAGGAAACAAAAGGCAACGGAAAACAGAGATGATAGCCTGGAGAACCCGATGATAGTTTCAGATCCGTATCTAGATGGTCTCCGGCTAGAATTAACATGTCTACACCACACCTGGAACCGACCATTAACAGCATTGTCCTCCTCCGCTGATCCATTCAGACTCTTAGAACTGAAAACTGCATGTTTAATGAAGCTGCCTCGGAGGGAGGACTTTCGACATCTCGAGCCTCTCTCCGCGATCCAGTGTATAAAAAGAGACTGCTGCAAACCACAAATGTGAACTTGGGGATAACAGACTGGCAGAGTGTGTTATCGTTGTTCACCCAGCGGCAACCCCGGGCTCGACGCTGTCCTTTTAATTGTGGCTGTCCGAGACTGTCATTTTGTCTCTCAATAAAATTCCAAATTTTGATTTATCGAATTTGGTCTTCTCATTTATAACAATTTTCTGGTGACCCCGACGTGATTGGAGTGATACCGGGACCCCTGCCGAACCCCTGTCTCTGACCAGGAGGCGCCCTGCTGAATTCAGCGGCCTGGTGGAGCTGGGAGAGCCGGGTGGAACCGATCAGCCACACGACGGACTAAAACAGCAAAAAGCCACATTTAAAAGGGGATAGGCGAGGTCAGAGCTCTTGGGGAACTCGGGGAGGTTTTGGGGAGCAGAACCTCCGGAGCCGCGGAGAAGAATTCTACTCATAAAAGTCTACGTGCATGAAGAATCCACGCAGGAAAAGGATCGTAAGTATTGTGTGGTTGAGTGGGGGTGACCGAGCGTGTGAAGTGAGACATGATTTATCACGAAGCGAGTGGGACCCCAAAACCGCAGTTCCACTTCCCCGTGAGGGGTGTGGTCGGTTGCAGGGGAAGCGAAAGTTTTGGGGGTAAAACGCACCTCACACGTTAAGCCTTGAAAACTCGGGGAGTTTTGGAAGGGGGGGATCGGTCACAGGAAGGCTGAAAGGGAAGGTTACGTCCCTACAAGAGTTCCGGGGACTGGTAAACTTTTCAGCCTAGGACCGGGAAAGGTCCAAGGAAGAGAGAAAGGAGAGCTCGCAGTCACCAGAGAACACCCCGAGGGGGAGCGATCACCCTTAAAGGGCCAGTATCTGGTGGACCCACACCATGGGGCAAACGAAAAGTAAAAATAGTAAAAAGGCTTCAAGAAAAGCCAAGCAGGGAACCGGTAAAGGGATCCCTGAAATCCCGATTGAGAGTCCATTGGGATGGATGTTAGAACATTGGGACGAGTGCCCCATCAGGAAAAAGAAGTCGAAGAGACAGATGGTACATTACTGTATGGAAATATGGGGAGGGGTGGAAATACGGGACCATGTAACTTGGCCTATTTTTGGGACATTTGAGGAATGGGTTTGCAAATCTCTAACACTTTATGTCAAGGAGAGGGGAAGTGAAGAAGAACAGGGATATGCAGGTATCTGGGGAAAGATCGATGCTAGGCTTTTACCCGTGAAATTAAAGGGCCCTACCTCTGTCACAGGGGATAAGTGGGAACCTTTAGATAACCTTCCCCCGCCTTACACAGTGCCCTCGCCCCCTCCCCTCCCAGGTCCAGATGAACCCCAAAACCCCGGGAGATTGGGAGATCCTTTGGGGCAAGGGATCCCCGGACCCTCACCCCCTCCTCCATCTGCCCCTCCGTTAAGGTCACAATCAGGGGCCCCGTTCCCACCGGTTGGGCTCCCTCCACCGCTAGAACCGGTGCCAGCTCCTCGGCCATCAGGGGGAGTGATGCAGATTCCCCACGCCCTTGCCCCACTCCTTGATAGCCAGCCGCTTGAATTAGATCTTGCGGCGTTCCTTAGCCCCGCTCCCATGGCACCGCAGGTTCCGGCAGAAGCTAAGCATACCCCACCCGCTAGGAGGACTAGGAGACAGCTAAAGAGAATGAATGAGGCAGAGAGTGAAGGGGAAGGTGAGAAGGCTAATCTATTTCCCTTAAGAGAAGTACCAACCGCCCCAGGAATTATCGGGTACGTAAACGTCCCGATTAACACCAGCGATGTGAGAGCTTTCAAAAAGGAGATGGGAAAGCTTATGGATGACCCCTTAGGAGTATCTGAAAGGCTGGATGAGTTCTTGGGAACTAGTATATATTCCTATGAGGATCTCACAGCCATTTTGAGGTCCTTATTCAACACAGAAGAGAGAGAAGTGATACGACAGGCAGGAATAAGGGAATGGGAGCAACGGAACCCTCAGAGTACCCCGGGAGATCAGAAATGGCCAAGCCAAGATCCCCAATGGAATGCCCAGACCGAGGAGGGTAGAAGAAACATGATCGATATGAGGAACATAATCATTCAGGGAATCAGAGAGGCTGTACCCCGGGGGCAGAATCTAAGTAAGGTTTTTGGGGAGTGCCAAGGGAAAGAGGAAATCCCTACTGAATGGTTAGAAAGGTTAAGGAAAAGTCTCCAAATATATTCGGGAACAGACCCTGATTCTCCTGTGGGAGAAGTCTTGCTAAAAACCCAGTTTGTAGCAAAATCATGGGAGGATATACGGAAAAAGTTAGAGAAAATTGAAGGGTAGCAAAAGAAGAGATTACAGGAACTACTGAGGGAAGCTCAGAAGATATATATGAGGAGAGATGAGGAAAAGCAGAAAATACAAGCTCGAGTGCTGGTAGCAGCTGTAAGGGAAGCCCAAAAACAGGAACGCCCTCAAGCTTCAGAAAAACCCCTAAGGAAAGGACCATCGAAGGGACCAGTGCGTCCACAGAAAGGGACCCCGGTGAATCGAACAGAGGGGCTGGAATGCTTTTACTGTAAGAAAAAGGGACACATAAAAAGAGATTGCCCGAAAAGGATGAGGGATGAAAAGATGTTTCAAGAAGATTAGGGATGTCAGGGGCTCTACATTTTGGGGTCAGTAACATCAGAGGAGCCCTTGATAACATTAAAAATTGGACCCAAGGGAATGAAAATGGACTTTTTAGTAGCCTTTGGGGCTGAAAAAAGTACATTTAAACAGTTACCCCCAGGATGCCAAGTCAGCAAGGACTTTATGGTGGTTATAGGGGCCAAGGGAGAACCTTTTAAAGTTCCCATAGTGAAGAATGTAGAAATTGAATCCGATACTAAATTTTGTTGCGGGGACATGTTATTAGTAGAGGAAGCTGATTATAACTTGTTAGGAAGGGATCTGATAGTAGCACTGGGTATTAACTTAATCGTAAGGGATTCACGGATAGTGGTTAGCATATATAAACTAACCTGTGAGGATGAAGACAAAATTAACCCTAAAGTATGGCACACAGGGAGGGAGGCCGGGAAGCTAGACATGACCCCTATTTCAGTTGAAATAGAGAGACCCGAGGACCCCATAAGAATCAAACAATATCCTATCCCCTTAGAAGGAAGACGAGGACTGAAACCCATAATAGAGGATCTAATAAATAAAGGCATTTTGGAACCTTGCATGTCAAGGCATAACACCCCAATTTTAGCCATTAAAAAGACAGATGGGAGCTATAGGTTGGTGCAAGATTTAAGAGCAATAAATGAAAGGACAAAGACACGGTTTCCTGTAGTTGCCAATCCATATACACTTCTAAATAGAGTTTCCCCAGAGGACACATGGTATAGTGTCATAAATCTAAAGGATGCATTCTGGACCTGCCCTTTAGCCGAGGGTGTGTCCGGTTGTGTCCCCGCTCCGGGTGGGAGCTGACCCCCAGCTAGCTCGGGTCAACACAGACACAAAGTTTCCAGTTCGTTTTGGCTTCTCGGCTTAGCAGCTGGACCCAAAGGTGACAGTCAACAGCAGCAGAAGAGAAAAGGCTGGCTCTCAGCTTAGCAGGTTAAAAGATGTTTATTAGCAGAGATCTCCAAGCTCTGAGGCGAGTGGCTGAGAGCTTCCAGGCTGAGAACCCAGCGGCTGAGAGCTTCCAGGCTGAGAACCCAGCGGCTGAGAGAGCCTCTTCCTCCCTCCTACCCCTTATAAGCGGGGGAGGGTCCCAGGGAGGATACAAGAAGACAACAAATCAGGGGATTCAGGGGGTAACAAGGTGTGCCCACCCCCAAGCTTCAGACCACTAAAATCTAGAGCCAAAGGAATTTCCCCCAGGCTACCTATCACCTGAAGCCCTCTCCCGGAGATTTCACAATCCGGGAGGGACCCCGGGAGTGATAGACAAGCTGCCCCAGAGAGGGGGGTTGGGGCAGAGGGGATGTTACATGTCATGTGAGGTATGGGATGATTGACACAAAACACCTTATTATACAGACAACACAAAAGGGATACAGAATTGGGGATACAGTGAAACGAACCATAACATAAACTTCTTACAAAAATCTAATAAAACAGTTCTGCACCACCACACGAGGGCAGTCGGGACTTCTTTGCATTCCAATGGGAAAACCCTGACACCAATCGCAAACAACAGCTAAGATGGGCCTCACTTCCTCAAGGGTTTGTGGACTCGCCCAATTTATTTGGACAAGCCCTAGAGCAATTGCTAAGTCAGTTTTCTCCCAGGAAAGGGACAAAGATCTTGCAGTATGTAGATGACTTATTAGTAGCTGGTATAACTGAAGGGGATGTAAGAGAGTGTACCATTGAATTATTAAACTTTTTGGGGGAAAAAGTTTTGAAGGTGTCTAAACAGAAATTACAATTCACCGAGCCAGGGGTAAAATATCTAGGACACTGGCTAATAAGAGGAAAGAAAAAGTTGGATCCAGAAAGGATAGCTGGGATTTTAGAATTGCCTTCCCCCAAGAATAAAAGGCAGGTACGCCAATTGTTGGGGTTGTTGGGCTATTGTAGGCAGTGGATAGAGGGGTATAGTGATAAGGCAAAATTCCTATACGAGAAATTGACAAAGGACAAGATAAAATGGACTGAACAGGATGACAAGGAATTGCAAAGACTAAAGGAAGCCTTGGTAACCGCACCTGTTTTAAGCCTCCCCGACATAAACAAGAAGTTCCAATTATTTGTGGATGTAAGTAATCACACAGCTTATGGGGTTTTAATGCAGGAATGGGCTGGAGATAGAAAGCATGTAAGTTACCTCTCAAAATTATTAGACCCTGTAAGCAGGGGATGGCCCACATGTTTGCAGGCCATAGTGGCTGTGGCCCTATTAGTAGAGGAAGCCAAAAAGATCACATTTGGGGCTCCTATGGTAGTCTATACCCCATACAATGTGAGGACTATCTTACAACAAAAAGCTGAAAAATGGCTCACGGATGCAAGGCTTTTAAAGTATGAGGCCATTCTCATCCATGCTCCAGAATTAGAACTAAAAACAACACAAGCAAGCAATCCAGCAGGATTTCTGTATGGGGAAGCACTGGGTAAGCCTGTGCATAATTGTTCAGACTTGATAGAATTGCAGACAAAAGTAAGGGAGGACTTGGAAGATGAAGAATTAGATGAGGGAGAGAAATGGTTTGTAGATGGGTCAGCCCGAGTCATAGAAGGGAAAAGAAAATCAGGGTATGCCATCATAAATGGGAAAACCGGGGAAGTCGTCAAATCGGGTCCCCTAAGCACTTCTTGGTCAGCCCAGGCATGTGAATTGTATGCAGTACTACAAGCCCTGAGAGAAATGAAAGGAAAAACAGGGACCATCTTTACTGACTCTAAGTATGCTTTTGGGGTGGTACATACTTTTGGAAAAATTTGGGAGGAAAGGGGACTAATAAACACTCGAGGAAAAAACTTCGTGCATGAGGACTTAATAAGACAAATCCTCGAAGCAGTAAGAGAACCAAAAGCTATTGCTGTAGTATATGTAAAAGGTCATCAAGCAGGATTACAATTCAGAATAAGGGGAAATAATTTGGCCGACCAGGAAGCCAGAAAAGCAGCTCTTCTCACCCTTGAAATCCCTGAGAACATAACAAAAGGTCCCCAGGAATTTCCTCCGCATCCCACAGAAAAAGAAATCGAGGAGTTCAGAAAGATAGGAGGTACATTATAGAATGGGAAATGGAAACTCACTGATGGTCGAGAATTGATTCCAAAAGCATATGCCCGAACGATACTGAAGAGATTGCGTTCTCAAACCCACTGGGGAACTCAGGCATTAGCAGAACAGTTCCTGAAGTTTTTTGGATGCAAAGGTATCTTCGAATTAGCAAAGCAAGAAGTTCAGAATTGCCTAGTGTGTCAGAAAATTAATAAGTCTAGAATCAGACAAAATATATCGGGGGGACGCCCCTTAGCATACCGCCCCTTTGGGAGGATTCAAGGAGATTTCACTGAACTACCCAAAATAGGAAGGTATAAATATTTACTGGTAATAGTGGATCAATGAACACACTGGGTGGAAGCATTCCCTAGCCCCAGGGCAACAGCACAAACAGTGGCCAGAAGGTTACTGGAGGAAATAGTACCTAGATATGGGATCCCTGACTCTATAGACTCAGACCAAGGAACCCACTTCACATCAAAAATCACAAAACACTTAGCAGAGGCCTTAGGGATCAGATGGGAATATCACACTCCTTGGCACCCTCAGAGTTCAGGCCAGGTGGAAAGAAATGAATCAGACTCTAAAAGCTCAATTGTCCAAACTTATACTAGAAACTAAAATGTCATGGGTAAGGTGTCTTCCTTTAGCTCTCCTAAATATTAGGACCCAACCCCATTCAGGTTCTGGTTTGTCCCCCTTTGAAATGCTATATGGAATGCCATATGAGCATGGAATGCCAGTTGGACACCCCCGAATTGAAGATTGCCAGATCCAGTCTTATCTTGTCTTAATTAACAAGAATTTACAGGAGCTTTGAAAACGCGGACTAATAGCACAAGGCACACCTCTGGGATTTGCTATTCACAAAATCCAGCCAGGAGACCAGGTGCTGATCAAGACGTGGAAAGAAGCCCCATTGTCACTGCACTGGGAGGGACCTTTCCTCATCCTCCTCACCACTGACACGGCAGTGAGAACAGCAGAAAAAGGCTAGACCCACTCATCTTGGGTGAAAAGAGTTGAACGGCAAAGCAGCTCTCCGCAGTGGAAAGTCATCTCAGCTCCGGGAGACTTAAAGCTGAAGATTCATCTGGAAACCTAATGACCAGCGCTTATCGGATAAGTTGTAACCAAGCAGGATGTCCCTGCTATCCCTTTGCTCATTTTAAGTGCGGGTATTGTAAACAGATTTGGGTGACTCATTGTTACAGGGGAGCCAGGCCTTGGAGTTTATGTGAACATTGCCTTGAGGAGGAGAGCTGGCTTACGAATCTATTTCTATACATTGCCACAGAATCGGGTCTTTTTGAATTGGATTCTCCTGAGTGGTTTCATTATTTCACGAACGGGATAAGGGGAGGACTAAATAAAAGGGTGGAGCCACTCGTGATTGAGTGTAGGAGAACAGTGAAAGTACCCTGTTTAGCTGACCAAGTGAAAATAGCCAAGTGGGAACAGTACAAAAGGCGATAAGCTCAAAGGAGCACCTGTAGGGGCCCGGAAGAATATCCCTGCTGCCAGGAAGATGGGTTACCCCGCCGTTGGTGGCACCCCAACGGGCGGAGGGTTGAGCAGAGGGATACGCCTGTGTGTAACCCTGGTGACCCTGAGCCTAGCCGTGTACCCCAGATACAAAGTGTAATACCATCCCTATAAGTATAAGTTTTGTTTTAATCCAGTATGCTATGGGTTAACTCAGAAGAAAGCGGCTCAGTAAAAGTGCAGGAATTTCTCTCGCCTGAAAAGACAAGGGGGGGGAGGCACGTGACACAACATGATTAGAATTACCAGGAGAGAGACACAAACATGCCTTGGCTACAAATCGTTAAAAAGGAATGTAACATCTGCTCTAAAGTTACTTCATGTTAATAGAATATAAAATGTAATACCGAATGTATAAATGTAAGTTCTGTATAAACTAGCATGTTAGAAGTTTTGTTTTAAAATAGCATTTTGTGGGTTAACTCGGGAAGAAGGGGACTTAATAAAATACAAGAATGTCCCTAGCCTGAAAAGGCATGGGAGGGACACGAGGAGAGCTTGATTGGAATTACCAGAAAGGAGGACAGAAGACTGTCACTGCCAGGAATCGCTGAAAGGAAACAAAAGGCAACGGAAGACAGAGATGATAGCCCGTATTCTTTATTTACTATTTTTTACCAATGTCTATCACTATTACTAAAAAGGTCATCTTTACTCTGACCCAATCCTCACTAACTACTTTGTGCCAACGTCACTGCAGAAATGGAGTGAGGGAACAAGAAGGAAGAAGAAAGACAACGCCCTAAATTCTCCATCTTGCCCCATTCACTTCAATGCCAAGAATCCCAACCTCACTGTTTTTTCATCCCGTGATATACTAAACTACTATTTTTACACTCTTGTGGCCTGCAATGCTTCCTGCAGTGCAAGAAGCCTCTCCCATGGACTGAAATCAAATCCAGTGTCTCTCTGAGCCCTGGGCTCTGGGCTGGGGTCCCAGACCCCCCTGCCCAGGTCCCTGACCCTCCAGGGCAACCAAAGGAATGCCCTGGACTCCAACATCTCCCCCTCCTGTTTGAACCAAGAACACCTCCTTGGCCATTCTGTCCATGGTTTGCCGTATGCATGGAAACAAACACAGCAAAATCATGAGAAGGATTACAAGCCCTACTAAAATATATATAACTATCTTCAAAATTTCCTTCCACAATGGTGAAAGGTTAAACAAATTTGACCAAACCATCCATCCATGTCTCAGTTGCTTCTTCAAGTTTGTTCACATTCTCCTGCAATTGCCTGATGTTCTCATGAATGGATTTGGAATGATCTGACAAATTCATGCAGCAAATTCCCTCAAATTCCTCACACCCATGCCTGTGGGTCAGCAAAAGATCATCAATCGCTGCCCTGTTTTGGAGACATGCTCGTCTTACACTATCAATGTCTAACAACATGTCACTCAGTGCAAGAGAGATGGCTCGAGCATGTTTGCTCAGCTAACAACCCACTCGATCCACTTGTGTCAAGGCTGCTCCTGATGCTGCCTGTGGTGAAAAAATTGCAACTGCAATTCTCTGATGTCACAGTGTCCAATTCGCGCTGACCTGCGCGACCACAGGCTAGCTCAGAGTTTCACTGTGGCAACGTGGTATGATCGGAGCGGCGGACAAAGCGTGCCGCTTCCTCTCTGTGGGAGCTTGGATCCCACCCTCAGCGATGGGCACGTTGATGACATAAGCGACCTCGGCAACTGAATGATAGGCGGACTCTCCCGAGCAGGATGTAACGTAGGTTTATTGAAACAGAGGGAGCGCGGGGCTCTGCACTCTGCACCTGCTGCCCAGGAGAGACCCTGGGGCCAGGCGTGCGGCAGGTTTTAAGGGGGGGGTGGAAACGGGGGTGGCGACAACCGGTCAGCCAGTCACAGGGATCGGGGGGTTAACTGGGGGTGTGAACCATGGAACTGGGGACCAACCACAAAATGATGGGAGGGGGTCTCCCGGGCCCCAGCCTATCACTCGGCACCCTTCCCGGAGTTTTCTAGAAGCCAGGGAAGGGTCTCTGAGTGACAGGGCCACCACGAGGAGAGGGGGGGGGGGGAATTGACAGCGACAGGTGCAGGGAAGGGATGAATGACAGAAAACGTCTGGTTTTACAGTAGACAAAACAACCAATGCAGAAGGGAAAACCAATGCAGAACACAGGGGTATACAGTGGACTCAGCCATTATAAAAATAACTTAAAAATCTTACAAAAATAACTTAATAACTTAATAAAAACAATTCTCACACCACCACACTCTGAGCCTTGCTCCATGTGTGAACCTCATCATCACAATTTGGATCATACATTTGAACTGTTCTTTTCCGTCTCTGTTTTTGTTCTCTCATCAGTGTCATGTCGGGTGTTAGCAATGAAAGCATTCCACTGCTGCATGGATCACCTGTGGTATTTGCCAGGATTGTGGACCAAATTTTGTCCCCACAAATGAAAAAGTTTCCCTTCGTCAACTGAACTGGAACATGATTGGATGTTTTTTCCAACATCTTAGTGTTATTACACCAAGACGATGAATTTCTGTAAAAATTGAGGTCTGGAGTGACGTCTATAGTTTTATTTTTTGTCACTCCAGAAAGGCCGAATTTCACACAGAATTGCATTTGGACCGATCCAAGAATTTCCAGTTCCTGGGGTTCAAAAGGAGCCACAGGAAGGAATTTTATCCAAACATCCCATTGGTCTACTGGATTTACAATGGACTTTGAAATCACTGGAGGGATGTTTTCTGGAATCGGTCATTTGCTCACTGGCAACTCCACCAAACATGTTGAAAAAGGTTTCTCCTGGCTTTGAGTGTGTCAGGCAGATGGTATCCAAACCTGATGCATTGCCTAGAGTTTCCCAAACATTCTCTTGGTTGAGCGGCAAAACTGCCACATTGCTCAAGGCAACCAAGGAGAGAATGAGGCACAAGGATAGTTCTTTCATTTCCAATGCCCTCTTTTCCCTGGGAATCCCTAAAAATGCAACACCACCCAAGCCCCAAAGAAAACTTAAGTCCCAAAGCCTCTTTTGCACGTAGAACGAAGGGATGTTTGCTGTCTTGACACCGGCTCCCGTCTGCGTGCCCACTTCTCTTCCTCCAGTCTTGGGGTCTGTCTCTGCTGTCTGGACTCGGTATGATTTCACGTGCTTTGCTGCCAGCCCAACTGCTGTGAAGACACAAGCAAATCCCTTGCCCCAAGTTATTAATTTGAATGGCCTTTCAATTCGCCCTGTTTCTGGGTTTCTGATCAGAACCGAAGAATTTTCCTTCAGTTTCACTTTTGGACTGACCACTCCCATGAATGCAGAAGGCTGCACAAGCTCACAATCTGGACAAGCACTAATGATTTCCTTTGCCTGACTTTTGGAAATGTGAAAAGTGTCCATTAGTGCTTGAGCATTCTGATGAAAGAATGCATGATTCAATTTTGCCTGTTCGAAAACGTTTGGTAAAGTCCTTGAAATTGTCATGGTCAATTTGTCTGCGTGTGCATCGCCTTCCACCAAAAATCCCAGGAGGGATGAATGTGCCCTCATGTCAGAGACAAAGTATTTATGTTTTCTGTTTTGCAACAATGTCCTCATGCACAGCAAATATGGATACAAATTTTCACTGTCAACCTCTCTCAAAAGTGAATCTCCAAGTCTCCCGACCACACCAGCTACACAAGTTGAGTTTGTGATCAAACCAAAAGCTTGCTGAAACAGCTCAAAAGCTCTGACCACTGCTGCTAATTCCACTATTTGTGGTGACCCTTGTACTATTCTTATATCTGATTTCCACTCCCCTGTGATGTCATCCTTTGGCTTTTCCCTCAAACTTATTTTTGCCTTCAACAATCTGTGACTTGGGAAATGAATAGTACAAACACCAGAGTGATCTAACAATGCAATCTGCAAGTTCTCTGATTTCTGCAATGCCTAATCAAAATATTCTTTTTTCAAAGGCAGGTAAATTGTTGTAAAATCTTTGCCTGCCATTGTTTGCAGCCTGGTCCTAGCTTTGATGATGATCTGAGCTATCATTTCCAGACTTGAGAGGATTGTCCTCAGAGACCTGTAAGATAAAAAATTCCACTCTAAAATCAACAATGGGTCTTTTTGTGATGAATCCCACTGAAAAATCAACCCATACAGCGGTATTTTTTCCCCCAACACTGCAAGAAAGAATGGCAATGATGTTACAAAACAATTCCCTTTCAAGAGATTCATCAGATCCCTGACAACTTCACGATCCAAACTCTCCCATCTCGGGTTTACATTCTGTGTACCATAACTCACTGGCATATCCATGCCTTTTGCACCCATTGAACATTTCTTTATGTCTGTCCAGTCTGTTGGACGGAATTCTGGTTTGGCAGAAGCTTGTGCGGTGTCTGCCTCTGAAACTGTCTCCTTTGTTTGCGGCTTTGCTGCTGCTTCATCCTCTCCAGGATGTTTTGGAAGCTGCACGTCATTTGGTCCTGTTTCTTTTTCTTTTTCCTTTTCATTTTCTTTCTCTTTCTCCCGCTGAACAGGAACCAGAGTTTGCTGAGCATCCTCAATTTTTTCTGCAGCTTCTTTCCTTGGAAATACCTGTAAAATCTGAGATATTTTTGAATGTGCCCCCGTCTGTAACATCCCTGCAGCTGCCCCTGATTCTCCATAAACAGGAGATCCAGGGACCTGGAAACTGCCCGTGGGCAGAGTCTGGCCCTGCGACGTCAGCCGCCTGGGGGTGGTACCTTCGAGGCTCTCCCCGCCTCGGCCACGCCCTGTCTCTGCCAGCTCCGTCTCCGCCCATTCCGCCCCTGCCCGTTCCGGCCCGGCAGTCTCCAGTGGGATATCCCGCCCCCTCTCATGCTCAGGACTCGTCCCGTCCCTTTCGTCATTTGAATCTGCCCCCCTCTGAACAGAATTGTGCCTTGGGCCTTCATCTGACCCTGCCGCGCCTGCGTTTGAACATGCCGCATGGCTTTCTGGGATTTGTAGTTCTCGACTCGGTACTTCCGTGTTCGGCAGCCCTCTCCCGGCGCTTTGCGACGCGAATGTGTTTTGAGCTATGTGTCCCCTAGCTTGCGTCATCAGCTTGCGCCAAGTCGCTTGCTCGGTTCTCGGGTCTCCCCCTGCTCCAGCTCCGTTGCTCGCTGTTTCACACCCCCCGCGATGCGCAAACTGACTTCCCCCGTGATCTGCCTCTATCCCGCCCCGACGCGCTCCGACGAGATGGGTTAGGACCGGCTTCCTGCGCACACCGCTTCCCGGCCGCCTCGGTCGCCCCGCCTTCCCCCCCCGCGCTCCACTCCTCTATGGAGAGGGAAAGGAACGGCGAGATGATGTCTCGCGGTGTCTTTGGGTGTGCAAAGGGACTCCGCGGCGGGTTTCTCCCCCCCCCCTCAGGAAGGATGTGGGGTTTGCTCTGGAACTGCCTCAAACAAAAGCATGTCCAATTTCCCCTGTTCTTTTGGGTGAATTAAAAGCTTCCCTTTTCCTGGAATTAATTTTGGGGTTTTTGACGAATTTCCTGACGAATCTTGAAATGCGTGAGAGTTCCCCCCTCCTCCACAACCCGGAGGAGCTATTGACCTTAAAGATAGCATTCCTCTGTCTCCTGGCACTCCCTGCCCCACAGATAAAGCTCTGCTATCTTGCTTTTCGCTGCATGTTGGCAGCTTTCCAATCCTGGAATTTTCACTGCTGTTTTCTGTTATAACTTCTAACTTAATTCTCCCCGCTGCGGTTACAAACCTCGCAGCTATCCTGTCTTTTTTCTGTCTAGAAATCTTTTCTTGTGAAATGTTTGACCCCATGGTGTGTGTTTTCTAAATCTCACTGTCTCACCAAAGCCGAAAGGCTTGCTGCAGCTGTGTCCAGTCCGCCTCAGGGTGTGTCCTGATCACTGCCCGCAGATCTCAAGGTGACGGGTTCCAGGGCCCTTTGGAAAACTGTCGTCTGGGACGAATTGAAAACGAGCTGTTCTTCTTCTTCTTGGCCAGATAGGTGTTTCTTCTCCGGAGTTGTCTTGGTTTGGCTTTGATCTTCTGAGAGCTTTTGATGTTGCTGCAGAGGTCTTATTTTTCTCGTACAGGGATGCCAGATGTTGCGCATCCAGAGACGTCTGTGGCTGCCTGACCAGAGACGCCTGTGGCTTCTGTCCCATCTGGGGTGCCAGTTGTTTCTGTCCATCCCAGGGACGGCAGTTGTCGGGGGCTCCTTTTTAGGAGCTTAAATTCCCCGGCATTCAGGTGGTCTTAGAGTTCTGACCCTCTGCAAAGCTCTGTGCCAAACGCAGGAAAAGACGGAGTCTTATAGGTTACATGCTTCGTTTATTAGTTATTATCTTACAATTTTCTCAGTGTCCAAAAGATATTTGCCGCAGCTCGGACATCTGGTGACTCCTCCTGTCTCTGGGCTGTCCTTATCTTTTATACTAATTGCTACGTATTCTTTATGTTATAAATGAGATGGACCAAATTAGATAAATCAAAATTTGGAATTTTATTGAGAGACAAAATGACAGTCTCAGGCAGCCACAATTAAAAGGACAGCATCGAGCCCGGGATCGGCGCCGGGTGAACAATGATAACACACTCTGCCAGTCTGTTATCCCCCAAGTTCACATTTTCCGTTTGCAACAGTCTCTTTTTATACACTGGATCGCGGAGAGAGACTCGGGATTTTGACGGTCCTTCCTCCGAGGCATCTTCATTAATCATGCAGGTCTCAGTTCCGAGAGTCTGATTAGATTGGAGGAGGAGGACAATACTGTTAATGGTTGGGTCCAGGTGTGGTGTGGAGATGTTAATTTTTGGCGGAGACAATCTAGATATCGATCTAAGGTAATCATCTGGTTCTCCGGGCTATCATCTCCGTTTTACATCGCCTTTTGTTCCCTTTCAAGGATTCCTGGCAGCAGCAGTTTCTCGTTCCCCTTTCTGGTAATTCCGATCATGTTTTCCTTGTGTCCCTCCCATGCCTTTTCGGGCTAGAGAAATTCCTTTATTTTGTTGTACCACCTTTCCCTGAGTTAATTCACAATATGCTGGTTTGAACAAAACCTAACTTATAACATGCTAGTTTATACAAAACTTATATTTATATGGCTTGTATTACATTTTATATACTATTAACACGAATTAACTTTAGAACATATATCACAATCCCCCCCCTTCTAAATTCACCAATTTAATTCGTGTTCTGGTTATAGTCTTTTTTCTCTACCAAGATAAAAAAGCCTCTTAACCATTTGACTATTCTGGCAGTATTTCTCCAGCTGCCTCATTCCAATAGGTTTTTTCTATGCTCTCTTCCTGTATCCGAGCTTTAAATTTTTCTAACACCTGAGCAGCTTTACTCTTTTTCTCATTCAATTTCATGATTTTTGAGACGGCATTGCTTTTATTTAACCCCCCTGAGGCCAATTCATGGTCCATAGGAAGCGCTGCCACTTGCATTCCTTGGACTACTGTATGAATTAGTCTAATTAGACAGGGTATCAGACAAGGCAAGAAGACTAATCCAGCTACAGAGCACAAGATAAAGAATCCCACCTTTTTCCACCATTCTCCTGCCCCAAATATTTGATCCCACCAGGAAGCTTGGAGTATAGAATTCCATTTCTGCACTGGGACATGTGCCACCTTTTTGATTTCTGCTGCTAAATCTCTAATTGTCTCTCCATAGTCATTGATTTCTATGCAACACTCTGAGTCATTAAATTTCCCCCACACACCCCCTTCTTCTGCTAACAAATAGTCTAAGGCAATTCTATTTTGGTATACAAACACTCTCATCTGTGAGTGCTGTCGGGCTAACAGCTCCAGAGCATCCGAAGTGTGATTTGAAACTATCTCTACTACAGCTTGTAACCTAATCAGTCGGTTCAATAAGTATACTGGGGTTCGGTAGCCCCAGCTTCCATCTTGTGCCCACGTAGCGATGCCATAATATTCTATAATGCGTTCTGCAGGCCATTCTTCCTTCCCCCATTTCTGATTCCCTCCTACTTGTGGAAGTTCCTTCTTTATCTCCCGTCTCCTCTGGCTGAGACTCTCATACAAAGGAGCTCCTAGTAAATTACTGCCAGTTCTGGGGAGTGTAAAGAAGGAGGGTCTAATCATCCCTAGGGTACAGGATCCTTTCCACTTTTGGGGTAACTCACTATAAGCTTTCTTCCCACAAATCCAGTAAATTCCACTTGGGGCTTTCCATTTGATGTTTATGTTTTCTGGTTTTTCCCAAAATTCTACCAAGTCAGTTAGGGAGTAGTAGGGGTTAGCATTTGTTAACTTGTGCCAGCAGAGTCTAATTTCTTCTATCCAATTACATCCTTCCTCCCTTTTCTTTCCCCAATACCCATTGGGGGGTTCGGGTTGCCACATTTTGGACTTGTTGTTTGAGTTTATAGTTAGGGTGGATAGGCATGGGGTATAACCTACTGTCTCACTGTATGTATTTCCTTCCCTGCTAATACAAATTGTCCCTATTACTCGTTCATCCAGTGTCCATCCCTCTGGCCAAGTCATTGTTTTTAAGATTTTGTTATCCCAACTTAGTAGTTGTTCAGGGGCCAAACTTTCACCTTTCCAGGGCCACCTTTCTGCTGATCTCAATCCTCCACAGATCCAGCAGTTAGTTAGCCCTAATTCTGTAGCAATTTCTTGCACTAGATCCAGGAAGAGGTTTTTGCTGGAGGCAGATAAGCTCCAATCACTAGATTGTCTTTCTAATTGCTGATATTGCTTGCTAAGTGTCCTCATCCTTTCTTGCTCCATCCTTTTTCTTTTTGCTTCTAATTCCTGCCTTTTGAGCTCCAAGGCTACCTTTTGTATCTTGTTCTCTGGGTCCAACCCTTCTTCATCTTTAGAAAAACAGAACACCTTTTCCAGTTTCAAACATACCCTTTCATCATTTTCACTCAACAAATCCAGTAATATGGGTCCTCTGCTTAAGGAAGTTGTTTGCAGTTTCTTATTCTGTCCCACCCAATATGTTTTCCCATTAAGGGTGCACATTTCCAATTTTTTCTTATCGTAACACAATTGGTTAACTTGTAAGTATCCCACAAAAGTACTTTCTCTTTTTCCCCCAATCCACACAGTTTTATTACATTCCTTACAAGTGGGAATTAAAGGTAAGCTATTTAACTCTCTTCTTTTCCTAGACATTGCCATCGGGTTATTGGTTTTGTTCATTTGGAACCCGCTATTCAATTTGTAGTCCCCCTCGCAATGTAGACCAGTCTACTCGTACCCTGGATTTCAAGACTTGGTCCCAGGTAGGTTCTGAGTGAACCTCTGGGGGGTCAGTTCCCTTCCCCGTTCTCTCCTTGGGGTTGGGGAGGCCATTCGTGGGGTGCACGGCTAGGCTCAGGATCACCAGGGTTACCCATAGGCGCATCCCTCTGCTCAACCCTTCGCCCGTTGGGGTGCCACCAGCGGCGGGGTAAACCATCTTCCTGGCAGCAGGGATATTCTTCCGGGCCCCTACAGGTGCTCCTTTGAGCGTATTGCCTTTTGTATTGTTCCTACTTGGCTATTTTCACTTGGTCAGCTAAACAGGGTACTTTCACTGTTCTCCTACACTCAATCATGAGTGGTTCCGCTCTTTTATTTAGTCCTCCCCTTATCCCGTTCGTGTAATAATGGAACCACTCAGGAGAATCCAATTCAAAAAGACCCGATTCTGTGGCAATGTATAGGAATAGATTCGTAAGCCTGTTCTCCTCTTCTAAGCAATGTTCACATAAACTCCACGGCCTGGCTCCCCTGTAACAATGAGTCACCCAAATCTGTTTACAATACCCGCACTTAAAATGAACAAATGGATAGCAGGGACATCCTGCTTGGTTACAACTTATCCGATAAGCGCTGGTCATTAAGTTTCCCGATGGATCTTCAGCTTTAAGTCTCCCGGAGCTGAGATGACTTTCCACTGCGGAGAGCTGCTTTGCCGTTCAACTCTTTTCACCCAAGATGAGTGGGTCTAGCCTTTTTCTGCTGTTCTCACTGCCATGTCAGTGGTGAGGAGGACGAGGAAAGGTCCCTCCCAGTGCAGTGACAATGGGGCTTCTTTCCACGTCTTGATCAGCACCTGGTCTCCTGGCTGGATTTTGTGAATAGAAAATCCCAGAGGTGTGCCTTGTGCTATTAGTCCGCGTTTTCAGAGCTCCTGTAAATTTTTATTAATTAAGACAAGATAAGACTGGATCTGGCAATCTTCAATTCGGGGGTGTCCAACTGGCATTCCATGCTCATATGGCATTCTATACAGCATTTCAAAGGGGGATAAACCAGAACCTGAATGGGGTTGAGTCCTAACATTTAGGAGAGCTAAAGGAAGACACCTTACCCATGACATTTTAGTTTCTGGCATAAGTTTTGATAATTGAGCTTTTATAGTCTGATTCATTCTTTCCACCTGGCCTGAACTCTGAGGGTGCCAAGGAGTGTGATATTCCCATCTGATCCCTAAGGCCTCTGCCAAGTGTTTTGTGATTTTTGATGTGAAGTGGGTTCCTTGGTCTGAGTCTATAGAGTCAGGGATCCCATATCTAGGTACTATTTCCTCCAGTGACCTCCGTGCTACTGTTTGTGCTGTTGCCCTGGGGCTAGGGAATGCCTCCACCCAGTGTGTTCATTGATCCACTATTACCAGTAAATATTTATACCTTCCTATTTTAGGTAGTTCAGTGAAATCTCCTTGAATCCTCCCAAAGGGGCGGTATGCTAAGGGGCGTCCCCCCGATATATTTTGTCTGATTCTAGACTTATTAATTTTCTGACACACTAGGCAATTCTGAACTTCTTGCTTTGCTAATTCGAAGATACCTTTGCATCCAAAAAACTTCAGGAACTGTTCTGCTAATGCCTGAGTTCCCCAGTGGGTTTGAGAATGCAATCTCTTCAGTATCGTTCGGGCATATGCTTTTGGAATCAATTCTCGACCATCAGTGAGTTTCCATTTCCCTTTCTCTAATGTACCCCCTATCTTTTTGAACTCCTCAATTTCTTTTTCTGTAGGATATGGGGGAAATTCCTGGGGATCATTTGTTATGTTTTCAGGGATGTCAAGGGTGAGAAGAGCTGCCTTCCTGGCTTCCTGGTCGGCTAGATTATTACCCCTTATTCTGAATTGTAATCCTGGTTGATGACCCTTTACATATACTACGGCAATAGCCTTTGGTTCTCTTACTGCTTCAAGGATTTGTCTTATTAAGTCTTCATGCACTCAATTTTTCCCCCGAGTGTTTATTAGTCCCCTTTCCTCCCAAATTTTTCCAAAAGTATGTACCACCCCAAAAGCATACTTAGAGTCAGTAAAGATGGTTCCTGTTTTTCCTTTCAGTTCTCTCAGGGCTTGTAGTACTGCATACAATTCACATGTCTGGGCTGACCAAGAAGTGCTTAGGGGGCCTGATTTGACTACTTCCCCAGTTTTCCCATTTATGATGGCATAACCCGATTTTCTTTTCCCTTCTATGACTCTGGCTGACCCATCTACAAACCATTTTTCCCCCCCTCCTCCAGTTCCTCATCTTCTAGGTCCTCTCTTACTTTCGTCTGCAATTCTATTAAGTCTGAACAATTATGCATAGGCTTACCCAGTGCTTCCCCAAACAGAAATCCTGCTGGATTGCTTGCTTGTGTTGTTTTTAGTTCTAATTCTGGGGCATGGATGAGAATGGCCTCATACTTTAAAAGCCTTGCATCCGTGAGCCATTTTTCAGCTTTTTGTTGTAAGATACTTCTCACATTGTGTGGGGTATAGACTACCATAGGAGCCCCAAATGTGATCTTTTTGGCTTCCTCTACTAATAGGGCCACAGCCACTATGGCCTGCAAACATGTGGGCCATCCCCTGCTTACAGGGTCCAATAATTTTGAGAGGTAACTTACAGGCTTTCTATCTCCAGCCCATTCCTGCATTAAAACCCCATAGGCTGTGTGATTACTTACATCCACAAATAATTGGAACTTCTTGTTTATGTCGGGGAGGCTTAAAACAGGTGCGGTTACCAAGGCTTCCTTTAGTCTTTGCAATTCCTTGTCATCCTGTTCAGTCCATTTTATCTTGTCCTTTGTCAATTTTTCATATAGGAATTTTGCCTTTTCACTATACCCTTCTATCCATTGCCTACAATAGCCCAACAGCCCTAACAATTGGCGTACCTGCCTTTTATTCTTGGGGGAAGGCAATTCTAAAATCCCGGCTACTCTTTCAGGATCCAACTTTTTTTTTCCTCTTATAAGCCAGTGCCCTAGATATTTCACTCCTGGCTCGGTGAATTGTAATTTCTGTTTAGACACCTTTAAACTTTTCTCTCCCAAAAAGTTTAATAATTCAATGGTACACACTCTTACATCCTCTTCTGTTTCACCAGCCACTAATAAGTCATCTACATACTGCAAGATCTTTGTCCCTCTCCTGGGAGAAAACTGACTTAGCAATTGCTCTAGGGCTTGTCCAAATAGATTGGGCGAGTCCACAAACCCTTGAGGAAGTGAGGCCCATCTCAGCTGTTGTTTACGATTGGTGTCAGGGTCTTCCCATTGGAATGCAAAGAAGTCCCGACTGCCTTCGGCTAAAGGGCAGGTCTAGTATGCATCTTTTAGATCTATGACACTATACCATGTGTCCTCTGGGGAAACTCTATTTAGAAGAGTATATGGATTGGCAACTACAGGAAACCGTGTCTTTGTCCTTTCATTTATTGCTCTTAAATCTTGCACCAACCTATAGCTCCCATCTGTCTTTTTAATGGCTAAAATTGGGGTGTTATGCCTTGACATGCAAGGTTCCAAAATGCCTTTATTTATTAGATCCTCTATTATGGGTTTCAGTCCTCGTCTTCCTTCTAAGGGGATAGGATATTGTTTGATTCTTATGGGGTCCTCGGGTCTCTCTATTTCAACTGAAATGGGGGTCATGTCTAGCTTCCCGGCCTCCCTCCCTGTGTGCCATACTTTAGGGTTAATTTTGTCTTCATCCTCACAGATTAGTTTATATATGCTAACCACTATCCGTGAATCCCTTACAATTAAATTAATACCCAGTGCTACTATCAGATCTCTTCCTAACAAGTTATAATCAGCTTCCTCTACTAGTAACATGTCTCCTAAGCAAATTTTATTATCGGATTCAATCTCTACATTCTTTACTATGGGAACCTTAAAAGGTTCTCCCTTGGCCCCTATAACCACCATAAATTCCTTGCTGACCTGGCATCCAGGGGGTAACTGTTTAAATGTACTTTTCTCAGCCCCAGAGTCTACTAAAAAGTCCATTTTCATTCCCTTGGGTCCAATTTTTAATGTTATCAAGGGCTCCTCTGATGTTACGGACCCCAAAATGTAGAGCCCCTGACATCCCTAATCTTCTTGAAACATCTTTTCATCCCTCATCCTTTTCGGGCAATCTCTTTTTATGTGTCCCTTTTTCTTACAGTAAAAGCATTCCAGCCCCTCTGTTCGATTCACCGGGGTCCCTTTCTGTGGACGCACTGGTCCCTTCGATGGTCCTTTCCTTAGGGGTTTTTCTGAAGCTTGAGGGCGTTCCTGATTTTGGGCTTCCCTTACAGCTGCTACCAGCACTCGAGCTTGTATTTTCTGCTTTTCCTCATCTCTCCTCATATATATTTTCTGAGCTTCCCTCAGTAGTTCCTGTAATCCTTTCTCCTGCCACCCTTCGATTTTCTCCAACTTTTTCCGTATATCTTTCCATGATTTTGCTACAAACTGGGTTTTTAGCAATACTTCTCCCACAGGAGAATCAGGGTCTGTCCCCGAATATATTTGGAGACTTTTTCTCAACCTTTCTAACCATTCGGTAGGGGTTTCCTCTTTCCCTTGGCACTCCCCAAAAACCTTACTTAGATTTTGTCCCTGGGGCACGGCCTCTCTGATTCTCTGGATGATTATGTTCCTCATATCGATCATATTCCTCCTGCCCTCCTCGGTCTGGGCATTCCATCCGGGATCTTGGCTTGGCCCTTTCTGATCTCCTGGGGTACTCTGAGGGTTCCGTCGCTCCCATTCCCTTATCCCAGCCTGACGTATCATTTCTCTCTCTTCCGTGTTGAACAAAGACCTCAGAATGGCTGTGAGATCCTCATAGGAATATATACTGGTTCCCAAGAACTCATCCAGCCTTTCAGATACTCCTAAGGGGTCATCCATAAGCTTTCCCATCTCCTTTTTGAAAGCTCTCACATCACTGGTATTAATCGGGACGTTTACGTACCCGATAATTCCTGGGGCGGTTGGCACTTCTCTTAAGGGAAAAAGATTAGCCTTCTCACCTTCCCCTTCACTCTAGGCTTCATTCATTCTCTTTAGCTGCCTTCTAGTCCTTCTAGCGGGTGGGGTATGCTTAGCTTCTGCCGGAACCTGCGATGCCATGGGAGCGGGGCTAAGGAACGCCGCAAGATCTAATTCAAGCAGCTGGTTATCGAGGAGCGGGGCAGGGGTGTGAGGAACCTGCGTCACCCCCCCGATGGCCGAGGAGCTGGCACCAGTTCTAGCGGTGGAGGGAGCCCAACTGGTGGGAACGGAGCCCCTGATTGTGGTCCTAACGGAGGGGCAGATGGAAGAGGTGAGGGTCCAGGGATCCCTTGCCCCGAGGGATTTCCCAATCTCCCGGGGTTTTGGGGGTCATCCTGATCTGGGAGGGGAGGGGGTGAGGGCACTATGTAAGGCGGCGGAAGGTTATCTAAGGGTTCCCACTTATCCCCTGAGACAGAGGTAGGGCCCTTTAATTTCACGGGTAAAAGCCTAGCATCGATCTTTCCCCAGATACCTGCATATCCCTGTTCTTCTTCACTTCCCCTCTCCTTGACATAATGTGTTAGTGCTTTGCAAATCCATTCTTCAAATGTCCCAAAAATAGGCCAAGTTACATGGTCCCGTACCTCCACTCCTCCCCATATCTCCATACAGTAATGTATCATCTGTTTCTTGGACTTCCTTTTCCTTATGGGGCACTCATCCCAATGTTCTAACATCCATCCCAACGGACTCTCAATCGGGATTTCAGGGATCCCTTTACCGGTTCCCTGCTTGGCTTTTCTTGAAGCCTTTTTACTATTTTTACTTTTCATTTGCCCCATGGTGTGGGTCCACCAGATACTGGCCCTTTAAGTGTGATCGCTCCCCCTCGAGGTGTTTTCTGGTGATTGAGAGCTCTCCTTTCTCCTTTCTCTCTCCCTTGGACCTTTCCCGGTCCTAGGCTGAAAAGTTTACCAGTCCCCGCAACTCTTTTAGGGACATACCCTTCCCTTTCAGCCTTCCTGTGACCGATCCCCCTTCCAAAACTCCCCGAGTTTTCAAGGCTTGACGTGTGAGGTGCATTTTTACTCCCCGAAAATTTCGCTTCCCCCACAACTGACCACACCCCTCACAGGGAAGTGGAACTGCGGTTTTGGGGTCCCACTCGCTTCGTGATAAAATCACGTCTCACTTCACACGCTCGGTCACCCCCACTCAACCACGCAATACTTACGATCCTTTTCCTGCGCGGGCTCTTCATGCACGTAGACTTTTACGAGTAGATTTTCTTCTCCGCGGCTCTGGAGGTTCTGCTTCCCAAACCTCCCCGAGTTCCGCGAGAGGTCTGACCTCGCCTATCTCCCCTTTTAAATGTGGCTTTTAGCTGTTTTAGTCCGTCGTGTGGTTGATCGGTTCCACCCGACTCTCCCAGCTCCACCAGGCTGCTGAATTCAGCAGGGCGCCTCCTGGTCAGAGACAGGGGTTCGGCGGGGGTCCCGGTATCACTCCAATCACGTTGGGGTCACCAGAAATTGTTATAAATGAGAAGACCAAATTCGATAAATCAAAATTTGGAATTTTATTGAGAGACAAAATGACAGTCTCAGACAGCCACAATTAAAAGGACAGCGTCGAGCCCGGGATCGGCGCCGGGTGAACAATGATAGCACACTCTGCCAGTCTGTAATCCCCAAGTTCACATTTTCGGTTTGCAGCAGTCTCTTTTTATACACTGGATCGCGGAGAGAGACTCGGGATTTTGACGGTCCTTCCTCCGAGGCATCTTCATTAATCATGCAGGTCTCAGTTCCGAGAGTCTGATTAGATCGGAGGAGGAGGACAATACTGTTAATGGTTGGGTCCAGGTGTGGTGTGGAGATGTTAATTTTTGGCGGAGACAATCTAGATATCGATCTAAGGTAATCATCTGGTTCTCCGGGCTATCATCTCCGTTTTATGTCGCCTTTTGTTCCCTTTCAAGGATTCCCGGCAGCAGCAGTTTCTCGTTCCCCTTTCTGGTAATTCCGATCATGTTTTCCTCGTGTCCCTCCCATGCCTTTTTGGGCTAGAGAAATTCCTTTATTTTGTTGTACCACCTTTCCCTGAGTTAATTCACAATATGCTGGTTTGAACAAAACCTAACTTATAACATGCTAGTTTATACAAAACTTATATTTATATGGCTTGTATTACATTTTATATACTATTAACACGAATTAACTTTAGAACATATATCACATTTATTTACTATTTTTTACCAATGTCTATCACTATTACTAAAAAGGTCATCTTTACTCTGACCCAATCCTTACTAACTACTTTGTGCCAACGTCACTGCAGAAATGGAGTGAGGGAACAAGAAGGAAGGAGAAAGGGACAATGCCCTAAATTCTCCATCTTGCCCCATTCACTTCAATGCCAAGAATCCCAAACTCACTGTTTTTTCATCCCGTGATATGCTAAACTACTATTTTTACACTCTTGTGGCCTGCAATGCTTCCTGCAGTGCAAGAAGCCTCTCCCATGGACTGAAATCAAATCCAGTGTCTCTCTGAGCCCTGGGCTCTGGGCTGGGGTCCCAGACCCCCCTGCCCAGGTCCCTGACCCTCCAGGGCAACCAAAGGAATGCCCTGGACTCCAACAAGTGAATAGTTTGTAAGGGGAGGGAAGAGTGTTTTTGAAGTTTCATTCTGTTTTAGGTTTTTTTCCCAACTTTCTTTTTTTCTCTTCTTTTAGTGTATGTTAATAAACTATTTGTTAATTTTAAGGTTGAGCCTGCTTTGTTTTTCTCCTAGTCTCTCTCCCACAAAAAGAGTAAGTACCAAGACCAAAATTTAGTGAACGTGAAACCACTACATTAATTGGTGTTTCTGCCTGGTTTCAAATTAAAACTATGACACCTTGCCCCAATCCCTCCCCCTAGCACTACTAAGAATTCAAACCAAACCCAGAACTAAAAAAACAATTAGCCCCTTTAAAATGCTATATAGTAAACCATATAAAGTGCAAAAAAAGTTATCTACTCAATTAAAAAAAAACAAACCAAACACTAACCACTTACATAGTAGCCCTAAGTAAACAACTCCGAGCAACTGAAAAACATGCAACTAAAACTCAGAGCATAGAGCTTAATGCACCAGTACATGACATACAACCTAAAAACTACGTTTGTTGTCTCTTACCAGAAAACCCCTTAGAACCGCAGTAAAAAGACCATACCAAGCACTCCTTACTACCTTCACCACAATTAAAATCAAAAAACAAAGTCCTTAGATCCACCACAACCTAGTTAAAAAGGAAGTTTCAGAAGACTCTTAAAAAGTGACACCGAGTAATAGTAAACTAAAACTAAAGCTTACCCAGACAAAACAAATGTGTTATAGCTAAAGACTCCTATTAACTTAGCCCACAATAATTTTATTCAAAAAATTGTTCTGTTTATAATTATAATTATGATTCAAGAATTTAAAAGTACCTCTAACCTAAACAATACTAAGTAACCATAGCTTTTATCCGATACACTAAATCCATAAGAAAGTATTCTGATTTAATAAGTTTAAACCTATCAACAGTAGTTATGCACAAAAACCAAGTATATAAAGAACAAAAATAGCAAAACCAAGTCGTAGTCACTCCCAAAGACTTTAAAATAAGTAATTAAGATAAGATGCCAGATAATTAATAAGACTATCCATAAAAAAACAGTTCAAATTAGTATCTCAGCCTCTCCTACAGACAAGCACCAAAAGATTTATAATCATTCAAATAAATTAGACTATTAGTATACTTTCACTTTAATACAAACTGCAAAAGTAGTTTGTCTTTAGACCCATAATGCTATTAAGCTTTCATTCAAATTTAAAATAAATGCCAAAACTAAGCTTGTTACAACCTACACCAGTACTCAAGCCCAAACCCAAGTTATGCCACTTAAACCTAAAATTTACAAAACTAGCCCATATGTAATTAGAAACTCAAGCCAGCAACAACTGCTGTTTAATCCAGAAGAGTCCCTTGTGTTGATTTACTAATGCAAATTAATATCTCAAAAGTCCAGCCATCCTACTCTCCATTTCTAAAAGCATATTTTAAAAATTAGACCACATAATTACAAAAGCAAGCACACCTTAAAAGCAAGATACAAAAAGGTCTAACTGAAATACTAAAAACAAGGCTAAAAGTCCTTAATAAAATCAATTCAAAAATATTAATGAATAAGATAACCACTGCAACAAATAATTTAACAAAACTAAAACAGCCCCTGCAATCATCTCTATTAGCATTAAAAACTAATCAATAGCAAGTTTCAAAAGTATTACCAAAATAAAAAAAGCTAAAAACCAAGACCATAAACTAATACTAAAAGCACTTAATATATGTGTCCGGTTGTGTCCCCGCTCCGGGTGGGAGCTGACCCCCAGCTAGCTCGGGTCAACACAGACACAAAGTTTCCAGTTCGTTTTGGCTTCTCGGCTTAGCAGCTGGACCCAAAGGTGACAGTCAACAGCAGCAGAAGAGAAAAGGCTGGCTCTCAGCTTAGCAGGTTAAAAGATGTTTATTAGCAGAGATCTCCAAGCTCCGAGGCGAGTGGCTGAGAGCTTCCAGGCTGAGAACCCAGCGGCTGAGAGCTTCCAGGCTGAGAACCCAGCGGCTGAGAGAGTCTCTTCTTCCCTCCTACCCCCTATAAGCGGGGGAGGGTCCCAGGGAGGATACAAGAAGACAACAAATCAGGGGATTCAGGGGGTAACAAGGTGTGCCCACCCCCAAGCTTCAGACCACTAAAATCTAGAGCCAAAGGAATTTCCCCCAGGCTACCTATCACCTGAAGCCCTCTCCCGGAGATTTCACAATCCGGGAGGGACCCCGGGAGTGATAGACAAGCTGCCCCAGAGAGGGGGGTTGGGGCAGAGGGGATGTTACATGTCATGTGAGGTATGGGATGATTGACACAAAACACCTTATTATACAGACAACACAAAAGGGATACAGAATTGGGGATACAGTGAAACGAACCATAGCATAAACTTCTTACAAAAATCTAATAAAACAGTTCTGCACCACCACAAATATAGATCAAAATAATGTATCTCTAGCTTTCAGTTATATGCAAGCACAATTGTAGATACAATCAACTGCTGCCCTAATCATAAGAAAAAGAAGTAAAAGTATTTTTCCAATTAAAGTTCAAAAAGCTATTTAAGATAATGCTAAAAATTTTTTAAAAAATTCCAATCCTAGTAGACCTTAGTAAATTTTACCTATAATCCCACCACCAGTACAGCCACTGCCTTTATGCTCACTATACGCAATGCCACAACCTACATAATTCACCCTATCATTCCATTAAAATTAAACCATAAAAACATAGTACTCTGTCCCATTAAACATAAATTGTAGGCTCAAATAGTAAACGAAAAGTATCAAACTATAAATTTAGTCTTGCATTACTCAGAAGCAACAAAGATTTATATATGAGTAACACAATAAATGCCCAAAGCATATGTCAACACTAAGCAAAGCCTCTGCCATTTTAAGACCCACCCAAGCACTAACCAAAAGACTATAATTATATACATTAACCATAGTTATGTATACTTAAAAACTGCTTGTACATTTATAAAAATAAATAAAGACAATGTATCTTTACCTACAAAAAATCATTCTAATTCCTGTATCTGCAATTTTGTTAAAATTATCAAGTGCAACTTTTCATATTTAGCACTAGTTATATCCCACCAATTAAGTCTAAATGTACAACCTATCACCAATTATTACCCACACTTATTAAAATAAACATAACCCTAGTAAAACAATTAATAAAACATGAAGATTGAATAAAAATTGTAAAAAAAATTCAAAAGAACAGACAAAAAACTTTAGTAACCGTCTGTCCTGGGGTGACTGTGTATCCCCAATCGTCTGTTGGGTGCAGGGGGGGAGGGCAAGCGCAAAGGTTTGTTTTTCCCCAGGAAAACTCTGCTCATCGAAGTGACCTTAAAGCGGGGGAGTTAGAACACAGCAAGACGAAAAAAGCTCTATTGTTTTTTCCCCGGCAGTTAGTTAGTTTAGTGCTAGCGTAGTTAAACGCTGTAGAATAGCTAAAGCTTTTTGCCTTATTTTTTCTTTTTCTTTTTTTGTCCTTTTTTCCTTCCTTTTTGCTTTTTTTGCCCTCTCCTCAAAACTGTTCCAACCTCTCCAGACTAAGGACCTGGGGAAGCACCGGAGGCCTCCACAAAAGGCCCACCCCACCAAGACCAGCCCTGCACATCTCCTTTTCTCCCAACGTCACCAAAGACGGAGCGGTGGAGCACAATGACAACCCTCAAGAAGAGACTTTAAGTTTGTTATCCCTCCGTAAGCAGCACGAAGCTCTTGTCATCAAGTATTGTGCTGAGAGTGCTTTGCCTGTTTAATAAACAGGTTTTTTCCACTTCTCTCTGAAGAAATCTTTTTTCCCGAACCAGTTAGAGAAGGGGAGGGGGGCCCCGTGGGAGGGTTTCTCCCAAAATCTGCCTGAAACCACAACAAACTTCCTGGTGCCCAAACGTGGGGCGAGAGAGAGTGGAAAAACCCTGTACTGATTAGTATTTAGCAGTCAGTAACAATGCTGCTTGAACTCATGTCTCTTGGGGTGGGGGCCTTGATGTGTTTTGGATCCTTAGGCTTCTTTGAGGTCTTAATACCTTTGTGGTCCTTAGGTTTATTTGCATATCCAGAGATAGCCCCAATATTGTCATTAATACGCAGTTTTTACAGTAGAAGGACACGGATTAGAGTAGCTATTAGCCTTAGTTTAATCATAATAATTTATAGGAAGTTTATAAAGGTGCTGAGATCTTTTCCTACTATGTATGGGTCATGGTTATGGTTATTCACCCTGTTTGTGGGAGGAGGAGCAGAGGATGAAGCGTTGCAGTCTTTCGTTTCCTTCTTCTCCTCTGAATCGGTTAAATCATTGCTGGAGAATGTTGAGTTTCCCCTGAGTGTTAAAGAGACCATCTTTCTGGTATGTCATCTGGTAAGCCTTCTCTATACAGTCTGCAGCTTCTCTAGAATATGGGCTGAGATTTCTAGAGGGGCTGATGAAACTCCTGACCCAGGCAGAGGAAATCCTGAGTGGTGTGGAGAATGGGAGGATATGGGCCAACTCTTCAAGGAATTCTCTGACCTTGTAGTCTGGGATTTTCCACGGGAACAAATTCAGAATCCAGTGGAGCTGGGGAAATACCTGAAAGAGAAGTACCATAATGGCTCTAAGGGGGAAAAGATGGCTGCAGTAAGCTGGGCCCTAGCATATGCTTATCGCACATTGCTAAAGACTGTAGAGCAGCAGACAGAGGCAAGGGGGAAGGGATACAAATCAACAGCTACCCCAGTCACTCAAGCTACAGCCAACACCCCAGTTATGAAACCAACAGCTAAACTAAAACCTGAGCCTGAGTTGGCAGCTAAACCAGACAGTAAGCCTAAGCCCTTGGCAGTTGCTCCGGCAAAGAAGCACACACTCAAAACCGATCGACCAGTGGACGATGATGACCCAAGAGAAGGACCTTCACCAAAATCAGAAGCCAAAGCTTCTAGCACAGGATCAGAAGCAAATATTGATTCCTTTTCCCTGAAGGACCTTCGGGGCCTAAGAAAGGATTATCAGCAACAACCTGATAAATCTATAATTAGTTAGTTAGTCCGTCTTTAAGATGCTGCAGGCGAGGCTACAATTCTGGACAGCACTGAAGCGAGGCATCTAAAATCCCTGTTACATGATCCAGTCATCGACCAGATGATGAGAGAGGCTAGTCCTTGCAGTCTCTGGATACGGGTCCTAGGAAGTGTGGCAGAAAGATACTTGTGTGCAGATGATCTCTATATGCAGCAAACCCCATGGAAGACCATAGAACAAAGGATTCAACGCTTAAGAGAAATGGCAGTGGGACAGATGGTTTTCTCAAATGATATAAACACTAAGAACCCAGAATTAGTATCATGTGCATCTGTGATGTGGTGAAAACTTATACGACTCAGGCCATTAGAATACGCTTCTGCTTTAGCAGTAATGAAGCGGGAGGACATGGAGGAGACGGTGCTTGATATGGCGAAGAAGCTCCGAGCATATGCAGATGCTGTGCATGGCCCAACACACGCCAGAATCACAGCTGTAGAAACACGTCTACAGAAACTAGAGGATAAGATAGATGAGAATCCTAAGAAACTCAGGGAGGAGATTAGAGAGGACCTTCTCCAAATCTCAGCAGTACAGATCAGAGGTTCTGGTACCCAACGTAGACGCTCCCCGGCTAGGGAGAGAGGGTACACTCCACGTGCTGAGCTGTGGTTCTTCCTGTGGGACTGCAGAGAAAATATGAACAGATGGGATGGAAAATCTACAGCTGCCCTGGCACAACGGGTGCGTGAATTGAAGGAAGTCAAGACTCAAAGAGGGAGTTCCACCAAAAGGGAAGCGGCTCCAGTTGCCCGTAGCCAAACTGCCAGGTATGACGATGATGACATGTCCGACCCCCTTGAAGGAACCTCTTAGACATATACTCAAGGAAAGAGGGATAACCAGGCTTAGAGAGGCCCTGCCTCTAGCCCGGTAGAGGCTAGGGAAAACCGTGTATTTTGGACTGTGTGGATTTGTTGGCCTGGCACATCTGAACCACAAGACTATGAGGCCTTGGTTGATACTGGTGCGCAGTGCACATTAATGCCATCAAGACATGTAGGGGCAGAATCTGTCTCTATCGCTGGCGTGACAGGGGGATCACAAGATTTTACTTTGGTGGAAGCAGATGTGAGCCTAACTGGAAAGGAGTGGGAGAAACACCCTATTGTGACTGGCCCAGAGGCCCCATGCATTTTGGGCATAGATTTCCTCTGAGGTGGGTATTTCAAAGACCCGAAAGGACTCAGGTGGGCATTCGGGATAGTGGCTGTAGTGACAGAGGGCATCCGGCAATTGAACACCTTGCCTGGACTGTCCAAGAATCCATCTGCAGTAGGACTCTTGAAAGTACAAGAGCAACGGGTACCAATTGCCACTTCTATAGTGCAGCACCGACAGTACAGAACAACTCGAGATGCTGTGATTCCCATCCATAAGATGATTCAAGTGCTGGAGATCCAAGGGGTGGTTAGTAAAACCCACTCACCCTTCAACAGCCCCATCTGGCCTGTGCGTAAATCTGAAGGAGAATAGAGATTGACTGTGGACTACCGTGCATTGAATGAGGTGACACCGGCACTGAGCGCTGCCGTGCCAGACATGTTAGAGCTCCAGTACAAGCTAGAATCCAAAGCAGCAAAATGGTATGCCACGATTGATATTGCCAATGCATTTTTCTCCATTCCTTTAGCAGCAGAATGCAAGCCTCAGTTTGCCTTCACATAGAAGGGGAGTGCAGTACACCTAGAACCGATTGCCCCAGGGGTAAAAACACAGCCCCACCATCTACCATGGACTGATCCAGACTGCGCTAAAAAAGGGTAAAGCTCCAGAACATCTACAGTATATTAATGACATCATTGTGTAGGAGAACACAGCAGCAGAAGTGTTTGAGAAAGGAAAGAAAATCATCCAGATCCTCCTGGAAGCCGGTTTCGCTATCAAGAAGAGTAAAGTTAAGGGACCAGCTCATGAGATACAGTTCCTGAAAGTAAAGTAGCAAGATAGACGGTGGCAGATTCCCACTGAAGTCATCAACAAAATTACAGCGATGTCCCCACCAACCAATAAGAAAGAGACACAAGCTTTCCTAAGTACTATAAGCTTCTGGAAAATGCATATTCCCGAGTATAGTCAGATTGTAAGCCCTCTTTACCTAGTCACCCGCAAAAAGAATGATTTCCACTAGAGCCCTGAGCAGCAACAAGCTTTTGCCCAGATCAAGCAGGAAATCGCTCATGCAGTAGCCCTTAGCCCAGTCAGAACGAGACCAGATGTGAAAAACGTGCTCTACTCAGCAGCCAAGAACAATAGCCTGTCCTAAAGCCTTTGGCAGAAGGTGCCTAGTGAGACTCAAAGCCGACCACTGGGATTCTAAAGCCAAAGTTACAAAAGGTCTAAAGCCAATTACACCCCAACTGAAAAAGAAATCTTAGCAGCCTATGAAAGAGTTCAAGCCGCTTCAGAAGTAATTAGTACAGAGACGCAACTCCTCCTGGCACCCCGACTGCCTGTGCTAGGGTGGATGTTCAAAGAGGAAGTTCCCTCCACCCATCATGCCACTAATGCCACATGGAGCAAGTGGATTGCTCTTATTACGCAGCGCGCCCGTATGGGTAAACTATATCGCCCGGAGATTTTAAAAATAATTACCAATTGGCCTAAAAGTAAAAATTTTAGCCTCACAGATAAAGAACAAGAGCAAGTGACACGGGCTGAAGAGGCTCCACCATACAACCAATTGCCAGCAGAAGAGACGCATTATGCCCTTTTCACTGACAGTTCCTGTCGTATTGTAGGGATGAACCAGAAGTGGAAAGCAGCCGTGTGGAGCCCCACACGACAGGTTGCTGAGGCCACTGAAGGAGAGGGTGGATCAAGTCAACTTGCAGAAATCAAGGCTGTTCAATTGGCCTTGGATATTGCTGAAAGAGAGGGGTGGCCGAGGCTCTACCTCTATACCAATTCATGGATGGTAGCCAATGCTCTGTGGAGATGGCTGAAGAGGTGGAAAGAGGCTAATTGGCAGCATGGAGGGAAACCAATTTGGGCTGCTGAGGAGTGGAAAGACATTGCTACCAGGGTAGAGAGACTACCTGTAAAAGTCCGCCACATAGATGCCCACATCCCCAAGAATAGAGCTAATAAAGAGCATCGAAACAACAAGCAGGTAGATCAGGCAGCAAAAATAGAAGTCTCAAAGATTGATTTAGATTGAGAACACAAGAGAGAGTTGTTTTTAACTCAATGGGCCCATGATGCCTCAGGTCATCAAAGCAGAGATGCCACCTATAAGTAGGCCCGAGACCGAGAAGTAAATCTAACCTTAGACAGTATTTCTCAAGTTATCCACGACTGTGAGACGTGTGCTGCCATCAAGCAAGCCAAGCGAGTGAAGCCCCTATAGTATAGCGGGCGATAGTCCCAGTATAAGTATGGGGAAGCCTGGCAGATTGACTACATCACCCTTCCCCAAACCCGCCAAAGCAAGCGCTACGTGCTCACAATAGTAGAAGCCACCACGGGGTGGCTGGAGACCTACCCTGTGCCCCATGCTACTGCCCAAAACACCATCCTGAGCCTTAAAAAGCAAGTCCTGTGGAGGCATAGTACCCCCAAGAGAATTGAGTCAGACAGCAGGACTCATTTCAAGAATAGCCTTATTAACACCTAAGCTAAAGAACATAGCATTGAGTAGGTGTACCATATTCCCTACCATGCACCCGCTGCAAGCAAAGTAGAGAGGCACAATGCATTGTTAAAAACCCAGTTAAAAGCATTGAGTAAAAGATCTTTCAAGAATTAAGAGCAGCATTTAGCAAAGGCCACCTAGTTAGTCAACACCCGAAGCTCCACCAACCGAGCAAGCCCTGCGCAGGCTGAGCCTCTGCATACAATAGATAGAAATAAAGTCCCAGTAGTGCATGTCAGAGGTCTGTTAGGGGAGACAGTGTGGATCAAGTCTGCCTCAAGTACAGACAAACCCATTCATGGGGATGTCTTTGCTCAGGGACCAGGTTACACATGGTGGATAATGCAGAACGATGGAACAACACGATGTGTACCTCAGGGAGATCTGATTGTTAAGTGAAAATCATTTACAAACATCAGTGTCTGCTAAATGCTATTGCCATTGTCTGTACATTAAACCACGCAAAATGAAATAGAAGGAAATGTGTAAGTGAAAGGGTATGTGTTAAGTGTTAAAAATATGAGCAAGTGTTGAAAGTATAAGTAAGGAAAAGAAGAATCCTTCTGCCCTGCAGCCTGAGGCCTGGATTTAGTAGCTCAGTGTAGAATGTGACAGGAGCATGATGGGTATTACTTATATTCTTTTTTTTTTTGTGAGGAGAATGGATGGAAGTTTTATGTAGAATATATATTAGTTCTGTCTGTAAGTCAACGATATAGAGATAAGAGGTGGAAGATGTCCTAAAGTAACTGTGTATCCCCAATCGTCTGTTGGGTGCAGGGGGGGAGGGCAAGCGCGGTTTGTTTTTCCCCAGGAAAACTCTGCTCATCAAAGTGACCTTAAAGCGGGAAAGTTAGAACACAGCAAAACAAAAAAAGCTCTATTGTTTTTTCCCCGGCAGTTAGTTAGTTTAGTGCTAGCGTAGTTAAACGCTGTAGAATAGCTAAAGCTTTTTGCCTTTTTTTTTCTTTTTCTTTTTTTGTCCTTTTTTCCTTCCTTTTTGCTTTTTTTGCCCTCTCCTCAAAACTGTTCCAACCTCTCCAGACTAAGGACCTGGGGAAGCACCGGAGGCCTCCACAAAAGGCCCACCCCACCAAGACCAGCCCTCCACATCTCCTTTTCTCCCAACGTCAGCAGAGACAGAGCGGTAGAGCACAATGACAACCCTCAATAAGAGACTTTCTTTAAGTTTGTTATCCCTCCATAAGCAGCACAAAGCTCTTTTCATCAAGTATTGTGCTGAGAGTGCTTTGCCTGTTTAATAAACAGGTTTTTTCCACTTCTCTCTGAAGAAATCTTTTTTCCCAAACCAGTTAGAAAAGGGGAGGGGGGCCCCGTAAAAGAGTTTCTCTCAAAATCTGCCTAAAACCACCACACCGTCCAACATAATACAAAAGAAACAGTCCTACAAAAAGTAAAACAAGACACAAGCCACAATTAGTGAAATGCACTCTAGTCACCAACAGCAACTAGAATCTTAAACACCCTATATCACTCCATCATTATTTTGCTAATATTAATTAATATAAATTTAATAATGTCTATTATAGTACTCATATAGAACTAAAAGATGTTAAAGCGAGTAGCAATTTTAACTTCATTATCTAAAACACATAAGATAATGTTAAGAGAAAATTATCAAAGTAGTTAATTAAGGCTAGAGAAAAAGCCCCAGTAGTAGTAAAAAAAAATTAGTAAGACGATAAAAAAGGAGGGAATGAGACAGAGATTTAAAAATCTTAGCTAATCTTTATAGTAAACTTAAAAGCATACACTGTATTTTAGAATATATTTTAAATAGAACTTAGAAAAATACATTTTTGTAATGATTTTATTTTGTAATCAGGCAGAAACACCAATAAATGTAGTGGTTTCATATTCGCGAAATTCTGGTTACCAAATTTAGTGTAGTGGTCCTAGTGTTTATTCTCTTTTTGTGGGAGAGAGATTAGGAGAAAAGCAAAACAGGCTCAAGTTTAAAAATAAACAAATAGTTTTATTAACACACACTAAAAGAATGGAAAAATAAAGTTGGGAAAAAAAGTAAAACAAAACAGAATGAAACTCTAAAAACACTCTTCCCTCCCCCTACAAACTGTTAACGTTCCTACAAAACAACATAAAGAGACAAAACCTGTGATTTTCAGTCAGTTTTACCATTTGAAAATAGTCTTTCATCAATTATTTACGAGAAGAGTCTCTCTTAGAGTCGTGGATCCCACCGACAACCTAGAACGGTTCTCTTGTGGGTTTAACTACCAGAAAAACAGCTGCCCGGGGAAACCTGCTTTTGTGACCCCCTCCCATTAGCAGTTTCCCAAGCTGCTTATGGGTCATGGCTTTTAGACTTTTGCATATTGGGGTGTCACCTTTTAAAGATGAATAACTCCAAAAGCAAAGGATTCTTCATCTCAAGGAACAGAGATATCTTCTCAGTTCTTCACTGGTGCAGAGGGCTTCTCTGTTCAAGCATCTTATGGGATTAATATCACTTAGTCCATCACAAACACCTTTTCTCAAATCCACACACAAATCTAAACAATCATCTCCCCAAATGCATATCTTTCCCCTGATTTAAAGGGATAATCTAAATATAGAGTCCATTTCCATGGCTCAATAAGAAAACCAGCCAAAAATGGAATGGCAAACTCCTCAACCCCCTGTCCCAATAGTCTTTTAACTCTTGCTCCACTGACTTCATGCTGTTTCTTCTCTATGTTCACTCTGTCCTTTTCTTTTCTCTCTCAGGGAAGGGTTAGGCCTTGGAAGCTTCATGTTGCCAGGAAAGGGTTAAATCTGCCCAGAGTCTTTTTCTCGCTCGCTGCAGCTCATGGTGTTAAGATTTTCAAGGCCACGCTTTCTCTCTCTCTGGCCAAAGGGAAAAAAGGGCTGACCTGCAGGAAATCAGGGGGTTTTATATGGGCACTTCCTAAAGTCACAATTGACATTCTCAGTGGTCAAAACATAAGCCAATATCCCAAACTAGCTCTCCAGGAGGTCCCTGTCCTTTCTAAAGCAATTTTAAGGTCTTGACCCGGAAAAACATTCCACATTCCTCTATAACTAAAAAACCAAACTGTGCCAACCTATGACAATTTTAAAAGCCACTTAATAAATATCAAGCACTGTGCCTGTTACCCTTTACATATTTTAAAGCAGTACCAGCATATAAAGCCCCTCAGTAGTAAAAGACTAACCTAAACACAACAAGATAACAAAGCTTTGAATGCAAATAAAGAGAAAAACACAAACTCTTAGGCAGCAAAAACTAACTTCCTCCCTTAAAAAAGTACCAAAAAAGCCAAAACATATGCAAAAAAAAGAAAAGTTAAGAGTTAGCTAAAAAAGACTGTTTCCTTCATCTAGAGACCCTCAGAGACCACCACAACAAATTAACATGCCCAAAAAAGCATTAAGTTACTTACCATACTGTGGTGGTGCAGAACTGTTTTATTAGATTTTTGTAAGAAGTTTATGTTATGGTTCGTTTCACTGTATCCCCAATTCTGTATCCCTTTTGTGTTGTCTGTATAATAAGGTGTTTTGTGTCAATCATCCCATACCTCACATGACATGTAACATCCCCTCTGCCCTAACCCCCCTCTCTGGGGCAGCTTGCCTATCACTCCCGGGGTCCCTCCCGGATTGTGAAATCTCCGGGAGAGGGCTTCAGGTGATAGGTAGCCTGGGGGAAATTCCTTTGGCTCTAGATTTTAGTGGTCTGAAGCTTGGGGGTGGGCACACCTTGTTACCCCCTGAATCCCCTGATTTGTTGTCTTCTTGTATCCTCCCTGGGACCCTCCCCCGCTTATAGGGGGTAGGAGGGAAGAAGAGACTCTCTCAGCCGCTGGGTTCTCAGCCTGGAAGCTCTCAGCCACTCGCCTCGGAGCTTGGAGATCTCTGCTAATAAACATCTTTTAACCTGCTAAGCTGAGAGCCAGCCTTTTCTCTTCTGCTGCTGTTGACTGTCACCTTTGGGTCCAGCTGCTAAGCCGAGAAGCCAAAACGAACTGGAAACTTTGTGTCTGTGTTGACCCGAGCTAGCTGGGGGTCAGCTCCCACCCGGAGCGGGGACACAACTGGACACACCATACAAAGTGAAGACAGGCGAGTGTGGAATTTCTTTAGTAAGACCCAGATGACCACCGATGGCAAAAGGAAAGAGCCTGATCTTTGTCCGGGGCAGGTTATAGCTTTATTTTCCCATCCTTGCTGGTGCCAGAGTCCGAGCCCACCGCCTGTGCCAGGGCTTTTTCCCCAGGGGGGTCGGGCCTAGAGGCAGGGACAAGCCACTGCCCAATCAGGGATAAGGTGGGAGTGGAACAGAGTTGGGTTACATTCCAGTGTGGGGGATGGGCGCAGCCGAGCAGGGACCAACCACGTGATACAGTTTCCAGGGGGAACAGGGAAAACATTACAAATCCAATGAAACACAATATAAACCCAATTAATGCATTACAACAGGAGAGGCTAAGAAATATATATAAAGCAAATTATACAATGCCATGCATATATAAATGCATATATAAAACCTCAAGAAATAATAAGGGGGGCAAGCTCTCTAATGTTCATATGTGTTTTTAGTAAAATTATTCCCCACACATCTTAACATCAATTAAATACATACCACTCTAACAACTATTATTAGTTGTAAAGTTATTTTGCCATCGTTTCAAAACCATTACAACCTTCAGTTTACTTTCATTTTTAAATTTCCCTTTTAATGTTTGAACTGCTGTTAAAACACCTATCTATTTTTAAAAAGGTGATTTACACAGTACCCAGCTCGCCATTTCCAGATTTTATAAATCATAAGGATTTTTCCACTTTTGTTTTTGTATCTCTCTTTCCTGCCCTTGGGTATAGGAAATTGTGGTCATGGTAGGGGCAGGAAAAGAGGACAGAGCTGATGATCAAACGTTTATTAAGATTTCCATGATGGAAAGTCTTTGGTGCTGGCATAAGGGCATTGAAAAGGATGCATTGGCATGGGCAAGTGTCAGTTCCCATGACCTAATTGTAAAAATAAAAGCAAACTTTTTCCATACCATGTTTCTGTTGCTGATATTATCCCCAAATATTTTCTCTCTATGTTAAATATGCTCTTTCTTCAACAGTGAAGAGGAATGTGCTCTGACCATGACTGTTCCAAACTGTCTTTCCCAAAAATCTACATTCTACCTATATTAAGGTTCCTGTTTGTGTCTGTGCACCCTGAGTTTCATTGTCAGAGGACTGATTTGGGAGTGTGTCTTTAGATAGGGGTGTTCAATTTTTCTCGCTATCACTGCAAAGGTATCCAACATGCCTTTAGATGAGCTAATATCCCACTTTTACCTGTTTTAGAAAGGTAAATAATATCATTGAAGAAAGCACATATTGTAAACTATGTGGAAGTAATATTTTACTTATGCTTCAGCTGAAAAAATATGGAAGGATGACTTAATAGATAGTTTTAGCTGCAGTTTTGCACGCTGTAAGGTAAAACTTGGTTTTTCATTCCTCTTGGATCTTTTTTATTTGGATTTCATACAAATTATTCAAACGAGAACATGTCCACTTGGACAAATTTTAGGTTTCTGAAATGGTGTGTAAAATCCTGTGCACTACTGAACAATGTTCTGTCTCTTGGAATGAGTTTCCATTGGAGCAGTTTTGGGTGAGCATGTTCTGGTAGGGACCTGCACCTAAGAAAAGGCATCGCAGCACTTTGATGTAATTAGTCTGCTCACAGATTTTGTTCTTGGGCACTGTTTTATTGCCATTTCTGTGGGGTTTGGTAGCTGGGCACAGAAGTAGAATATTCTACTGTTGTAAATTGCCTTACCCTTTTTTAACCTTCAGCTGCCAGAATTAGTTGTTCGGCTTTGCTTTTTTGTTTGTTGACTAACTGAATTGTCTTTCTCAATGACTTCTGAATTATTTTGCAAAGCTTTTTGACTGCTTTATCTCCCATTTAATTTCCTTTAATATCTACACCAGCTGGAATCCATACAAAAATGACATTGTTGCCATGACATATTACCTTCTTATAGACATCAATAATTTTCAGAGCTATTCTTACTCTAGTGATTGAAATTTCTAGGATAATATCAGTGGCACTTTAAAGAGCTGGAGAAGTGACAGATTGTAAAGGTTGTACTCCAGCAATCTAATTCAGGGCCATCAGGGTGGGAAATAACTCCACAGTATAACCAGGTAACCAATCTACCTGGCTTCTTCAACTGAGTCCACACAGGAAGATGCTAAACCCTAGCCCACTACAAAATCTTGAAGGAAATTGAGAAACAAAATAGAAAAGGGATGGGGGGGGACAGAGAAAAAAAACCCCACAGGAATTAGAATCAAATTATTGCAATGAAATTTTTAGTCTTAGACAAGGAAATATCAAGGGTCTGACTCTTCCCCCACACTACTTGCAGCACCCCAGGGTAAATGTGATGTGGTGAGCACAGGGGTAGGGCTGGGTTGATGGCCGGACTTGCTGATCTTAAAAGTCTTTTCCAACCTTAATGATTCCATGATTCTATGACTGCTTTCTCCATAATTGTTCCAAATCCAATCAAACTGATCGATGATCCATCATCTCTTCCTATTTTTTTCACTGTACTCTCTTAATCATTGAACTTTCAATGATGAATTTTTTTCCTTGTGAGCACGAAACTCAGAGTTGCCCAGATCACTTTATTTGCCCATTTCAATGCCCCTGCAAAGAGCTTCTGAATCCTTCAAGTATCTGATTTTCCACCATCTGTGGTTCAAAACTCAATTTTTTGCAGTACAAGGAGCTTCCCAGCATGGCTGCTGCTTTAGCTGTGACTTATCCATCTCTCCTTGTAGTGTCAGTGTTCCTGGCTTTGGCTTTTTCACTCCCACAGGGAAAGTCTCTGCTCAATAAGGAAAATGTCTGCAAATATTATACAGACATGATCATGACACTCAGAAATTCCGAGGAATCCTTTAAATCTGAGGAATCCTACTTGACCATTTATTAAATGCTATTTATTCAAGCTATTCCTTAGTAGCCAACCTCTGCTCAAAAAGTGATAACGGAAAGGCATGTCCAAATCATGAAGATCAGCTTGCTGAGCCCAACATTAGACACATGCAAACAATTTAAGTCAGAATTTTAAGATTTAGAAAGAATTCACTTTCCCTATTTCCCAGAAGCCTCTTGATGCACTTCTAATTCTTTATTCCTTCATTGTTCAATTACAAAACTGTATTTGATGACCATAAGTCATTACTCAGTCATTCCTCTAAATATTTAAATTCTTCAGTAAATGTCTTTTTTTTCCCCCTTATTATTAGAGATAGGAAGGCAATAAACTTTCAGTAGCTTGAAAGAATTAATGGATAATTAAAATCACTCACTCCTGAGCATACCTGACCTGGAAATTATTCTGTGCTTGTGCTGGAGTTCCACGGGGCAATGTTGTGTGTTCTTGTCCTGGGGTGACTTTTTGATGCTTGTATCCCCAATTGTCTGTTCTGTTTATGCTGCATGTTAAGTTCTGTACCTTTAAGTAACCCCTGATGAGTAACAGCTATATCCAATAAGTGTTACCTCTGCTGAGGTGTAGCGACCTGGTTCAGGAACGACACGGCAGCCACACCCAGGCTGCTCGGACCACCAGCTCACAGACACCAGTGTGGTGGACGGCTAATGGCGTTTATTAACTGGTTACATGGAGTTATAAAACCTCTGTTTGCTACATCACTTCCGTCTGCTTATGTTACAAGTTAGGTGTTGCTTACCTTATCAAGGACACTAACCAACTAAGAATTGAGGGAGGGGTTCTGTCTGCCCGTACAACGCGATATCTTCCGACCGCCTGTCCCTAATCTCCCACATTTCCCCCCCCTCCCATGACTAAGTAAAAAAGTATAAAAGTATAAATGTTATAAAAGTATAAATGTCATAAAAATGCAAAAGCTGTTAAAGTTAGTATAATAGGATACAAAATAGGTATAAAATGTTAGTAACAAGCGCACTTCACGGTAATTGCATGCGTTCGACAAATAGGATGTCGACTTTCTCTAAACGTCTTCTAACAAACGACACTAACTTGTTCAAAATGCAAGGCCCAAAAATCAATGCCAGGAGTATCATGGTGAGAGGGCCTATTAATGTGGGAACAAGGGTGGCCAGCCATGGGGACTGATTGAACCATGACTCGAACCATCCTTGTTGGGCCTCTCTCTCTCTCTTTCTCTGGGCCAGTCTTCCTCTCAGTTCGGCCATGGAGTCTCGCACGACTCCAGTATGGTCTGCATAAAAACAGCATTCTTCTCTCAAGGCGGCCCACAGGCCTCCTTGCTGCATGAGCAAGAGGTCCAGTCCTCGCCTGTTCTGCAGGACGACTTCTGAAAGCGAGGAGATAGATCTTTCCAGAGAGGAGATGGATTTTTCAATTCTCAGTAAGTCCTCGTCAATTGTCATTTGCATCTGAGAAAGTCTTTGATGTTGGGTCACGAGAGCTGAAACACCTGTGGCTGTGCCAGTGGCTCCTAGGCCAAGGAGCATTGCAATGGTTATACCTGTCATTACTTCTCTTTTGCGGAGCAGGATGGTTTCTTCTAAAAAGCAATACATTTCTTCTTCTTGGTGATACAGAACTCTAGGAACAATCAGAACTTGGACACAAAAGTCAGCAAGGTTATTGAGTTTGCTAAGGTACACACAGGGAGTTATTCCGATTTGTTGACAGACCCACATTCCTGATAGGAACGGAACTGCCCACTTATCAGTCTTTTGACTAGGTTGGATGAACTCAGTACAGATATTTCCCATCTGGTTTGCTACGGTTACACTGCCAAAGCATTTGCCTCGGCCTGTGACTTGACTCAGGGTAATTTCTCTCCGGGGGGTGTCCCACTTACAGTTGTGTGGATTGTTTGCTGCAGAATATTTGAAAGGAGCATCAAGGGCAACACCCTCATAAAAAGGAGGTTCTGCATTATAACATAACCAGCATGATTTTGTAAAGTTCAGATTGGATTTGTTCAATGACAAAAAGGTAACATTTAACACACTAAGAAACAGATTGTAAGGATCTGACTTAGGTTTTTGGTAGATAGCTAAAGGACTGAATGAGGAGGAGGTGCTAGGTGTGGCTTCCCTCTTGTGTCTGCGTGCTGCGAGATTCTGATAGGGTTTGAATGACTGGGGCACTGAAGGTGGGAGTCTGATAATTTGCACGTTTGCCCAATTTAAATGCCTGGCTGCATTTAAAGCATGCCATTTTTATCTTCTTCCAGTCTGTGAGGGGAGTTCGTTCTGACTTCCCCTCAACCCAAGTATAAACGTTGTTACTGATTTTATATACTGTTACTTCTTCTTTGTCAGAGCCGGAGTCAGAGCCGGCAGCAGAGGACTGGCTGTCCCAGTCCCAGCTAGAGTCCGAGTCAGAGCCGGAAGTCGACTGACTGGCTGCTTCCGGGCTCTGGAGCCTTTTGGTCGGGCTCTGACCCCGCCCCTTTCCCTTGGGGCTGGGCCGTCCCTTCCCTCTTGGCCCCCGCCCCTTTCTCTCGGGGCTGAGCCGCCCCCTGCACCTGCGCCCCCCCCACCTCCTACTGTGGGAGCTTCTTGCCTTAGAAAAACGTGCTTTTTGGCAAAGATTAGCTTCAGCTCTATCTTTGTGCTCTCCTCCCTTTTTCTGCTTGCGCGCCCCCGCGTTAGCAAACGAGCTCTCTTTGTTTTCAGCGCTATCAGTGAGTGACCTTGAGCTTGGAGGCTTTGAAGCGAGCTCTTGATTTTCTGAGCCTGAGCCTATGCATTCGGCCGAACTGACTTCATCAACACTCTGAGCATTATCACTAACATTCAGACTACATCCTTTTACACTCTGAAAATTCTCAACAACAGTTCCCTCTGAGAAAGTTTGTGTCGCTGCTGCAATACCCAATTGGGGGGAAACCTTTAAACAATTTTGGGCAGCTCTTTAGGTCTCCTGTTCCTGCAAAGCCTTCTGTAAAGATTTTACGACCCTTCCCTATGCTTTAAGATTTTTCCCCAAGCCGGAAGACATTGTGTCTTCGGCAAGAGCCTTAGTACATTGATCCCAAACATCTGGGTGGAGGATATCCACCGGTCTATCAATAATACTAAGTTGCAAAAGCCTCGTCACTGCGAGGGTAAAATCTTTTGCTTTACAATCAATTCCCCACTGCTTATGAATCTGAGAAACGACCTTCACGAGAGCTTCCATCCTCTGCGTGGGTCCGGAGGCGTCCCTCCCGCCGAGCTGGACACGCCGCTCGGCCGTCATTCACCGGTCCAGGCGACTCCCGTTCTCCCGGGCAACTCCCGGGGCTTCGGCACCACTTGTTACCTCCGCTGAGGCGTAGCGACCTGGTTCAGGAACGACACGGCAGCCACACCCAGGCTGCTCAGACCACCAGCTCACAGACACCAGTGTGGTGGACGGCTAATGGCGTTTATTAACTGGTTACATGGAGTTATAAAACCTCTGTTTGCTACATCACTTCATCTGCTTATGTTACAAGTTAGGTATTGCTTACCTTATCAAGGACACTAACCAACTAAGAATTGAGGGAGGGGTTCTGTCTGCCCGTACAACACGATATCTTCCGACCGCCTGTCCCTAATCTCCCACAAATAAGGATGAGTGAGATAAAAGAGGGGGTTAGCTGATAAGGGGAGGATCATTATGGAGGAGCAACCTTGAGGAGCATGAGGCAGACACGCATTAAGCAGGATCCAGGAGGAAGAGAATCACTGCTGTGACACTCGTTCCGAGGGCGAAAGGGGAGAAAGAAGATGTGTGGAGTTTGTTTTGAAAACAGCTTTCCCTCCTCTGCGTTCCTGGACTGTGCTTGTCTGAGGACTGCTTAAACCTGTCCTGAACTGAAAAACCCAGAGAGACACCCTGTGGTAGTTTGAGGCAGATTTTGGGAGAAATCCTCCCAAGGGGCCCCCCTCCCCTCCCCCAACTGGTTCGGGAAAAAGACTTCCTCAGAGAGAAGTGGAAAAAACCTGTTTATTAAACAGGCAAAGCACTCCCAGCACAATACCCGATGACAAGAGCTTCGGGCCGCTTACGGAGGGATAACAAACTTAAACAAAGCCTCCTCTATAAGATAATCACTGTGCTCCACCGCTCCGTCTCTGCTGGTGTTGGGAGAAAAGAAGATGTGCAGGGCTGGTCTTGGTGGGGTGGGTCCCCTGTGGAGGCCCCCGCTGCTTCCCCAGGTCCATAGTCCAGAGAGGTTGGAACAGTTCCGAGGAGAGGGCAAAAAGGAAAAAAGGAAGGAAAAAAAGAAAAAGAAAAAAAAGGCAAAAAGCTTCAGCTATTCTACAGCATCAAACTATGCTAGCACTAAACTAACTAACTGCCGGGGAAAAAAACATCAGAGCATCTTTCGTCTTGCCGTGTCACAGTGTCCAATTCGCGCTGACCCGCGCGACCACAGGCTAGCTGAGTCTCACTGTGGCAACGTGGTAAGGTCGGAGCGACAGGCTGTGTGTCTCTTTCTCCCTGTGGGAACTTGGATCCCACCATCAGCGACGGGCACGTAGATGACGTAATTGACCCCGGCAGCTAATGAAAGGCAGACTCTCCCGAGCAGGATGTAATGTAGGTTTATTGAGGCAGAGGGATGCGGGGCTCTGCACGCTGCACCTGCTGCCCAGGAGAGACCCTGAGGTCAGGCACGCGGCAGTTTTAAGGGGGGGGTGGAAACGGGGGTGGCGACAACCGGTCAGCCAGTCACAGGAATCGGGGGGTTAACCGGGGGTGTGAACCATGGAACTGGGGACCAACCACAAAATGATGGGAGGGGGTCTCCCGGGCCCCAGCCTATCACTCGGCACCCTTCCCGGAGTTTTCTAGAAGCCAGGGAAGGGTCTCTGAGTGACAGGACGACCACGAGGAGAGTCGGGGGGGGGATTGACAGCGACAGGTGCAGGGAAGGGATGAATGACAGAAAACGTCTGGTTTTACAATAGACAAAACAACCAATGCAGAAGGGAAAACCAATGCAGAACACAGGGGTATACAGTGAACTAAACCATTATAAAATTAACTTAAAAATCTTACTAAAATAACTTAATAACTTAATAAAAACAATTCTCACACCACCACATTGCCGTGTTCCAACTCCCCCGCTTTAAGGTCACTCCGATGAGCAGAGTTTTCCTGGGGAAAAACAAACTGCGCTTGCCCTCCCCCCCTGCACCCAACAGACAATTGGGGATACACAGTTACTTTAGGACATCTTCCACCTCTTATCTCTATATCGTTGACTTACAGACAGAACTAATATATATTCTACATAAAACTTCCATTCATTCTCCTCACAAAAAAAAAAGAATATAAGCAATACCCGTCATGCTCCTGTCACATTCCACACTGAGCCACTGAATCCAGGCCCCAGGCTGCAGGGCAGAAGGATTCCTCTCTTACTCGTACCTTCAACACTTGCTCATACTTTCAACACTTAACACATACCCTCTCACTTACACATTTCCTTCTATTTCATTCTGTGTGGTTTAATGTACAGACAATGGCAAGAGCATTCAGCAGACAGTGATGTTTGTAAATGATTCTCACCCAACAATCAGATCTCCCTGAGGTACACATTGTGTTGTTCCATCTTTCTGCATTATCCACCATGTGCAACCTGGTCCCTGAGCAAAGACAACCCCATGAATGGGTTTGTCTGTACTTGAGGCAGACTTGATCCACACTGTCTTCCCTAACAGACCTCTGACATGCACCACTGGGACTTTATCTCCATCTACTGTATGCAGAGGCTCAGCCTGGGCAGGGCCTGCTCGGTTGGTGGAGCCTCGGGTGTTGACCAACCAGGTGGCCTTTGCCAAATGCTGCTCCCAATTCTTGAAAGATCCCCCACCCAATGCTTTCAACTGGGTTTTTAACAATGCATTGTGCCTCTCCACTTTGCCTGCAGCAGGTGCATGGTAGGGAATATGGTACACCCACTCAATGCCATGTTCCCTAGCCCAGTTGTTGATGAGGCTGTTCTTGAAATGAGTCCTGTTGTCTGACTCAATTCTCTCGGGGGTACTATGCCTCCACAGGACTTGATTTTCAAGGCCCAAGATGGTGTTCCGGGCAGTAGCATGGGGCACAGGGTAGGTCTCCAGCCACCCCGTGGTGGCTTCCACCATTGTGAGCACGTAGCGCTTGCCTTGGCGGGTTTGGGGAAGGGTGATGTAGTCAATCTGCCAGGCTTCCCCATACTTATACTGGGACCATCGCCCACCATACCATAGGGGCTTCACCTGTTTGGCCTGCTTGATGGCAGCACACGTCTCACAGTCATGGATAACCTGAGAAATACTGTCCAAGGTTAGATCCATCCCCTCGATCTTGGGCCCACTTATAGGTGGCATCTCTGCCCTGATGACCTGAGGCATCATGGGCCCATCGAGCTAAAAACAACTCTCCCTTGTGTTCCCAACCTAAATCAATTTTTGACACTTCTATTTTTGCTGCCCGATCTACCTGATCATTGTTTCGATGCTCCTCATTAGCTCTACTCTTGGGGATGTGGGCATCTATGTGGCGGACTTTCACAGGTAGTCTCCCTACCCTGGTAGCAATGTCTTTCCACTCCTCAGCAGCCCAAATTGGTTTCCCTCCATGCTGCCAATTAGCCTCTTTCCACCTCTTCAGCCACCTCCACAGAGCATTGGCTACCATCCATGAATTGGTATAGAGGTAGAGCCTCGGCCACCCCTCTCTTTCAGCAATATCCAAGGCCAATTGAACAGCCTTGATTTCTGCAAGTTGACTTGATCCACCCTCTCCTTCAGTGGCCTCAGCAACCTGTCGTGTGGGGCTCCACACGGCTGCTTTCCACTTCTGGTTCATCCCTACAATACGACAGGAACCGTCAGTGAAAAGGGCATAATGCGTCTCCTCTGCTGGCAATTGGTTGTATGGTGGAGTCTCTTCAGCCCGTGTCACTTACTCTTGTTCTTCATCTGTGAGGCCAAAATTTTCACCCTCAGGCCAATTGGTAATTATTTCCAAAATCCCAGGGCAATTCAGTTTACCCATACGGGCGCGCTGCATAATAAGAGCAATCCACTTGCTCCATGTGGCATCAGCGGCATGATGGGTGGAGGGAACCTTCCCTTTGAACATCCACCCTAGCACAGGCAGTCGAGGTGCCAGGAGGAGTTGTGCCTCTGTACCAATCACCTCCGAGGCGGCTTGAACTCCTTCATAGGCTGCTAAGATTTCCTTCTCTGTTGGGGTGTAATTGGCTTCAGACCCTCTGTAACTTCGGCTCCAGAATCCCAGTGGTTGGCCTCGAGTCTCACCAGGCACCTTCTGCCAAAGGCTCCAGGACAGGCCATTGTTCCTGGCTGCTAAGTAGAGCATGTTCTTCACCTCTAGTCCCGTCTTCACAGGGCCAAGGGCTACTGCATGAGCGATCTCCTGCTTGATCTGGGCAAAAGCTTGTTGCTGTTCAGGGCCCCAGTGGAAATCATTCTTTTTGCAGGTGACCAGGTAAAGAGAGCTCACAATCTGACTATACTCGGGAATATGCATCCTCCAGAAACCTATAGCACCTAGGAAAGCTTGTGTTTCCTTCTTATTGGTTGGTGGAGACATCGCTGTAATCTTATTGATGACCTCAGTGGGAATCTGCCGCCGTCCATCTTGCCACTTTACTCCCAGGAACTGGATCTCATGAGCTGGTCCCTTAATTTTACTCTTCTTGATAGCGAAACCGGCTTCCAGGAGGATCTGGATGATTCCCTTTCCCTTCTCAAACACTTCTGCTGCTGTGTTCCCCCACACAATGATGTCATCAATATACTGTAGATGTTCTGGAGCCTCACCCTTTTCTAGCGCAGTCTGGATCAGTCCATGGCAGATGGTGGGGCTGTGTTTCCACCCCTGGGGCAGTTGGTTCCAGGTGTACTGCACGCCCCTCCAGGTGAAGGCAAACTGAGGCCTGCATTCTGCTGCCAAAGGAATGGAGAAAAATGCATTGGCAATGTCAATTGTGGCATACCATTTTGCTGCCTTGGACTCCAGCTCGTACTGGAGCTCCAACATGTCTGGCACGGCAGCGCTCAGTGCCGGTGTCACCTCATTCAATGCACGGTAGTCCACAGTCAATGCCATTCTCCGTCAGATTTACGCAGAGGCCAAATGGGGCTGTTGAAGGGTGAGTGGGTTTTACTAACCACCCCTTGGCTCTCCAGCTCTTGAATCATCTTATGGATGGGAATCACAGCATCTCGAGTTGTTCTATACTGTCGGTGCTGCACTATAGAAGTGGCAATTGGTACCCGTTGCCCTTGTACTTTCAGGAGTCCTACTGCAGATGGATTCTCGGACAGTCCAGGCAAGGTGTTCAATTGCCGGATGCCCTCTGTCACTACAGCCGCTATCCCGAATGCCCACCTGAGTCCTTTCGGGTCTTTGAAATACCCACCTCGGAGGAAATCTATGCCCAAAATGCATGGGGCCTCTGGGCCAGTCACAATAGGGTGTTTCTCCCACTCCTTTCCAGTTAGGCTCACATCTGCTTCCACCAAAGTAAAATCTTGTGATCCCCCTGTCACGCCAGCGATAGAGACAGATTCTGCCCCTACATGTCTTGATGGCATTAATGTGCACTGCGCACCAGTATCAACCAAGGCCTCATAGTCTTGTGGTTCAGATGTGCCAGGCCAACGAAGCCACACAGTCCAAAATACACGGTTTTCCCTAGCCTCTACCTGGCAAGAGGCAGGGCCCCTCTAAGCCTGGTTATCCTTCTTTCCTTGAGCATATGTCTTAGAGGTTCCTTCAAGGGGGTCGGACATGTCATCATCGTCATACCTGGCAGTTCGGCTACGGGCAACTGGAGCCGCTTCCCTTTTGGTGAAACTCCCTCTTTGAGTCTTGACTTCCTTCAATTCACGCACCCGTTGTGCCAGGGCAGCCGTAGATTTTCCATCCCATCTGTTCATATTTTCTCTGCAGTCCCACAGGAAGAACCACAGCTCAGCACGTGGAGTGTACCCTCTCTCCCTAGCCGGGGAGCGTCTACGTTGGGTACCAGAACCTCTGATCTGTACTGCTGAGATTTGGAGAAGGTCCTCTCTAATCTCCTCCCTGAGTTTCTTAGGATTCTCATCTATCTTATCCTCTAGTTTCTGTAGACGTGTTTCTACAGCTGCGATTCTGGCGTGTGTTGGGCCATGCACAGCATCTGCATATGCTCGGAGCTTCTTTGCCATATCAAGCACCGTCTCCTCCATGTCCTCCCGCTTCATTACTGCTAAAGCAGAAGCATATTCTAATGGCCCGAGTCGTATAAGTTTTCACCACATCACAGATGTACATGATACCAAGTCTGGGTTCCTAGTGTTTATGTCATCTGAGAAAACCATCTCTGCCACTGCCATTTCTCTCAAGCGTTGAATCCTTTGTTCTATGGTCTTCCATGGGGTTTGCTGCATATAGAGATCATCTGCACACAAGTATCTTTCTGCCACACTTCCTAGGACCCGTATCCAGAGACTGCAAGGACTAGCCTCTCTCATCATCTCCTGGTCAATGACTGGATCATGTGACAGGGATCCCAGATGCCTCGCCTCAGTGCCATCCAGAATTGTAGCCTCGCCTGCAGCATCCCAAAGATGGACTAACCAACTAATTATAGATTCATCAGGTTGTCGCCGGTAATCCTTTCTTAGGCCCCGAAGGTCCTTCAGGGAAAAAGAATCAATATTTGCTTCTGATCCTGTGCTAGAAGCTTTGGCTTCTGATTTTGGTGAAGGTCCTTCTCTTGGGTCATCATTGTCTACTGGTCGATCGGTTTTGAGTGTGTGCTTCTTTGCCGGAGCAACTGCCAAGGGCTTAGGCTTACTGTCTGGTTTAGCTGTTGACTCAGGCTCAGGTTCTAGTTTAGCTGCTGGCTTCAGAACTGGGGTGTTGGCTGCAGCCTGAGTGACTGGGGTAGCGGCTGATTTGTATCCCTTCCCCCCTGCCTCTGTCTGCTGCCCTACAGTATCTAGCAATGTGCGATAAGCATATGCCAGGGCCCAGCTTACTGCAGCCATCTTTTCCCCCTTAGAGCCATCATGGTACCTCTCTTTCAGGTATTTCCCCAGCTCCACTGGATTCTGAATTTGTTCCCGTGGAAAATCCCAGACTACAAGGTCAGAGAATTCCTTGAAGAGTTGGCCCATATCCTCCCATTCTCCACACCACTCAGGATTTCCTCTGCCTGGGTCAGGAGTTTCATCAGCCCCTCTAGAAATCTCAGCCCATATTCTAGAGAAGCTGCAGACTGTATAGAGAAGGCTTACCAGATGACATACCAGAAAGATGGTCTCTTTAACACTCAGGGGAAACTCAACATTCTCCAGCAATGATTTAACCGATTCAGAGGAGAAGAAGGAAACGAAAGACTGCAACGCTTCATCCTCTGCTCCTCCTCCCACAAACAGGGTGAATAACCATAACCATGACCCATACATAGTAGGAAAAGATCTCAGCACCTTTATAAACTTCCTACAAATTATTATCATTAAACCAAGGCCAATAGCTACTCTAATCCGTGTCCCTCTACTGTAAAAACTGCGTATTAATGACAATATTGGGGCTATCTCTGGATATGCAAATAAACCTAAGGACCACAAAGGTATTAAGACCTCAAAGAAGCCTAAGGATCCAAAACACATCAAGGCCCCCACCCCAAGAGACATGAGTTCAAGCAGCATTGTTACTGACTGCTAAATACTAATCAGTACAGGGTTTTTCCACTCTCTCGAGCCCCACGTATGGGCATCGATAAGTTTGTGGTGGTTTGAATCAGATTTTGGGAGAAATCCTCCCAAGGGGCCCCCCTCCCCTCCCCCAACTGGTTCGGGAAAAAGACTTCCTCAGAGAGAAGTGGAAAAAACCTGTTTTTTAAACAGGCAAAGCACTCCCAGCACAATACCCGATGACAAGAGCTTCGTGCCGCTTACGGAGGGATAACAAACTTAAAGAAAGTCTCCTCTTGAAGATAGTCACTGTGTTCCATTGCTCCTTCTCTGCTGGCGCTGGGGGAAAAGAAGATGTGCAGGGCTGGTCTTGGTGGGGTGGGCAAAAAAGCAAAAAGGAAGGAAAAAACAAGGACAAAAAAAGAAAAATAAAAAAAAGGCAAAAAGCTTCAGCTATTCTACAGCGTCTAACTACGCTAGCACTAAACTAACTAACTGCCCGGGAAAAAACAACAGAGCTTCTTTCGTCTTGCCGTGTTCCAACTCCCCCGCTTCAAGGTCACTCCGAGAAGCAGAGTTTTCCTGGGGAAAAACAAACTGCGCTTGCCCTCCCCCCCTGCACCCAACAGACGATTGGGGATACACAGTCACCCCAGGACACACCCATATCTCCATTCTCCTTCAGTTTTCTGCACAGGCCAAATGGGGCTGTTGAAGGGTGTGTGTTTTACTGACCACCCTTTGGCTCTTCAGCTCACGAATCATCTTGTGGATAGGAATCACAGCATCTCAAGCTGTTCTCTACTGTCGGGGATGCACTGCCAAAATAGCAACTGGCACTTGTTGCTCTTCCCCCTTCAGAAGTCCAACTGCAGATGGGTTCTCTGATAATCGAGGCAAGGTATTCAATTGCTTAACACCCCCTGTCTCTACAGCTGCTATCCCGAATGCCCACCTGAATCCCTTTGGGTCTTTGTAATACCCATTTTGGAGGTAGCCTATGCCCAAAATGCATGGGGCCTCTGGGCCAGTCACAATGGTGTCTCTTCCACTCATTTCCAGTCCGGCTCACATCAGCTTCCACCAAAGTAAAATCCTGTGATCCCCCTGTCACACCAGCAATGGAAACAGATTCTACTCCTACATGTCTTGATGGGATTATTGTGCACTGTGAACCAGTGTCAACCAAGGTCTCATATTTTTGTGGTTCTAATGTGTAATTTTTTAAATTTATTAAAACCAGGCAGAAACACTAATTAATGTAGGGGTTCTAGTTGTTTTTTTTGGTTTTTTGTTTTTTTTTTTTTTGAATTTTTTTTTTTTTTTTTTGTGGGAGGGAGAGATTAGGAGAAAAAAACAAGGCAGGCTGTCCTAGGGTAACTTTATGATGCCTGTATTCCCAATCGTCTGTTCTGTTTGTGCTGTATATTGAGTCCTGTGCCTTTAAGACTAGTTCTAAGAGCAAGGAGAAGCGCGGAGTTTGTTTTGAGAAAACTACCTGACTCCTCCACATTCTTCTGCGGACGGCGTGTCCGGCGGAGGCTTGGAGAGACTGCAGGACAGAGATTTTTTTTTCTTTGCTTTTAGTTAGTTTCAGCTAGCTAGGGCAGAGAATTTCCCTGGACTGTTTTTTTTCCTTTTTCTTGGAACTGTTTAAACCTGCTCTAGACTGAAAACCCAGGGGAGCACTGGGGGCTGCACCTGCGGCCCACCGGGGCCTGGACCTCGGCATTTTCCAGCAGCGCCGGAGGGACTGGGACTGGAGACGCTGAGAGAGAGCCGAGCTACACCCACGGCAAGGACTTTCTCAGTTTGCCATCTCACTTCAGAAGGAGAGGTTTTATTGTTTCATACTATTCATTCTTTATACTTGTATGCACTTCATTTGTTTAGTAAAATAGTTTTTTCCACTTTTCTCCAAAGAGGGTTTTGGTTTTTTTTTCCGGACCGGTTGGAGGGAGGGGCCACGTGGGTTTGCTTCCTTAGAGGGATCCTATACAAGGGTTTTCTCCCAAATTTGTCCCAAACCAGGACACAGGCTTAAGCTTAAAAATGAACAAAAAATAGTTTTATTAACATATATTAAAAGAATGAGAAAAAAAAAAACAAACTAAAACAGAATGATACCTTAAAACACACTTCTTTCCTCTTACAAACTATTAACTTTCTTATTGAACAACATAGAAAGACACAACTCTAGGATTTTCAGTCAGTTTCACTATTTAGACATAACCACTCATTACTTTAGGAGAAGAGTCTTTCTAAGATCTTTTTATGAAGATGTTTGCCACAAGAGAAAATAGTCCAGTGCTCTCAATGTCACACATCTGCTGCCGCCCGGAGTTTTTGCAGACTGTGATGCTCTATCAGCAAAGCTTCTCAGTGTATCTGGGGTACTATTTACAAATACTTCTTCTAGTCTAAAATCATCTTTGTCTCAAAGGCTGAGACCTCCTTTTAACCCAGGAGCGGGGGCTTTAAATTTCTCAAATAAATCTCAATTACATCAGTCCTTAATTTTGATTGGAATAGCATTCTACCCAATGACACTAAGATGCTACAAAGAACAGTTCATTTCTCCATAATTTACCTCAGAAAAGTCTGGTTAAAAATGTCCACTTCTTCAATCCTATTCCAATATTATTAGTTTTTCACTTCTAATCTGACTTCATGTAGTGTCTATTTCTATGTACTTTCTGGTTTTCTTTCTTCTTTCTCTCAAGGAAGAATTGTGCTTTTAAAGTTCCATGTTGCTAGAAAAGGGTTAAATCTGTTCAGGCTTGCAAAAACCACGTGAGGCTGCAGGAGCTGAAGAAAATGCAAAGCTGTGTTGATGGAGGAAGCTGGTAGATGTCCTTTTTTCCACCCCTCGGTCTCATCTAAGGTGGCTCAGCTCAGAGTTGTTATGGAGCTGCAGGCTTTCTTTCTCTGCTGCCAGCGGCGATTAAGCTGGGCCATGTTTTGGCCCTTTCTGCCGCGGTCTGAGCACATGGCTTGCACTGCAGAAAATGCAGCCGCCTCTCTTCCCTGCCGGCAAGCAGGGGGAAAGGGCTTAGCTGGCCCAGGCCCTCCTCGTGCGGGCAGCGGCCCTCAGACACCCGGCCATGCTCGGCCCAGCCACCCAAAAGGGCAGCAAGGCCCAACCCGGGGCCGCCCACCACCCACAATGTTACCTCATGGCTGATTTCCAAAGCGAGAGAGAGCGATCAACAGCAGATTAGTTTTAAATGTCCCTTCCAAAGTCACATCGACACTTCTCATTGGTTAACTTAGCTGCCAATATCCCAGCCAGCTTTTTGATAGGTCCCTGTCCTCCTCCCCTAACCCACTCTATGGTCAGGGCAGGGAAAAACATTTTACATTTCTCCATATCCAGAAAAAAAAATTGTGCCAACCCATGATATAATGTGCCAGGACAACGAATCCACACAGTCCAAAAAACGCGGTTTTCCCTAGCCTCTACCTGGCTAGAGGCAGGGCCCCTCTAAGCCTGGTTATCCTTTTGCCCCTGGGTAACAGGAGCTGCTTCGTTCTTGGTAGAACTTCCTCTCTGAGTCTCGCCTTTCAACAATTCACGTACCCGTTGTGCCAGAGCACCAGTAGGTTCTATATCCCATCTCCACATGTTTTATCCACAATCACACAGGAGTAACCATAGCTCAGCTCATGGGGTGCCCCTTCCCTCTCTATCTGGGGAACATCTGCGTTTGTTGCCAGAACCTCTGACCTGTACTGCTGAGATTTGGAGAATGTCCTCTTTAATCTCCTCCCTGAGTTTCTTGTGGTTCTCCTCTATCTTGTTTTCTAATTTCTGCATACGTGTTTCCAGAACTGCAATTGTTGCATGTGTTGGACAATGCACGGCATCTGCATATGCTCGGAGCTTCTTCCCCATATCAAGCACCATCTCCTCCCTGTCATCCCGCTTCATTATTGCTAAAGCAGAAGAGTATTCTTGTGGCCCAAGTCGTACAAGTTTTTGACACATCACGGATGTACATGGTACCAAGTCTGGGTTCCTAGTGTTTAGGTCATCTGAGAAGACAATCTCCACCACTGCCATTTCTCTCAAGCGTTGAATCCCTTGTTCTATGGTCTTCCACTGGGTTTGCTGCATATAGAGATCATCTGCACACAAATATCTTTCTGCCACACTTTCCAGGACCTGTTCCCAGAGACTGCAAGGGTGAGCCTCCCTCATCATTTCTTGGTCAATAACTGGATCATGTGACAGGGATCCTAAATGCCTTGCTTCAGTGCCGTCCAGCATTGTAGCCTCGCCTGCAGCATCCCAAAGATGGACTGACTAATTATAGATTCATCAGGTCATCGAGTGCAATCTTTTCTTAGGCCACAAAGGTCCTTCAGGGAAATGGACTCAATAGTGGCTCCTGATCTTGTGCCAGGAGTTTTGACTTCTGATTTTGTGCCAGGAACACACGTTGAGGGTCCTTCATCTGGATCATCGTCCACTGGTCAATTGGTTTTGCATGTGTCCTTCTTTCCTGCAGTGACTGCCAGCGTCTTAGACTCACTGTCTAGTTTAGCTGCTGGGTCAGGCTCACTGTCTGGTTTAGCTACAACTGTTGTAATGCACCCCCTACTCCCAAGTAGGTATTTCTGTATAAGGAAAAGGGTTTCGGTTTGCCTGTGTCCTGGTTTGGGACAAACTTGGGAGAAAACTCCTGTATAGGATCTCTTTAAGGAAGCAAACTCACGTGGCCCCTCTTTCTAACTGGTCCGGAAAAAAAACTTAAAACCCTCTTTGGAGAAAAGTGGAAAAAATTATTTTACTAAACAAATGAAGTGCATACAAGTATAAAGAATGAATAGTATGAAACAATAAAACTTCTCCTTCTGAAGTGAGATGGCAAATTGAGAAAGTCTTTGCTGTGGGTGTAGCTCGGCTTTTTCTCTCAGCGTCTCTTCAGTTTTAGTCTCTCTGGCACTGCTGGAAAATGCCGAGGTCCAGGCCCCGGTGGGCCGCAGGTGCAGCCCCTAGTGCTCCCCTGGGTTTTCAGTCTAGAGCAGGCTTAAACAGTTCTAAGAAAAAGGAAAAAAAAACAGTCCAGGGAAATTCTCTGCCCTAGCTAGCTGAAACTAACTAAAAGCAAAGAAAAAAAAATTTCTGTCCTGCAGTCTCTCTAAGCTTCCGCTGAACACTCTGTCTGCAGAAGAATGTGGAGGAGTCGGGCAGTTTTCTCAAAACAAACTCCGCGCTTCTCCTTGCTCTTAGAACTAGTCTTAAAGGCACAGGACTCAATATACAGCACAAACAGAACAGACGATTGGGGATACAGGCATCATAAAGTTACCCTAGGACATTCTACCCTTTGTATCCTTATATCGTCAATTTACTAAAACTAATATATATTTTAGCTTTACACATACATACATCTATATAAAAACAATATGCAATATACAGCTACATACAGTGGTAGTACTATTCAGCACACAGTGATAATTACACACGGTTTTTACTTAACAATCAAATTTTTCTGGGGTACACATCGTGTGGTTCTATTTTTCTGCATTACTTACTATGTGCAGCTTGGTCCTTGAGTAAAGACAATCCCACGGATGGGATCTTCTGTACTTGAAGCAGAATTGATCTAAACTGTTTTTCTTAACAAACTTTTTACATGTACTACTGGGACTTTTTCTCTATCTACTGTATGTAGGGACTCAGATTGGGCAGGGCTTGCTCTGTTGGTGGAACTTTGGGTGTTAATTAACTAGGTGGCTTTTGCTAGATGCTGCTTTTAGTTTTTGAATGATTTCTCACCCAGTGCTTTTAGGGTGGTTTTTAGCAGTTTATTATATTTTTTTATTTTCTCTGAAGCTGGTGCATGATAGAGGATATGGTACACTTACTTAATGCTATGTTCCTTAGCTCAGTTGTTGATGAGGCTGTTCTTGAAATGAGTTCTATTGTCTGACTCAATTCTCTCGGGGGTACTATGCCTCTAAAGAACTTGTTTTTTAAGGCCTAGAATGGTGTTACGGGCCGTAGCGTGAGGCACAGGGTAGGTCTCTAGCTATCCTGTGGTGGCTTCTACTATTGTGAGTACGTAGCGCTTGCCTTGGCGGGTTTGGGGAAGGGTGATGTAGTTAATCTGCTAGGCTTTCTTATACTTATACTTGGACTATCGCCCGCCATACTATAGGGGCTTTACTCGCTTGGCCTGCTTGATGGCAGCACACGTCTCACAGTCATGGATAACTTGAGAAATACTGTTTATGGTTAGATTTACTTTTCGGTCTCGGGCTCACTTATAGGTGGCATCTCTGCCCTGATGGCCTCAGGCATCATGGGCCTATTGAGCTAGAAACAACTCTCCTTTGTGTTGCTAATCTAAGTCTATTTTTGACACTTCTATTTTTGCAGCTTGATCTACCTGCTCGTTGTTTTGGTGCTCCTTATTAGCCTGACTCTTGGGGATATGGGCATCTACATGACGGACTTTGACAGGTAGCTTTTCTACTTGAGTGGCAATGTCTTTCTACTCATTTGCAGCTTAGATTGGTTTTTCTCTACGCTGCTAGTTGGCTTTTTTTCATTTTTCTAGCTATTCTCATAGAGCATTGGCTACTATCTACGAATTAGTGTAGAGGTAGAGCTTTGGCTATTTCTCTTTTTCAGCAATGTCTAGGGCTAGTTGAACAGCTTTGAGCTCAGCGAGTTGGCTTGACTCACTTTTTCTTTTAGTGGCTTGTGCAACTTGTCGTGTGGGACTCCATACAGCTGCTTTCTACTTTCGTTTTATCCCAATGATGCGGCAGGAACTGTCAGTGAAAAGAGCATAGCTTGTTTCTTCTGCTGGCAGTTGGTTGTATGGTGGAGCTTTTTTAGTACGTGTCACTTGTTCTTGCTCTTCTTCATGCATGAGACTAAAGTTTTTACTTTTTGGCTAGTTTGTAATTATCTCTAAAATTTCGGGGCGATTTGGGTTTTCAATGCGGGCGCGCTGAGTGATGAGGGCAATCTATTTGCTCTATGTGGCATTGGTGGCATGGTGGGTAGAGGGAACTTCTGCTTTGAACATCTATCTTAGCACTGGTAGTCGAGGTGCCAGCAGGAGTTGTGTTTCAGTTCTTACTACTTTTGAGGCAGCTTGAACTCCTTTATAGGCAGCTAAGATTTCCTTCTCTGTTGGAGTGTAGTTGGCTTTGGACTCTTTGTAGCTTCGGCTCTAGAATCTCAGTGGTCGGCTCCGAGTCTCCCCAGGCTCCTTCTGCCAAAGGCTCTAGGACAGGCTATTGTTTTCGGCTGCGGAGTAGAGTACGTTCTTTACTTCTGGTCCCGTCCTGACTGGGCTAAGGGCTACTGCATGAGTGATTTCTTCCTTGATCTGGGTAAAGGCTTGTTTCTGTTCAGGGCCCTAGTAGAAATTATTTTTCTTGCGGGTGACTAGGTAGAGAGGGCTCACAATCTGGCTGTACTTAGGAATGTGCATCTTTTAGAAACTTATGGCGCTTAGGAAAGTTTGTGGGTTTTTTTTGTTAGTTGGTGGGCACATTGCTGTGATCTTGTTGATGACTTCAGTGGGAATTTGACGCTTTTTATTGTGCTATTTTACTCTCAGAAACTGGATCTCTCGAGCAGGTCCTTTAACTTTGCTCTTCTCCATAGCAAAGCTAGTCTTCAGGAGAATCTGGATGATCTTCTCTTTTTTTTCAAACACTTCTATTGCTGTGTTTCTCTACACAATGATATCATTGATGTACTGTAGATGTTCTGGAGCTTCACTCTTTTCCAGTGCAGCTTGGATCAGTTTATGGCAGATGGTGGGGCTGTGTTTCTACCTCTGGGGCAGTCGGTTCCAGGTGTACTGCACACTTTTTCAGGTGAAAGCAAACTGAGGCCTGCATTCTGCAGCTAGAGGAATGGAGAAAAATGCATTAGCAATGTCAATTGTGGCGTACTATTTTGCTGCCTTGGACTCCAGCTCGTACTGGAGTTCCAGCATGTCTGGCACAGCAGCACTCAATGGTGGAGTCACTTTGTTTAAGGCACGGTAGTCTACAGTCAATCTCTATTTTCCGTCAGACTTGCGCACAGGCTAGATGGGGCTGTTGAAGGGTGAGTGGGTTTTGCTGACTACTCCTTGTGTTTCTAGCTTACGGATTATTTTGTGGATGGGGATCACAGCATCTCGAGTTGTTCTGTACTGTCGGCGATGCACTATTGAAGTGGCAATTGGCACTTGTTGCTCTTCTACTCTTAGAAGACTTACAGCAGATGGGTTTTCTGATAGTCTAGGCAAGGTATTTAACTGCTTAACATTCTCTGTCTCTACAGCTGCTATTTTGAATGCTTACTTAAATTTCTTTGGGTCTTTGAAATACCCATTTTGGAGGAAGTCTATGCTTAAAATGCATGGAGCTTCTGGGCCAGTTACAATAGGGTGTTTCTTCTACTCATTTTTAGTCAGGCTTACATCAGCTTTTACTAAAGTAAAATCTTGTGAACTCTCTGTCACCTCAGCAATGGAAACAGATTTTTCTCTTACATGTCTTGATGGAAGTAATGTGCACTGTGCACTAGTGTCAACTAAGGCCTCGTATTTTTGTGGTTCTGATGTGCTAGGCTAACGAATCTACACAGTCTAAAAAACACGGTTTTCCTTAGCTTCTACTTGGCTAGAGGCAGGGCTCCTCTAAGCCTGATTATCTTTATTTCTTTGGGTAACTGGAGCTGCTTTTTTTTTGCTGGAACTTTCTCTCATAGTCTTGCTATTTAACAATTCATGCAGCTGTTGTGTTATAGCATTAGTAGATTTTATATCTTATCTTTTTATGTTTTCTCCACATTCACGCAGGAGGACCCACAGCTTAGCTCGTGGGATGCTTTTTTTTTTTATTTAGGGAACGTTTGCATGTGGTGCTAGAGCTCTTAACTTGTACTGCAGAGATCTGGAGAATGTCTTGCTTGAGTTTTTTGTGATTCTTTTTTATCTTGTTTGCTAATTCCCGCACTTGTGTTTTTAGAGCTGCAATTCTTGCATGTGTTGGACCATGCACGGCATCTGCATATGTTCGTAGCTTCTTCGCTATATCAAGCACGGTCTCTTCTGTCTTATCTTGCTTTATTATTGCTAAAGCAGAGGAGTATTCTTGTGGCTCAAGTCGTATAAGTTTTCGCTACATCACAGGTGTACATGGTACTAAGTCGGGATTCTTAGTGTTTATGTCATCTGAGAAGATAATCTCTGCTACTGCTATTTTCCTCAAGCGCTGGATTCTTTGTTCAATGGTTTTCTACTGGGTTTGCTGCATATAGAGATCGTCGGCACAGAGATATCTTTGTGCCACACTTCTTAGGACCTGTTTTTAGAGACTGCAAGGACTAGCTTCTTTCATTATTTTTTGGTTAATAATTGGATCATGTGACAGGGATCTCAGATGTCTCGCTTTAGTGCTATTTAGTATTGTAGCTTTGCTTGTAGCATCTTAAAGACGGACTAACTAACTAATTATAGATTTATCAGGTTGTTGAGTATAATCTTTTTTTAGGCTACGAAGGTCTTTTAGGGAAAAGGACTCAATAGTATCTCCTGCTCTTGCAGCAGTTGGTCGGGCTCTTGCTCTTGCAGCAGTTGGTTGGGCTCTTGATGTTGTAGCAGCTGGTTGGGCTCCTGATCGTGTGCTAGTTGGTTGGACTCTTGATCTTGTGCTAGTTGATTTGGCTTTTGATTTTGTATCAGTTGGTTCAGCTTCTGACTGTGTATCATCAGTTGCTTCAGTTTCTGATTGTGTGTTAGGTGGTTTGACTCCTGACTGGGTGTCAGGAGGCATTGAGGATTTTTCACTTGAATCATCGTCTATTGGTTGATCGGTTTTGTCTGTGTGCTTTTTTCCCTTCTTTACTGCAGCAACTGCCGGTGTCTTAGCTTCACTGTCTGGTTTAGCTGCAGCCTGAATAGCTGTGGGGTTGGCTGCAGCTTGAGTGACTGATTTATCTCCTTGCTTTTTTGCTTCTATCTGCTGCTTTACAGTGTTTAGCAGTGTGTGACTCATTCTAGAAAAGCTATAAACTATATAGAGGAAGCTTACTAGGTGAAATACTAGGAAGGTGGTGTCTTTAACATTCAGGAGACGCTGAACTTTTTCCAAAAGTGATGTAACTGACTCAAAAGAGAAGAAGGAAAGAAGAGGCTGAAGAGCTTCATCCTTTACTCTTCTTCTAACAAACTGGGTGCAGTTGTTGATAAATCTTTAAAACATGCTGCTGGAACTAGGACGCAGGGTAGGACGAAAAAACTATAAACTGAACATACTCAGAACAAACTCTAGTATCTTTATAAGCTTTTTGTAAACTATAATTACTGAACCCAGCAAAATAACTATTCTAATTTGTGCATCTTTAGTGTAAAAGCTGTATGTTAGGGACAATATTGGAGCTATTTCTGGGTAAGAAAACAAACTTAGGGACTAGAAAGGTATTAAAACCTCAAAAAAGCTTAGGGAACAGAAATGCAGAAAAGACTCTATACTAAGAGACATTAGGAATTTAAGAAGTAATATGGCTACTGACTGTTTAATCTTCACTTAAAGGACAACTAAAAAATGCAGTTAATAATAATTAATACAAGTTTTTTTCACTTTTTTGTGCCCCACGTTGGGCGCCAGTTAGAAATATGTCCTGGTTTGGGACAAACTTGGGAGAAAACCCCTGTATAGGATCCCTCTAAGGAAGCAAACCCACGTGGCCCCTCCCTCCAACCGGTCCGGAAAAAAAACCCAAAACCCTCTTTGGAGAAAAGTGGAAAAAACTATTTTACTAAACAAATGAAGTGCATACAAGTATAAAGAATGAATAATATGAAACAATAAAACCTCTCCTTCTGAAGTGAGATGGCAAATTGAGAAAGTCCTTGCCGTGGGTGTAGCTCGGCTCTCTCTCTCAGCGTCTCCTCAGTCCCAGTCTCTCCGGCACTGCTGGAAAATGCCGAGGTCCAGGCCCCGGTGGGCCGCAGGTGCAGCCCCCAGCGCTCCCCTGGGTTTTCAGTCCAGAGCAGGTTTAAACAGTTCCAAGAAAAAGGGAAAAAAACAGTCCAGGGAAATTCTCTGCCCTAGCTAGCTGAAACTAACTAAAAGCAAAGAAAAAAAAATCTCTGTCCTGCAGTCTCTCCAAGCCTCCGCTGAACACCCCGTCCGCAGAAGAATGTGGAGGAGTCAGGCAGTTTTCTCAAAACAAACTCTGCGCTTCTCCTTGCTCTTAAAACCAGTCTTAAAGGCACAGGACTCAATATACAGCACAAACAGAACAGACGACTGGGGATACAGGCATCATAAAGTTACCCTAGGACAGCCTGAAACATATAAAGAAACCAAACTAGAAAGTTCTGTGTCATTGTTTTTGTAATTGGCTCAATGCCAAGAGAGAAGCACTTGTTAGACCTTGTCACTGTCCTTCAAAGTCTGTACCTTTCCTTTTTGGAAATTTACCAGTGGAACCCACCTAGACTATTAAGTACTAAAGGGACTACACAAAAGAACCAGAGAGCTTTTCCGGGACTGCCGTAACAGTGCCAGGATACTCTCTGCACTGTGTTCGACCTGCATTTTCTTTACCAGTTTATGTTTATTATTTTCCTTGCTATCAAACCTTTTATTTTACAAAGCATGTCCAGGGAAGTTGTATCGCTATGTGATTTAAGACATTTCTCTGAACAGGCAGGACCCTCAGAGGTATTGGAAACCCCAATACAACAACCTGAGTAGCTGAGGTGTTGGCTGCAGCCTGCATGACTGGGGTAGCTGCTGATTTATCTCCCTTGCCCCTCTGCCTTTATCTGCTGCCCTACAGTTTCTAGCAGCGTGCAATAAGAAGATGCCAGGGCCCCGCTTATTGCAATGAGCTTTTACTCCTTAGAGTCATCATGGTAGTTCTCTTTCAAGTATCGCCCCACCTCAGCCGGGTTTTGAATTTGTTCACGTGGAAAGTTCCAGGCTATAGGGTCAGAAAATTCCTTCAGACCCCATGCATTTTGGGCATAGACTACCTCCAAAATGGGTATTACAAAGACCCAAAGGGATTCAGGTGGGCTTGTGGGATAGCAGCTGTAGAGACAGGGGGTGTTAAGCAATTGAATACCTTGCCTCGATTATCAGAGAACCCATCTGCAGTTGGACTTCTGAAGGGGGAAGAGCAACAAGTGCCAGTTGCTATTTTGGCAGTGCATCCCCGACAGTAGAGAACAGCTTGAGATGCTGTGATTCCTATCCACAAGATGATTCGTGAGCTGAAGAGCCAAAGGGTGGTCAGTAAAACACACACCCTTCAACAGCCCCATTTGGCCTGTGCAGAAAACTGAAGGAGAATGGAGATATGGGTGTCTCTCTGGGTTTTTCAGTTCAGGACAGGTTTAAACAGTTCTCAGACTGTGGTGGTGCAGAAATGTTTTATTAGGTTTTTATAAGAAGTTTATGTTATGGTTCATTTCACCGTATCCCCAATGTTGTAACCCTTTTTGTGTTGTCTGTATAATAAGGTGTTTTGTGTCGGTCCTCCCACTCCTCACCTGACTTGTAACATCCCCTCTGCCCCAACCCCCCTCTCTGGGGCAGCTTTTCTATCACTTTGAGGAGCCCTCCCAGGTTGCAAAATCTCCGGGAGAGGGCTTCAGGTGATAGGTCCCCTGGGGGGAATTCCTTTAGCTCTGGATTTTAGTGGTCCAAGGCTTGGGGGTGGGCACACCTTGTTACCCCCTGAATCCCCTGATTTGTTGTCTTGTTGTATCCTCCCTGGAACCCCTCCCCCGCATATAGGGGGTAGGAGGGAGGAAAAAAGTCTCTCAGCCGCTCAGCTCTCAGCTCAGAGCTCTGAGCCTCTCTGCTCCTCAGCTCTTGAACTAATAAACATCTTTTAACCTGCTAAGCTGAGAGCCAGCCTTTTCTCTTCTGCTGCTGTTGGCTGTCACAACACTATTGGGTCCAGCTGCTAAGCCGAGAAGCTGAAACGAACTGGGACCTTCTGTGGCTGTGTTGACTCGAGCTGGCTGGAGGTCATCTCCCGCCCGGTGCGGGACGGAACCAGACACAGATCAGACAAGCACAGTCCAGGAACAGGAATGCAGAGGAGGGAAAGCTGTTTTCAAAACAAACTCCACACATCTTCTTTCTCCCTCTTCGCTCTCAGAACGAGTCTCACAGTAGTGATTCTCTTATTGCGTGTCTGCTTCATGCTCCTCACGGTTGCTCCTCCATAATGATCCTCGCCTTATCAGCTAACCCTCTCTTTTATCTCACTCATCCTTATTGGCTATAGCTGTTACTCATCAGGGGAAAGGCTGTATTGGTTCATTAACACAGCTGTTACTCATCAGGGGTTACTTAGACTTAAAGGTACAGAACTTAACATGCAGCATAAACAGAACAGACAACTGGGGATACAAGCATCAAAAAGTCACCCCTGAACAGTTCTGCAGTCCTGACAATCCATTATCTTGTCATTTTATGATATATAAAATGAAGAAGAGGCAGGTTTAAAGTAAACCTTCACATATATGCTGTTCCACATTACTCCCTCTCTTCCTTATAACCTAAAAGGCAATCTCTGGGTTATGTAGGAAGTCTCGGAAATACAAGGATGCTAATTATAAATAGCATTTATTTGTC